>NC_092418.1:104219943-104564007 GCF_040894005.1 Engystomops pustulosus | reverse complement strand
TCTGAGTACAGATCAATTCATATCAAGTAGTAAATGTGTCCTGCAGTCCTATGTAACACCACAGATAACACAGTGATATCTCTCTCAGTACAGATCATTTAGTAGATGTGTCCTGCAGTCCTATGTAACACCACAGATAACACAGTGATATCTCTCTCAGTACAGATCATGTAGTAGATGTTACCTGCAGTCCTATGTAGCACCACAGATAATACAGTGATAACTCTCCAAGTACAGATCATTTAGTAGATGTGTCCTGCAGTCCTATGTAACACCACAGATAACACTGTGATATCTCTCAGTACAGATCATGTAGTAGGCGTGCCCTGCAGTCCTATGTAACACCATAGATAATACAGTGATAACTCTCTTCGAGTACAGATCATTTAGTAGATGTGTCCTGCAGTCCTATGTAACACTACAGATAACACAGTGATATCTCTCTCAGTACAGATCATGTAGTAGATGTGTCCTGCAGTCCTATGTAACACCACAGATAACACTGTGATATCTCTCAGTACAGATCATGTAGTAGGCGTGCCCTGCAGTCCTATGTAACACCATAGATAATACAGTGATAACTCTCTTCGAGTACAGATCATTTAGTAGATGTGTCCTGCAGTCCTATGTAACACTACAGATAACACAGTGATATCTCTCTCAGTATAGATCAAGTAGCCTGCAGTCCTATGTAACACCACAGATAACACAGTGATATCTCTGAGTACAGATCATGTAGTAGATGTGTCATGCAGTCCTATGTAACATTACAGATAACACAGTGATGACCTACCTTTTCAGCATCCTGTTCAAACAGCCTGAGCTGGAAGCACTGGTCCAGTTTGAGTTTGCGCACATGCCACATCTGGTGCAGGTGCTGGCGTGTGGAGTGCAGTTTATCTAGGAGGCTGGTAATCTTTGGCACTAGGCTTTGGAAATCCGCCCCCCCTGGAATACAGTTCCTGCCAGAGAATCCGTCCCCACAGCGGATGCACTGCAGCAGCCTCTGACCATCGCGGTCCAGCTCCTCAACAGGAGCCTTCATCACCTTTTTCTTTAACTGTGTGTGCTCGTCTATTAACCTCCGCGAGCCCTCAACATCCACCGGGAACTCCTTCCTGGCCAACATCTCCTGCAAGTCCTCCAGCCGTGACAGCAGATGGACGGCACTGTTGAAAAATTCCTCCAGGGAGACGCGCAACTCAATCCACTCATCATGATTGTAATCCAAAGAGCCTTCAAACTCCTCCGTCAGCTGAGAGGGGTCCACCAGCTTTGTCAGTCCCTCCACTGAAACCATACTGGTCTGCTCAAAGGAGACACAAGATGATAAAAGTATTAGACAACTCTCCAAGTGATGGAGCCCTACTATTTCCAGCATGTTCTTCCAGCCTCCAGTCATGCGGAGAATTGTGGTGTTGGTGCACAGCAGGTACCTCTGTATAGTGTGCGTACCAAAAGCTCAACAATTGGTAACATTTGATTTCAGATCTACCCCATATCATCTGTCCCGATCTACTCCTGATTTTTCTGTAGTAGCATTCACCTTGGAATAAAAATCCTGGGGCATCATATATTAGTACTCTATGATGTGATGTTCTTATGTTCTTCTGTTATTACTCCTGAACATTTATGAATAAATTCATAAAGGTTGTTGCCATTCACTTGTTAATGGGGGGCATCTCACACTTCAACCCAGTGTGCACCGATAAGACAATGTCAGACTGGGTTGACACCCATATGTGAATTTATACAAAATATCCAGAAAGATTAACTGGGAGACATCACAAAAGAGAAGTTTTCAAATTGTAGATTCATGTGCAAATATTCTAGAAAAGGCATGGAAGGGGAGAGGAAAGTGTGAAGTATTGCTGCATAATTTATGAAAATGCTTTTATTTTTATATAGTTGCTAAATGCTGAAACTAAGAGGATGCCCAACTGTGGATTAAGGGCTTATTAACATGTCCGTCTGCGGGGACGTAGAGCCATGTAGTTAGGGTATAAGACTATAAGGATCACTGATATCATGGAGATATATGATCATTTGAGGTGAGTATTTATCACCATGCCCTGACCTTTTCAATTGCCCCTCACCAGCTATTGCCCACTCAGCCTCACATCGAGGATGCTCACCTCAAAGATGAACTTGGAGCTGCCAAAGTTGGTTTTCTGCTTCTGCCAGAAGTTCTCAGGTTTGATGATGAGCGCCACGTGGATCTCCGCAGGAAACGCCTCCTGCAGGGTCTTCAGAAGAGGTTTGATCAGGTCCCACTTGGACCCACGCATATCAATGATGACCGTGAACCCACGCTTACAGACATCCTCACTGCAGAGAGGGGAGAGTAGACCATGGTTAGCGTTTAATACAGACATTATAAGGAATTGTGCAGGGTTTCTCCTACATCTATTGCTTTCTGTTATCATCCATGTCAGGCTAGGGAAAGGCTTGCTGTTGGGCAAGTGAAAAAAATCTATTGCCCCCTATTATCTTTGTTTTCTTTTCCTGCTGATCTCTGGATTACACCCAATATTGACCTCACCTTGGCACACTGGCTAGATAAGTCACCAAGCGGCGCAGATCTTCTTGTCGTATCCTGTCATGGTTACTACGTGCCGGAAAGGTCAGGATTGGGCCTCCTCTTTTATCGCGCCCTCCTGGACACAGAGAATGAGACAAAGTGTTAACACAATCTGAATGATTCTAAGTAATGAATATAAATCATTATGTAAACATTGTATCCCAGCCGTCTTCTATTTCGGGCTCCTTTAAGTGATGCTATTTTTAGATGCTTTTGGCTCGCTGCCATTTCGTAAACCTGCGGCGGCCTCGTTCTCTCATCTGCTTTACATGATTCATGTCACCAGATCCAGTTCTATCCATCACCCTGCGTCTACACCGTGTAACATGGGGGAAACACAAGAGGAGCATTAACAGGTTAGCCAGCGTGACCACACAGATTGCAGCCAGTTTTCGGTATTGTTCCTGGAGGGAGGTGTAATCAGACCTCTGTGCTTTCACACTGCTGTGCTCTGTGCTCTCTGCAGCCAGTGTTATGTACTGTCACTGGAGAGATGTGTAATCAGACCTCACACTGCTGTGCTCTGTGCTCTCTGAAGCCAGGGTTATGTATTGTCCCTGGAGAGATGTGTAATCAGACCTCACACTGCTGTGCTCTGTGCTCTCTGCAGCCAGTGTTATGTATTGTCCCTGGAGAGATATGTAATCAGACCTCACACTGCTGTGCTCTGTGCTCTCTGCAGCCAGTGGTATGTACCGCCCCTGGAGAGATGTGTAATTAGACCTCACACTGCTGTGCTCTGTGCTCTCTGCAGCCAGTGTTATGTACTGTCCCTGGAGAGATGTGTAATCAGACCTCACACTGCTGTGCTCTGTGCAGACAGTATTATGTATTGTCCCTGGAGAGACGTGTAATCAGACCTCACACTGCTGTGCTCTGTGCTCTCTGCAGCCAGTGTTATGTATTGTCCCTGGAGAGATATGTAATCAGACCTCACACTGCTGTGCTCTGTGCTCTCTGCAGCCAGTGGTATGTACCGCCCCTGGAGAGATGTGTAATTAGACCTCACACTGCTGTGCTCTGTGCTCTCTGCAGCCAGTGTTATGTACTGTCCCTGGAGAGATGTGTAATCAGACCTCACACTGCTGTGCTCTGTGCAGACAGTATTATGTATTGTCCTGGAGAGACGTGTAATCAGACCTCACACTGCTGTGCTCTCTGTTGTTAGTATTGGCTGCAGAGAGCATAGAGTACAAGCGTGCAATACATAACAATAGCTGCACTTTGTGGTCACACCTGCTGATAGGATCCCAGTAACCAAAGGTTCCTGAATCCAAACCTTTTGGGCCTGGAGCTCTGAAACCCGAGGATGCAGTCACTTGGTGCATTCTTGGGCAGTTTTAAAGTGGACTGAAATCGCATGAGTTTTTTGTTTGTTACCGTGCGTTTGTCTGGTTTGAATTTATCTTCATTTCCAGAAGTGTAGGCAGCTGTGAAATGTATAAAAACCAGCTAAACGCATGGTAACAAACAAAAACACATGCGATTTCAGTCCTTTAAAAATGAACCAATTTCGGTTTGAAACGCATTACAAAAGCTGAGGAGAGGTGATTTGCCCAATTACATTACTGTTAACATTTGTGTTTACAATACAACGCATAATAAATGTGATGTTAACTCGTGTTAACAATGCATTAACACATGCGTTTTGTTAATACACCCGGCAACGTTGTGTTAACAAATGTAAACAGTAATGTTATTACGCAAATCACCTCTCCCCAGCTGTTATCATGCGTTTCAAACACAATGAAAACGCAGGCCAAAACGCAAGTTAAGATTCCAGAGTGTGAGCGAGGACTCTATGATCCCTCTGTGCTGTGAGATGCTGTGTGCTGACAATGTGCTTAGTTTATCAGGGTACAGGGTTTATATACATTTTCATTTACCTTCAAAACATTGTACTAGTATCTGACACATGGAAAGAGAGATGATACAGATCAGAGATGATGAGATCCTTGAGATGCAAATAGAACACAATGGGGGTCATTTACCAAGGGCCCAAATTGCGTTTTTCCGGCGGGTTAACCGAATGTTTCCGTTTTGCGCTGATTTTCCCGGATTGTGGAGCATCGGCGCAGACGTGCACACGATGGAAATCGGGGGCGTGGCCGTACGAAAACCCGACGGATTCGGAAAAACCGCCGCATTTTTAAAAATGTACCCGGCCTGGCTTGGTGAACTTCAGTGCACTCCGACGGACTTCCACGCAGCAGTCACACCTACTGGACATCGGGGGAACTATCTTTATGAATCTCCGGAAGACCCAAATCCTACACACAGAACTCGCTGGATCACGAATGGAACGGGTAAGTAAATCTGCCCCAATGACACAGTCAGCACGGCTGCCTCACCTTATCAATAAAACACACAGTCAGCTCTGCTCAATATACTTCATCTGTCTGTATCTTGTAGAGTAAGTCTCTGCACAATGCTTGCCAGCAGGAAGTGACTGTGTCTGAGCTGGTCTTTTAATGCAATGGGGAAGGGCAGGAGGCAGATAGCACTGCAGTGTGCAGAAAAGAGAAGCTATTCATGAGAAGAATCTGACCATACTGAGATTTATGGTTGTATCCAGGGACAACCAAAACACCAGGACTGATAGAGATAGGTGGGAATTATATCTATGAAATGCTGTATATTTGTTTTTAACAGTGAATTACAATATCAGGGCAGTATACTATATTGGGACCACTAAGGAGGGCGTTATACTATATGGGGGCCACTAAGGAGGACATTATACTATATAGGGGCCACTAAAGAGGGCATTACACTATATAGGGGCCACTAAGGGGGGATTACACTATATGGAGGCCACTAAAAAGGGCATTACACTATGTAGGGGCCACTAAGGAGGGCATTACACTATATGGAGGCCACTGAGGAGGGCATTATACTATATGGGGCCACTAAGGAGGGCATTATACTATATGGGGGCCACTAAGGAGGGCATTATACTATATGGGGGCCCCTAAGGAGGGCATTAAACTATATTTGGGCCACTAAGGAGGGCATTAAACTATATGGGGGCCACTAAGGAGGGCATTAAACTATGTGGGGGCCACTAAGGAGCACATCATACTATATGGGGGTCACTAAGGAGGGATTTTATACTATATGGGGGCCACTAAGCAAGGCATTATATTATTTAGGGCCACTAAGGGGGGATTTATACTGCATGGGGTCACTTGTGGGGTAAGAATGGGTATTGATAAGCAAACAGTAAAAACATGGACTACAGAAACAGCAGCATAGATGTAAAGTGAGCAATGAGGCGGCCTCCTGGGCCACATAGAGTTAATCAGAAACCTTTCAAGACCCTCAGACTCTAGTAGGTAAGCACTGATCCTGCACGGATTGTAATCCCTATAAAAGCCAGGCAGAAGCTTCTGAAGTGCACAGCCTGCTGCAGATTACCAGATTATGCTGGATTACAGCAGGTTATTTACTCGTCACATCTGGATAAAAAGATAACATGGCTCCTAAACTCCGCTAACCTCGGAGTGACTAAGGTAGTGAGGCATCAACACCAGGGACACATACATAGTACAGGACACTGGGGACACATATAGCAGAGGTCATACACACACTGGGACACACATATAGTACAGGACATACACACACAGGGACACACATATAGTATAGGACACAGGGACACACATATAGTACAGGACACTGGGGGACACACATATAGTAGAAGACATACACACAGGGACACACACATAGTACAGGACACTGGGGGACACATATAGTAGAAGACATACACACAGGGACACACATATAGTACAGGACATACACACACAGGGACACACATATAGTACAGGGCACTGGGGACACACATATAGTAGAAGACATACACACAGGGACACACATATAGTACAGGACACTGGGGACACACATATAGTAGAAGACATACACACAGGGACACACATAGTACAGGACACTGGGGACACATATAGTAGAAGACATACACACAGGGACACACATATAGTACAGGACATACACACATAGGGACACACATATAGTACAGGGCACTGGGGGACACACATATAGTACAGGACATACACACAGGGACACACATATAGTACAGGACACTGGGGACACATATAGTAGAAGACATACACACAGGGACACACATAGAGTACAGGACATACACACACAGGGACACACATATAGTACAGGACACTGGGGGACACACATATAGTACAGGACACTGGGGGACACACATATAGTACAGGACACTGGGGGACACACATATAGTACAGGACATACACACAGGGACACACATAGTACAGGACATTGGACACACATATAGTACAGGACATACACACAGAGACACACATATAGTACAGGACATACACACAGAGACACACATATAGTATAGGACACAGGGACACATATAGTACAGGACATACACACAGAGACACACATATAGTATAGGACACAGGGACACACATATAGTACAGGACACTGGGGGACACACATATATTAGAGGATATACACACAGGGACACACACATAGTACAGGACACTGGGGACACACATATAGTAGAAGACATACACACAGGGACACACATAGTATAGGACACTGGGGGACACGTATAGTATAGGACACTGGGGACACATATAGTACAGGACACTGGGGGACACACATAGAGTACAGGACATACACACACAGGGACACACATATAGTACAGGACACTGGGGGACACACATATAGTACAGGACACTGGGGGACACACATATAGTACAGGACATACACACAGGGACACACATAGTACAGGACATTGGACACACATATAGTACAGGACATACACACAGAGACACACATATAGTATAGGACACAGGGACACATATAGTACAGGACATACACACAGAGACACACATATAGTATAGGACACAGGGACACACATATAGTACAGGACACTGGGGGACACACATATATTAGAGGATATACACACAGGGACACACACATAGTACAGGACACTGGGGACACACATATAGTAGAAGACATACACACAGGGACACACATAGTATAGGACACTGGGGGACACGTATAGTATAGGACACTGGGGACACATATAGTACAGGACACTGGGGGACACACATATAGTAGAGGACATACACACACAGGGACCACACATATAGTACAGGACACTGGGGGACATATAGAACAGGGATGACACTAGACCAGACAACTGAACCAGGGAGATGGGTCTCTCTGAGGTGATCACAGCAGCCAATCCTAGCCTAGCTTACACCTCACATGCTGCTCAGGAAAAATGAAAGCTGTGCTGTGAATGGTTGCTATGATCACCTCAGAACGACTTGCTCTAGATAGAGAGTGTAAGAAAGTCCTCAGCACAGTATATAATGTACAGGACAATTATCACTCCTCATAGTATATAATGTACAGCATAAAATCACTCCTCACAGAATATAATGTAGAGGACATCTTCCTCTTCTCATTGTATATAATGTACAGGACATTGTCTTCTCCTTATAGTAAATAATGTACAGGACACAGTCTTCTACTTATAGTATTTAATGTACAGGGCATAAATAACTCCTCATAGTATATAACGGACAGGACATTGTCGTCTCCTCATAGTATATAATGTACAGGACATTGTTCTCTCCTCATAGTATATAATGTACAGGACATATATCACTCCTCATAGTATATAATGTACAGGACATTTATCACTCCTCATAGTATATAATGTACAGGACATTTATCACTCCTCATAGTATATAATGTACAGGACATATATCACTCCTCACAGTATATAATGTACAGGACATTTATCACTCCTCATAGTATATAATGTACAGGACATATATCACTCCTCATAGTATATAATATACAGCATATAATCACTCCTCACAGAATATAATGTAGAGGACATCTTCCTCTTACCATAGTATATAATGTACAGCACATCGTCTTCTCCTTATAGTAAATAATGTACACTACATAGTCTTCTCCATATAGTATATAATGTACAGGACATATATCATTCCTCATAGTACTGTATATAATGGACAGGACATTGTCCTCTCCTCATAGTTAATAATGTACAGGACATATATCACTCCTCATAGTACACATAGTACAAGTCGATATATACTGTACAGCCTCTACTATGTTATAACTCATGATACCTGAGACAAAGGCCACCTTCTCCTTCAGGGTCGGCAGGACATCAGTAGCTTTAAGCCCGTCATTCCGGAAAGAGCCTGAAAAAGGAGGGAAGCAATGATATCATCATATTGTTCAGATAATACAGCACAGAATATGATAAGATCAATAATCAATACAACCATTAGCAATCAATATCAAGGCTCAATAACCAGACGTAACAATGAGAAGCCAATGAATGATCAGATCTGCTCCTTTAGCTGACACATTGGGGCACATTTACTAAGGGTCCGCAAGGCGCATTTTCGTCGGGTTTCTGATTTGCGCCGCCTTTAAGTGGAGTTTTTGTCGCACATGATTGGATTTTTGACTTGTATGCGACACAAATTGGGGGGGGGCATGGCCGACGGACAACCCGACTGATTTGGACTAAGTGCGGGATTTACAATTCAAATTGTGTCGCAAGACAATGCACTCACATACACCGGGAAGAAGAAGGTGAACTCCGGCGGACCTCAGCGGGGAAGCAACAAATGCAGGAAAATGGACATACGATCTAGAAGAATCGCGCTGGACTTCATCCTCGTCAGAGAACACACCACAAGGATTGTGCCCTATTGGGTCACATTTACTTACCAGGTCCTGTCGCGATCCCCGTTGTCCGACAATCATGCGAGCCGGCGCGATTCACTAAGATCATGTGCCCAATGTCCTGCTTCTGTCGCTTCCCTGCTCAGGTCCGCCGGAGTTCACCATCTTCTTCTCGGTGCATGTGCATTATGTGCGACACAATTTTAAAGTTAAATCCTGCGGTTTGTCCGAATCCGGCGGATCGTCCAACGGCCTGCCCCCCGATTTGTGCTGCGTGAAAGCCAGCACGATGGCGACACAATCGCGTGCAACAAAAACCCCTGTTAAATGCGTCGAATTGTAACGAGTCATGCAGTGGAACATTCAGCACAGCTATCAATCAGGATAGAAGATATACATATGAAATACCATCATGTGACTCATTACAAAGTGTCTACAGGGGACTATGTAAATGATCTACTTGAGACATAGGGAAGACACAGAAACGACTGGATAAAGCACCAAAAATGAGTCAGTCTGAATAAGGATACTAATCCAGTCCAGAGATCAGGACTCAATAATAAAATATATAAGGACTATTTTACTAAGGGTCCTGCGGCTGCATTTCCGTTGGGTTTTTTGACATTTTCGGAGATCGCACCGCTGGGACAGGGATTTAGAAGGGGATTGTGTCCCACGCGGCGCGAGCTTTCATGTGAGAGAAATGGGGGGGGGGGGGCGTTGGACGATCCAACGGATTCGGACAGAGTGCAGGATTTAACTTAAACTGTGTTGCAAGAGTGAGATGATGAATTCCGACCTGAGCGGGAAATGACACATGCAGGACATCGGGCACACGGTCTTCTTGCATCGCGGCACAGTGCATTGTTGTCAGACAATGCACTTTCGGGATCTGCACTGGATTGGGTAAGTAAATGCGACCCATTATGTACAGAATGAATCATGGAAACCAGAACTACTATAATACTGCCTCCTATATACAAGAATACAATAATACTACCTAACGACACCAGTAGAGATGGCACCCCAAATAATACTAACACTCACAGGTCCAGAGGAGTGTCACCCCCAAATAAGCAGAGTACCAGTGACATATAATGAGCCCAGGACATGCAGGAGTTAATGAGCTGAATGTTACGAGTGGGATTTCTCATATATAATTAATGGGGAGATCACAGGATAAGAAATCTCATGTAACGAGGGGCCTGCAGCTTCACCAGGAGGACAAGCTCCACAGCAAGAGCCAGATGGCTACAGCGCTACGACCAGACGAGAAACTAGACATGACACTTCCCATATGGTGAGACATCACAAGTATCCGTGCACTGAGCACCCATCATAATGCTACAAAGTCCTCTTCTACGCTGCAGTTCTTACACTTGCCACCTGTGTCGGTATAACAACCTCCAGACAAGAAAGAAAGACACTTCACTTTACGGCCTGCTGTAAAACCATCAGTAGAAGGTGGACAGGTCCAGGACGCGCTGCTATCTGAGCCCATGTCCTGTATTATGAGCAGAGCCCTTCTATAAAACTTTCCAATCTGCTCCCACAAGGTCCTGCAGCAAATGACATCCAAAAATAAACCTCAGGATGGCAAGATAAATGTTCCGCTTCCATCTCTACTCCTGGTAATGAGGACAGGTGATTTTCTCTGTGCAGCGCTCCAGTCTATCTGCTCTCAATAATTCTACGGCCGCACGTGTCACCCCATTAATCATCTGGAATAATGGAGCCACAAGTGCTGCCCTCTGCATCCAAACGCAATTCTAGGAATAGATGCAATGTGCTGCAGGAGACGAGTGAGATACGGCATGTAATAGCAGAGTATAGAATATATAGTATAGGATTATATTAAATGGGCTGCAGAAGACTGGTGAAATACGGCAGGTAATGGCAGAGTATAGACTATACAGTACAGGATTAGATGCAATGTGCTGCAGTGATGTTATACAGACAGTTACAAATCATTACAAATCCCACAATCCTCTGCTAGAGCGTTTTGTTCATCAATCAGGACCCCATGTGACCCCCTCCGCTGATTCCGTACATTCCATGTTCCATCCTGGACACAACAATCCTGCAGCCAATCTTGAGGAATTGCTCAGCACAGACCCTCTCCTCTACTCCGGGTCACTGGGGTAGCAGCTTCTGATAAAATACTGCAGCAGTCACTCAGAGAAGGGCTGTGCTCACACATCAGTGAACCAAAGTGCTCCAAGATCAGCTACAATCCTGGAATATAAACACATATTCACAGTCCTGCTGCTACGAACAACATACAGGGAGAACATGCCCCAGGGAGAAACCAGTACATCAGCCTCTCCCTCCTTATTTCTTGCACACACCACCTGCTGGAGACCAGCCAGGCTATAGGACAGCCCTCTGGTCCCCATACCAAGTACATCAGTGCGGCCTAGGCCGCAACCTCCAGCCACTCCGGTATTCTGGGCCCGACTGCCTCCAGGCCCCAAGAAAAGGCTAGGTCCTGATGTGGGATGCTGAATATGGTTGAAAAAAGTCCATCAAGATCAACCAAGGAAAGGAAAGCCGTCATTGTCCCTCCTTTGCTCCTCGTGGCAGCATATTGTCATCCACAATCCTTAAAGGAGTTGTCTGTCAGCCGTCCCAGTTCATCATATATACACTCACCGGCCACTTTATTAGGTACACCATGCTAGTAACGGGTTGGACCCCCTTTTGCCTTCAGAACTGCCTCAATTCTTCGTGGCATAGATTCAACAAGGTGCTGGAAGCTCCTCAGAGATTTTGGTCTATATTGACATGATGGCATCACACAGTTGCCGCAGATTTGTCGGCTGCACATCCATGATGCGAATCTCCCGTTCCACCACATCCCAAAGATGTTCTATTGGATTGAGATCTGGTGACTGTGGAGGCCATTTGAGTCCAGTGACCTCATTGTCATGTTCAAGAAACCAGTCTGAGATGATTCCAGCTTTATGACATGGCGCATTATCCTGCTGAAAGTAGCCATCAGATGTTACAGGGTACATTGTGCTCATAAAGGGATGGACATGGTCAGCAACAATACTCAGGTAGGCTGTGGCGTTGTACCAAGGGGCCCAAAGAGTGCCAAGAAAATATTCCCCACACCATGACACCACCACCACCAGCCTGAACCGTTGATACAAGGCAGGATGGATCCATGCTTTCATGTTGTTGATGCCAAATTCTGACCCTACCATCCGAATGTCGCAGCAGAAATCGAGACTCATCAGACCAGGCAACGTTTTTCCAATCTTCTACTGTCCAATTTCGATGAGCTTGTGCAAATTGTAGCCTCAGTTTCCTGTTCTTAGCTGAAAGGAGTGGCACCCGGTGTGGTCTTCTGCTGCTGTAGCCCATCTGCCTCAAAGTTCGACGTACTGTGCGTTCAGAGATGCTCTTCTGCCTACCTTGGTTGTAACGGGTGGCGATTTGAGTCACTGTTGCCTTTCTATCAGCTCGAACCAGTCTGCCCATTCTCCTCTGACCTTTGGCATCAACAAGGCATTTCCGCCCACAGAACTGCCGCTCACTGGATGTTTTTTCTTTTTCGGACCATTCTCTGTAAACCCTAGAGATGGTTGTGCGTGAAAATCCCAGTAGATCAGCAGTTTCTGAAAAACTCAGACCAGCCCTTCTGGCACCAACAACCATGCCACGTTCAAAGGCCTCAAATCACCTTTCTTCCCCATACTGATGCTCGGTTTGAACTGCAGGAGATTGTCTTGACCATGTCTACATGCCTAAATGCACTGAGTTGCCGCCATGTGATTGGCTGATTAGAAATTAAGTGTTAACGAGCAGTGGCCGGTGAGTGTAAGTTATATGCTATGGCTGGCGCCCCCTGCTGTGTGACGTGTGGCAGCTCTAGGAGACCATCTGCACAGTCCGGTCCCCCCTCTCATCATAGGCCCCCATGTATGATACCTGGGGCATCTGCAGGTCACATCAGATACTCCCGCAGTGTCTTGGGCTCTTAGTAAGTTTGCTCTCTTCTCAGGATGTGACATGACTGAGAATACAGCCTATCCATCACTAGAGAGCAACGGTGCCATCACTGAGAATACAGCCTATCCATCACTAGAGAGCAACGGTGCCATCACTGAGAATACAGCCTATCCATCACTAGAGAGCAGCGGTGCCATCACTGAGAATACAGCCTATCCATCACTAGAGAGCAACGGTGCCATCACTGAGAATACAGCCTATCCATCACTAGAGATCAGCGGTGCCATCACTGAGAATACTGCCTATCCATCACTAGAAATCAGCGGTGCCATCACTGAGAATAAAGCCTATCCATCACTAGAGATCAGCGGTGCCCTCACTGAGAATACAGCCTATCCATCACTAGAGAGCAGCGGTGCCATCACTGAGAATACAGCCTATTCATCACTAGAGAGCAGCGGTGTCATCACTGAGAATACAGCCTATCCATCACTAGGGAGCAGCAGTGTCATCACTGAGAATACAGCCTATCCATCACTAGAGAGCAGCAGTGCCATCACTGAGAATACAGCCTATCCATCACTAGAGAGCAGCGGTGCCATCACTGAGAATACAGCCTATCCATCACTAGAGAGCAGCGGTGACATCACTGAGAATACAGCCTATCCATCACTAGAGAGCAGCGGTGCCATCACTGAGAATACAGCCTATCCATCACTAGAGAGCAGCGGTGACATCACTGAGAATACAGCCTATCCATCATTAGAGAGCAGCGCTGCCATCACTGAGAATACAGCCTATCCATCACTAGAGATCAGCGGTGCCATCACTGAGAATACAGCCTATCCATCACTAGAGATCAGCGGTGACATCACTGAGAATACAGCCTATCCATCACTAGAGAGCAGCGCTGCCATCACTGAGAATACAACCTATCCATCACTAGAGAGCAGCGGTGCCATCACTGAGAATACAGCCTATCCATCACTAGAGATCAGCGGTGCCATCACTGAGAAAACAGCCTATCCATCACTAGGGAGCAGCAGTGCCATCACTGAGAATACAGCCTATCCATCACTAGAGAGCAGCGGTGATATCACTGAGAATACAGCCTATCCATCACTAGAGAGCAGCGTTGACATCACTGAGAATACAGCCTATCCATCACTAGAGAGCAGTGGTGCCATCACTGAGAATACAGCCTATCCATCACTAGAGAGCAGCGCTGCCATCACTGAGAATACAACCTATCCATCACTAGAGAGCAGCGGTGCCATCACTGAGAATACAGCCTATCCATCACTAGAGATCAGCGGTGCCATCACTGAGAATACAGCCTATCCATCACTAGAGAGCAGCAGTGCCATCACTGAGAATACAGCCTATCCATCACTAGAGAGCAGCGGTGATATCACTGAGAATACAGCCTATCCATCACTAGAGAGCAGCGTTGACATCACTGAGAATACAGCCTATCCATCACTAGAGAGCAGTGGTGTCATCACTGAGAATACAGCCTATCCATCACTAGAGAGCAGCGTTGACATCACTGAGAATACAGCCTATCCATCACTAGAGAGCAGTGGTGTCATCACTGAGAATACAGCCTATCCATCACTAGAGAGCAGTGGTGTCATCACTGAGAATACAGCCTATCCATCACTAGAGAGCAGTGGTGTCATCACTGAGAATACAGCCTATCCATCACTAGAGAGCAGCGTTGACATCACTGAGAATACAGCCTATCCATCACTAGAGAGCAGTGGTGTCATCACTGAGAATACAGCCTATCCATCACTAGAGAGCAGTGGTGTCATCACTGAGAATACAGCCTATCCATCACTAGAGAGCAGCAGTGCCATCACTGAGAATACAGCCTATCCATCACTAGAGAGCAGCGGTGCCATCACTGAGAATACAGTCTATCCATCACTAGAGAGCAGCGGTGCCATCACTGAGAATACAGTCTATCCATCACTAGAGAGCAGCGGTGCCATCACTGAGAATACAGCCTATCCGTCCATCACTAGAGAGCAGCGGTGCCATCACTGAGAATACAGCCTATCCATCACTAGAGAGCAGCGGTGCCATCACTGAGAATACAGCCTATCCGTCCATCACTAGAGAGCAGCGGTGTCATCACTGAGAATACAGCCCATCCATCACTAGAGAGCAGCGGTGCCATCACTGAGAATACAGTCTATCCATCACTAGAGAGCAGCGGTGCCATCACTGAGAATACAGCCTATCCATCACTAGAGAGCAGCGGTGCCATCACTGAGAATACAGCCTATCCGTCCATCACTAGAGAGCAGCTCTCTGGCGCAGGACATTGCAGGGTTTGGTGCAGTATGTGAATAGGTCTTGTGTTGGGGCGTTCACCTCAGGTCACCCCAGGATTATTATACGCACACCAGACCTCGCTGCGCACCTGGAACATGGATTGTAAATCACTAACAGGCAGAACTTGCCAGTAGCAGAGATGTTTGACATCTGCAGAACATTGCGCAGCTCTGCAGAGGTCTGTGTTACATTGTGTTCTAATTAAGATATTTCACCAGATACATCAGATCCTCATCTCCTTCTCAATTAATTTCTGGGCAGATTACAGAGCGGCGGCTGCAGCGACATGATGTGATCCCACAAATCCATACATTGTGCAGTGACTGCAACGCTTAACCATTACATGACTGGCCTGAAACACACCAGAAAGTCCAGGCCACAGGGTCCAATCCCATGGATAGAGCAGCTGCTGGATCTGATGCTACTAGTGCTGTCACACTGGAAGTGCTGAGGTCATGTTCAACGAGCACGTGACCACTGAGCCAATCCCAGGCCTCATCTCATGTCTGCATGAATGGCACATGACCACTGAGCCAATCCCAGGCCTCACCTGTTGTGTCTGTATGAATGGCACATGACCACTGAGCCAATCCCAGGCCTCACTTGTGTCTGTATGAAATGGCACATGACCACTAAGCCAATCCCAGACCTCACTTGTGTCTGTATGAAATGGCACATGACCACTGAGCCAATCCCAGGCCTCACCTGTTACATCTGTATAAATGGTACATGACCACTGAGTCAATCCCATGCCTCACCTGTTACGTCTGTATGAATGATACATGACCATTGAGTCAATCCCAGGCCTCACATGTTATGTTATGTCTGTATGAATGGCATATGACCACTGAGCCAATCCTAGGCCTCACTTGTTATGTCTGTATGAATAGCACATCACCACTGAGCCAATCCCAGGCCTCACCTGTTATGTCTGTATGAATGGCACGTGACCACTGAGCCAATCCCAGGCCTCACCTGTTATGCCTGTATGAATGGCACGTGACCACTGAGCCAACCCCAGGTCTGCAGGCCGCTGTTGGAGCCCTATTTGCCTACATTGATTTAGTTTTTTTTTTTCTATAAACCTTGTCCCCTGTGGGGTTCCCTTTAGTTTTTCGGACAGCCTATTGTAGGACGGATTCCTGTCCGCACGCCTCCGCTCTTCCCATTCCCGCTGGGAGCCGCGGCTCCTTTAATCAGAATATTTGAAATCTTTCCAGACGCTGATGGTAAAAATAGCTGTGGCCCGTGTGCGCAAGGCGACGCTCAAATCGCAGGATCCCCGCCGCTTCTCCAGAGGGAGGGAAGGAAAACTGGCAAATTCACATTCCAGGAGAGATGCCGAATCTGTAGCTCTGCTGTACAGCTATATTCTGTTACAATGTAACAGTGCAGAAGGGAAGCACAAAGGTTTCTATAGAGTTCTATAAGGGGTCTATGCTGATACATTGTACCAATAACTCAGCTGTGAGAAGAATAATGGTAAACAAGTAGGTTTCCATTCAGTGACAGCAAGCAGAGGATTCTGGGTGATTTAGTTTCCTAGTCAGGAGCTTTGTGGACGTGTGATCAGGACAACCTCCTCCCCGCTGCAGCGGAACGCCATTTCTAAACGCAACGTGTGAACGGAGTCTGATAACATGGCTACTTTCTCCCATACACAGCGCCACCCCTGTTCACAGGTTGTGTGTGGTATTGCAGCTCTTTCTCTGGTCACATTAATGGAGTTGAGCTGTAATATCAGATACACCCTATACACATGGGGCGCTATTCCATATAACCTGTTTCCTGGATGAGAATGGTTGTAATGTATGAAAACGACATCACAGTGTTACTAATGTGACATCACATAACAGGTCATAACACCTGCACACACACAATACTCTCACAATCCGAGACAATGGGGCACATTTACCAAGGATCCACGGACCGCATTTCCACCGGGTTTCCAGAATTTTTCTGTTTTGCGCCGCATTTAACTGGGGTTTTTGGCGCACTCGATCGGATTTTGGTGCACCGGCTTTGAGATGACACAAATCGGGGGGTGGGCCGATCCGACGGATTCGGACAACAAACGGGATTTAACATCTCAAATTGTGTCGCAAGCCATACACTCACATACACCGGGAAGAAGAAGGTGAACTCCAGCGGACCTTGCAGGATCTCTGGCGCATGATCTTGGTGAATCTCGCTGGACTTCATCTTCGTCGGACCGTCCGGATCGGGGATTGTGACAGACCGGATAAGTAAATTGTCCCCTAATATGTAAATATATATTTATTATGTCTCCAGGACAGTGCGGGCCTGAGTCCCAAAGAACCCTTGCCGCTCTGTGATCCGCTCCCTTATTCCTTGTCCACAGGTGGCAGATATGTCGCTGAGGGTTGTGTGTGCCAAAGAGCGCCACCTAGCGTGAAAATAACACAGTACAGCCCTCTCCCCAGCATACAGAATGCATTTCCCTATTTATGTGATTTACGAAATTAAATGTCTGGGATCCAAAATGGCCCAGGTGATCCGAGTAATTGTAGCGGGGGCTTTCTCATGACATTAGGACTGCGGGTGGATGATATCATCCACGGCTGAGGTCACAGCCGAGAGGCCTCAGAAAATCTCATCACCCTCCTCCTCCGCCCGGGATTAAGATTCACATAGAAGAACAATTCGAAACGAGATGTAATACCACCAACACACAGGGAGAGGGGATCAGAGCATACCCACTACAAGCTGACTTAGAAGTCTATATGTGATGTCTAAGCCCCCTGCGCAGGTCACAGAGCATGCCCACTACAATCTAATTTAGAAATCTAAAGGTGATGTCAGAGCTCCCTTTCCTGCGCAGCTCACAGTGAATGTCAGAGCAAATGAGAATCATGAGGTCTAAGGAACTGCCCAGGGAGCTCAAAGACAGAATTGTGACAAGGCACAGATCTGGCCAAGGTTCCTGAGTGCACAGTGACCTCCATAATCCTTAAATGGAAGAAGTTTGGGAAGACCACAACTCTTCCGCTCCCTGGTCGCCCAACCAAACTAAAAAATCCTGGGAGAGGAGTCCAAGATCCCTGTGTTTGAGCACCAGAGATGCAGCAGGGAGATGGGAGTCACCTGCAGCCTCCAGCAGTCGGGGCTTTATGGCAGAGTCTGGAAGCTTCTCCTCAGTATAAGACATATGAAAGCCGCATACAGAGTGCAAAACACATGAAGGATCCGGACTATGAGGAATAAGATTCTCTGCTCTGATGAGATGAAGATTGGACTTTCTGGTGTAAATTCTAAGCGGTGGAGAAAACCCGGCACCGCTCATCACCTGCCGAATACAATCCCAGCAGTGACACATGGAGGGGGGAGCAGTGCCCAATACTGGGGGGGGGGGCAGCATCAGGCTATGGGGGTACAGTGCCCAATACTGGGGGGCAGCATCAGCCTATGGGGGGGGGGGCAGTGCCCAATACTGGGGGGCAGCATCAGGCTATGGGGGGGACAGTGCCCAATACTGGGGGGCAGCATCAGGCTATGGGGGGGACAGTGCCCAATACTGGGGGGCAGCATCAGGCTATGGGGGAACAGTGCCCAATACTGGGGGGGCAGCATCAGGCTATGGGGGAACAGTGCCCAATACTGGGGGGGCAGCATCAGGCTATGGGGGTACAGTGCCCAATACTGGGGGGCAGCATCAGGCTATGGGGGTACAGTGCCCAATACTGGGGGGCAGCATCAGGCTATGGGGGGGGCAGTGCCCAATACTGGGGGTCAGCACCAGGCTATGGGGGGGACAGTGCCCAATACTGGGGGGCAGCATCAGGCTATGGGGGGGACAGTGCCCAATACTGGGGGTCAGCATCAGGCTATGGGGGAACAGTGCCCAATACTGGGGGTCAGCATCAGGCTATGGGGGGGGGCAGTGCCCAATACTGGGGGTCAGCATCAGGCTATGGGGGGGACAGTGCCCAATACTGGGGGGCAGCATCAGGCTATGGGGGGGACAGTGCCCAATACTGGGGGGCAGCATCAGGCTATGGGGGAACAGTGCCCAATACTGGGGGGGCAGCATCAGGCTATGGGGAGGGCAGTGCCCAATACTGGGGGGGGGCAGCATCAGGCTATGGGGGTACAGTGCCCAATACTGGTGGGGGCAGCATCAGGCTATGAGAGGGGACAGTGCCCAATACTGGGGGGCAGCATCAGGCTATTGGGGGAACAGTGCCCAATACTGGGGGGCAGCATCAGGCTATTGGGGGAACAGTGCCCAATACTGGGGGGCAGCATCAGGCTATGGGGGGGACAGTGCCCAATACTGGGGGGGCAGCATCAGGCTATGGGGGGGACAGTGCCCAATACTGGGGGGCAGCATCAGGCTATGAGGGGGGACAGTGCCCAATACTGGGGGGCAGCATCAGGCTATGGGGGGGACAGTGCCCAATACTGGGGGGCAGCATCAGGCTATGAGGGGGGACAGTGCCCAATACTGGGGGGCAGCATCAGGCTATGGGGGAACAGTGCCCAATACTGGGGGGGCAGCATCAGGCTATGGGGAGGGCAGTGCCCAATACTGGGGGGGGGGCAGCATCAGGCTATGGGGGTACAGTGCCCAATACTGGTGGGGGCAGCATCAGGCTATGAGAGGGGACAGTGCCCAATACTGGGGGGCAGCATCAGGCTATTGGGGGAACAGTGCCCAATACTGGGGGGCAGCATCAGGCTATTGGGGGAACAGTGCCCAATACTGGGGGGCAGCATCAGGCTATGGGGGGGACAGTGCCCAATACTGGGGGGGGCAGCATCAGGCTATGGGGGGGACAGTGCCCAATACTGGGGGGGGCAGCATCAGGCTATGAGGGGGGACAGTGCCCAATACTAGGGGGGCCGCATCAGGCTATGGGGGGAACAGTGCCCAATACTAGGGGGGCAGCATCAGGCTATGGAGGGGGGACAGTGCCCAATACTGGGGGAGGAAGTATCAGGCTATGGGGGGGAGGACCACTGGGTGTAATGGAAGGAAAGATGAATGCGACCAAGAGATATCCTCAGACTTGGCCAAACCTTCCAACCGCACATAGTGGAGGGGTCTGGAGCGTCCTGCGATGTAAGGGGGGAGATGGGGCGTCCTGGGATGTACAGGGGGGTTGGGGTATCCTGGGATGTATGGGGGGGCTGGGGTATCCTGGGATGTATGGGGGGCTGGGGTATCCTGGGATGTACGGGGGGCTGGGGTATCCTGGGATGTACAGGGGACTGGGGTATCCTGGGATGTACAGGGGACTGGGGTATCCTGGGATGTACAGGGGACTGGGGTATCCTGGGATGTACAGGGGACTGGGGTATCCTGGGATGTACAGGGGACTGGGGTATCCTGGGATGTATGGGGGGGCTGGGGTATCCTGGGATGTACGGGGGGCTGGGGTATCCTGGGATGTATGGGGGGGCTGGGGTATCCTGGGATGTATGGGGGGCTGGGGTATCCTGGGATGTACGGGGGGCTGGGGTATCCTGGGATGTACGGGGGGCTGGGGTATCCTGGGATGTACAAGGGGCTGGGGTATCCTGGGATGTATGGGGGGGGCTGGGGTATCCTGGGATGTACTGGTAGCTGGGGTATCCTGGGATGTATGGGGGGGGCTGGGGTATCCTGGGATGTATGGGGGGGGCTGGGGTATCCTGGGATGTATGGGGGGGGGGCTGGGGTATCCTGGGATGTACAGGGGGCTGGGGTATCCTGGGATGTATGGGGGGGGGGGGGGGCTGGGGTATCCTGGGATGTACGGGGGGCTGGGGTATCCTGGGATGTATGGGGGGGGGGGGGCTGGGGTATCCTGGGATGTACGGGGGGCTGGGGTATCCTGGGATGTATGGGAGGCTGGGGTATCCTAGGATGTATGGGGGGGCTGGGGTATCGCCTGCTGTCGCCCTCTTCGATGTTTCCTTTTCGTTTGCCGTTTTGCTCAATCTTTGTCGTTTTCCAATTTCTCCTGTGTTTCCACGGTAACCCTCGCAGCTTCCACGCACATGAAAGGACCTGTACATGGGGGCCGTTTTTCATGTTCTGGCAGCCGCTCAGAGAAATTATTCTCGTGAAGGGGCTTTGCCTATTTGTTGTGGTCTCCCGGTCACTTGTCCCTCTCCTGTGCTGCGCAGTTGGATTTGGTCTTTTGTGCAGGACTGACAGGGAGAAGTGTCAGCTCTTGAGCTCCGCTCTGCTAATGAAGGTCCTAGGGTCCCCCCACCCGATACCCCACGATATGAAGAAAGACATACGCACAATGACAGCAGGCGGATGCCTCTGTGTGTGACATACAGACCATCAACATCACGACCACCAGACAACAACACCACTCCATGTGACAGTAAGACCCCGCACCAAGGCACCTGCAGGACCCCGCACTCACCCCTGGCCTGGCTCCACATCCCCATCATCTCCGGAGAAGCAGGAGCAGAGCTTCAACGCAGCAGCCGAGCCTCAGGATGATTGTGCGTGATGCAGAACAGCCTGCCTATTGTGAGCGAGCGGCCGGGCCCACTCAGAGACCCCCAGCCAGGAGCCGCCAAGTACAGCACAAACCCCCATACACAGGGGAGACCCCCAGCCAGGAGCCGCCAAGTACAGCACAAACCCCCATACACAGGGGAGACCCCCAGCCAGGAGCCGCCAAGTACAGCACAAACCCCCATACACAGGGGAGACCCCAAGCCAGGAGCCGCCAAGTACAGCACAAACCCCCATACACAGGGGAGACCCCTCATACGCACAGACCACCAGCCAGGAGCCACCAAGTACAGCACAAACCCCCATACACAGGGGAGACCCCTCATACGCAGAGACCCCCAGCCAGGAGCCGCCAAGTACAGCACAAACCCCCATACACAGGGGAGACCCCTCATACGCACAGACCACCAGCCAGGAGCCGCCAAGTACAGCACAAACCCCCATACTCAGAGACCACCAGACAGAGCACATACTCCCGTACAAAGGAGAGACCCCCTAATACACAGAAAGCCCCATACACAGGAGAGACCCCCTAATACACAGAAAGCTCCAGCCGGAGCACATACCCCCATACACAGGAGAGACCACCTAATACACAGATACCCCCATACACAGGAGAGACCACCTAATACACAGATACCCCCATACACAGGAGAGACCACCTAATACACAGATACCCCCATACACAGGAGAGACCCCTAATACACAGGGGAGACCCCCTAATACACAGAAACCCCCACCCAGAGCACATACCCCCATACACAGGAGAGACCCCTAATACACAGGGGAGACCCCCTAATACACAGAAACCCCCAGCCAGAGCACATACCCCCATACACAGGAGAGACCCCTAATACACAGGGGAGACCCCCTAATACACAGAAAGCTCCAGCCGGAGCACATACCCCCATACACAGGAGAGACCACCTAATACACAGATACCCCGATACACAGGAGAGACCCCTAATACACAGGGGAGACCCCCTAATACACAGAAACCCCCACCCAGAGCACATACCCCCATACACAGGAGAGACCACCTAATACACAGATACCCCGATACACAGGAGAGACCCCTTATACACAGGGGAGACCCCCTAATACACAGAAACCCCCACCCAGAGCACATACCCCCATACACAGGAGAGACCCCTAATACACAGGAGAGACCACCTAATACACAGATACCCCCATACACAGGAGAGACCCCTAATACACAGGGGAGACCCCCTAATACACAGAAACCCCCACCCAGAGCACATACCCCCATACACAGGAGAGACCCCTAATACACAGGGGAGACCCCCTAATACACAGAAACCCCCACCCAGAGCACATAACCCCATACACAGGAGAGACCCCTAATACACAGGAGAGACCACCTAATACACAGAAAGCTCCAGCCAGAGCACATACCCCCATACACAGGAGAGACCCCTAATACACAGGGGAGACCCCCTAATACACAGAAACCCCCACCCAGAGCACATACCCCCATACACAGGAGAGACCCCTAATACACAGGGGAGACCCCCTAATACACAGAAACCCCCACCCAGAGCACATACCCCCATACACAGGAGAGACCCCTAATACACAGGGGAGACCCCCTAATACACAGAAAGCTCCAGCCGGAGCACATACCCCCATACACAGGAGAGACCCCTAATACACAGGGGAGACCCCCTAATACACAGAAACCCCCACCCAGAGCACATACCCCCATACACAGGAGAGACCCCTAATACACAGGGGAGACCCCCTAATACACAGAAACCCCCACCCAGAGCACATACCCCCATACACAGGAGAGACCCCTAATACACAGGGGAGACCCCCTAATACACAGAAAGCTCCAGCCAGAGCACATACCCCCATACACAGGAGAGACCCCTAATACACAGGGGAGACCCCCTAATACACAGAAACCCCCACCCAGAGCACATACCCCCATACACAGGAGAGACCCCTAATACACAGGGGAGACCCCCTAATACACAGAAACCCCCACCCAGAGCACATACCCCCATACACAGGAGAGACCCCTAATACACAGGGGAGACCCCCTAATACACAGAAAGCTCCAGCCAGAGCACATACCCCCATACACAGGAGAGACCCCTAATACACAGGGGAGACCCCCTAATACACAGAAACCCCCACCCAGAGCACATACCCCCATACACAGGAGAGACCCCTAATACACAGGGGAGACCCCCTAATACACAGAAACCCCCACCCAGAGCACATACCCCCATACACAGGAGAGACCCCTAATACACAGGGGAGACCCCCTAATACACAGAAAGCTCCAGCCAGAGCACATACCCCCATACACAGGAGAGACCCCTAATACACAGGGGAGACCCCCTAATACACAGAAACCCCCACCCAGAGCACATACCCCCATACATAGGAGAGACCCCTAATACACAGGAGAGACTCGCAGCCAGAATAACACAGACCCTTCATGTTCGGAGGGTTATGATGAGTGTGGGGAGCAGCGCTGTGTAGTAGGGAACGTCGGGTCCAGGTCTCCACAATTGGTCAGACCAAGCCAGCAGCGATCTGCACAAAAATAGCGATGATGCAGCACTCCATAGGGAGAAATATTTTCTTTATTACACCATTTAATGTGCAACGTTTCGCTTCTCAATGAAGGCATTAGCAAACACGCTGAAGTCAGGGGCGGTGACATCACAGTCAGGGGCGGTGACATCACAATCAGGGGCGGTGACATCACAGTCAGGGGCGGTGACATCACATTATAGATACAATATTATAATTCCACATATTGTCCAGTTCTGAGGCCACAAACCAATGTATGATTGTCCACAAATAAACACTGTAACAACACTGCAGCACTGAGCCCTCTAGTCATCCACAGGGCAGCCCCGTTCTCGGCCACTTTCCGTCTCTGGTTACTTTGTATTTTCGTTTCTTGTTCTTTCATTTTATGCCTTAATGACTGTAATAGGAAAAATAGAATCTGCTCCGAAAACATCACTTCCCCTATAATGGGGTTACTTAGAGGGGACGCCGGAAGACGAAGCTGGAGGAGGTGTCAGATGAGGATTGCTTGGGATAATCATAACCGCCTATCAGCAGACCGGGAAAGCTGGGTGACTACCTGTGCAGCTCTCACACTCTACTGGCTACACTGCTAAACTAGACTGATCCGACATTCAGGGATGTGGGAAAGCTGGGTGAGTCACAATCCTGAAGCAGATGTCAGAATGACCGGCAGGGGATGTTTATGGCTCCTGGAATCTCTCTATTATGGGGGATTTATAGGCACCAGAAGACCAAAAACCCCCAAACTTCAGCAGATAGTTAGAGGCTTACAACCCCCATCATCAGTCAATCACAGGGACAATACACATTACCCGCCACATACATATAGAAAGAGCAACCAGGAGCGCGAGATAGAATATACACACGATATTATATACTCCAGAGCTGCACTCACTATTCTGCTAGTGCAGTCACTGGTCCACATTTATTAGGAGTGTTCGCACCGGCACTTGCCCAGGTATCCCCAGTGCTGGCGCCGGCCCTGCACACTTACTAAGAGCAGTGCAGTGTGTACTATGCGCAGTATCCTGTGTAGTGTGTGCAGTGTCCTGTGTACTATGTGCAGTGTGTACTATGTGCAGTGTGTACTATGCGCAGTGTGTACTATGCGCAGTGTGTACTATGCGCAGTATCCTGTGTAGTGTGTACTATGTGTAGTGTGTACTATGTGCAGTGTCCTGTGTACTATGTGCAGTGTGTACTATGTGCAGTGTAGTGTGTACTATGTGCAGTGAGTACCATGTGCAGTGTCCTGTGTACTATGTGCAGTATGTGCAGTGTGGTGTGTACTATGTGCAGTGTGGTGTGTACTATGTGCAGTGTGGTGTGTACTATGTGCAGTGTGGTGTGTTGTATGTGCAGGGGGTGTGTACTATGTGCAGGGGGTGTGTACTATGTGCAGGGGGTGTGTACTATGTGCAGTGCCCTGTGTACTATGTGTAGTGTGTACTATGTGCAGTGTCCTGTGTACTATGTGTAGTGTGTACTATGTGCAGTGTCCTGTCTACTATGTGCAGTGTCCTGTCTACTATGTGCAGTGTGTACTATGTGCAGTGTCCTGTCTACTATGTGTAGTGTGTACTATGTGTAGTGTCCTGTGTACTATGTGCAGTGAGTACCATGTGCAGTGTCCTGTGTACGATGTGTAGTGTGTACTATGTGCAGTGTCCTCTGTACTATGTGTAGTGTGTACTATGTGTAGTGTGTACTATGTGCAGTGTGTACTATGTGTAGTTTGTACTATGTGTAGTGTGTACTATTTGCATTGAGTATCATGTGCAGTGTCCTGTGTACTATGTGCAGCGAGTACCATGTGCAGTTTCCTGTGTACTATGAGCAGTGTTCTGTGTACTATGTGTAGTGTGTACTATGTGCAGTGTGTACCATGTGCAGTGTCCTGTGTGTACTATTCACAGTGTGTACTATGCACAGTGTGTACTACCTTCAGTGTGTACTACGTGCAGAGTCCTGTGTACTACGTGCAGTGTCTACTATGCATAGTGTGTACTATGTGCAGTGTGTACTACGTGCAGTGTCCTGTGTACTATGTGCAGTGTCCTGTGTACTATGTGCGGGGGGTGTACTATGTGCAGTGTCCTGTGTACTATGTGCAGTGTGTACTATGTGCAGTGTCCTGTGTACTATGCACAGTGTATACTATGTGCAGTGTATACTATGTGCAATGTCCTGCGCAGTGTGTACTATGTGCAGTGTCCTGTGTAATGTGCAGGGGGCGCCAGATTCAGGATTTCTGGGTCACATTCTTCATGAATCTGGCACCCCCTGCACTGCTCACCTCCAACTTTTTTTTTTTGGTGAACCTTGCTCTGCGTGATAAATCTGGCGCACAGTCCGTCTGTGCACCAGGACGCCCCTTTCAATGATGAAATTTGTGGAGTCAAGTGCAGCCGCGACACAATAGGGTCACGTGTCAAATGCAGGAAATCGGGCGCACGATCTTAGTAAATCGCGGCAGACTACATTTCAGATGGACAATGCACTTTAGGGAACTCCGAGGGACCGGGTAAGCAAATGTGCCCCACTGTGTCCCAATAGACTTGAATGGGGCTTTTTTACGTCACTTGCCATCCATAGGAACAGTATAAATTGCATGTCCTACATGCCGCAAGATCACGTGCGAGAAACACTTGTGTGAACGCTGCCTTACTGCAGAATCAGTGGGGAGAATTGATTATTGTCACTGCGTCACAAGATTACGGATTTGCGCCAGGTAGGAGCCGACCTGTGAGCAGCAGAACAGTGAGTGCAGCTCTGTGTGTAGAGGGCTGCTCTGCAGACCTGGGGGATGTGATAGATCTTTCTGGTGCTGCCATCAGTGACACCTCACACGTCGTCACCTTCCTGCACTCTCGGGTCACAGACCTTTCCTGTTTGCGGTCGTTTAGGGTACGCAGCCCCCCTGCGGACATATTGAAGAGCCTTGTGTTGATTCCCCCCTGGATTAAGATACAACTGCTCAGTATGAACACAGAGAAGTGCAGCGGGTGCGGCCGGGGGTCATTCGCTGTGTCCTGTCTCCGGTCACTTATGGCCCCAGCAGACAGATCTCAGCCCTGACAGCCGCTTATCACACACAAATGTTTCTCATTCCAGGAGCCGAGACACTGACACAATCAGCGCCGCACAATCACTGCAACAAGTGAAGAGGTTATGTACCCCCACAGACCCCTCATCCGCAGCCCCACAGACCCTCATCCACAGCCCCACAGACCCCTCAACCGCAGCCCCGTAGACCCTTCATCCGCAGCCCCACAGACCCCTCATCCGCAGCCCCACAGATTCCTCATCCGCAGCCCCACAGACCCCTCATTTGTAGAGCCCCGATAAACTCCTCATCCACATAGTGTACTGTATATAGTACATCATCCACATAGTGTACTCTATATACAGTACTTTAAATAGTGCTGTCTGGTATATATTGGGGTGTACTGTATATAATGCTGTATGGTATATATTATATTGTACTGTATATAGTGCTGTATACATTATAGTGTACATAGTGCTGTCTGGTATATATTGTAGTGTACTGTATATAGTGCTGTCTGGTATATATTGTAGTGTACTGTATATAGTGCTGTATGGTATATATTATATTGTACTGTATATAGTGCTGTATGGTATATATTATATTGTACTGTATATAGTGCTGTATACATTATAGTGTAGTGTACATAGTGCTGTCTGGTATATATTGTAGTGTACTGTATATAGTGCTGTATACATTATAGTGTAGTGTACATAGTGCTGTCTGGTATATATTGTAGTGTACTGTATATAGTGCTGTCTGGTATATATTGTAGTGTACTGTATATAGTGCTGTCTGGTATATATTGTAGTGTACTGTATATAGTGCTGTATGGTATATATTGTAGTGTACTGTATATAGTGCTGTATGGTATATATTGTAGTGTACTGTATATAGTGCTGTATACATTATAGTGTAGTGTACATAGTGCTGTCTGGTATATATTGTAGTGTACTGTATATAGTGCTGTATGGTATATATTATATTGTACTGTATATAGTGCTGTATACATTATAGTGTAGTGTACATAGTGCTGTCTGGTATATATTGTAGTGTACTGTATATAGTGCTGTATACATTATAGTGTAGTGTACATAGTGCTGTCTGGTATATATTGTAGTGTACTGTATACAGTGCTGTATGGTATATATTGTAGTGTACTGTATATAGTGCTGTATACATTATATTGTAGTGTACATAGTGCTGTCTGGTATATATTGTAGTGTACTGTATATAGTGCTGTATACATTATAGTGTAGTGTACATAGTGCTGTCTGGTATATATTGTAGTGTACTGTATATAGTGCTGTATACATTATAGTGTAGTGTACATAGTGCTGTCTGGTATATATTGTAGTGTACTGTATATAGTGCTGTCTGGTATATATTGTAGTGTACTGTATATAGTGCTGTCTGGTATATATTGTAGTGTACTGTATATAGTGCTGTATGGTATATATTGTAGTGTACTGTATATAGTGCTGTATACATTATAGTGTAGTGTACATAGTGCTGTCTGGTATATATTGTAGTGTACTGTATATAGTGCTGTATGGTATATATTATATTGTACTGTATATAGTGCTGTATACATTATAGTGTAGTGTACATAGTGCTGTCTGGTATATATTGTAGTGTACTGTATATAGTGCTGTATACATTATAGTGTAGTGTACATAGTGCTGTCTGGTATATATTGTAGTGTACTGTATACAGTGCTGTATGGTATATATTGTAGTGTACTGTATATAGTGCTGTATACATTATATTGTAGTGTACATAGTGCTGTCTGGTATATATTGTAGTGTACTGTATATAGTGCTGTATACATTATAGTGTAGTGTACATAGTGCTGTCTGGTATATATTGTAGTGTACTGTATATAGTGCTGTATACATTATATTGTAGTGTACATAGTGCTGTCTGGTATATATTGTAGTGTACTGTATATAGTGCTGTATACATTATAGTGTAGTGTACATAGTGCTGTCTGGTATATATTGTAGTGTACTGTATATAGTGCTGTATACATTATAGTGTAGTGTACATAGTGCTGTCTGGTATATATTGTAGTGTACTGTATATAGTGCTGTATGGTATATATTATATTGTACTGTATATAGTGCTGTATACATTATAGTGTAGTGTACATAGTGCTGTCTGGTATATATTGTAGTGTACTGTATATAGTGCTGTAGGGTATATCTTCCCCCCCCCCCCTCCTTCTTGTGCTGTGCAGCTGCCGTGCAGTAATAAAGCTGCGTCGCTGATTGATTCTCTGTAGTAATAGAATAGTGATAGCGGCTGCAGCTCCGGGGAAGCGGCGTCATTGTTCCCTGCCCCCAGCTACGATATCAGACTCGGAGCTTCTATATGTGTGTGGACTGATGAGAGGATAACCACCATCATCACAACAACCACCATCACAACTACTACTACTACTACCACCAATATCATCACTGCCTCCACTACTACTACCACCAATATAATCACCGTCTCCACTACTACCACCAATATCATCACAGCCTCCACTACTACTACCATCAATATCATCACAGCCTCCACTACTACTACCACCAATATCATCACAGCCTCCACTACTACTACCACCAATATCATCACAATCTCCACTACTACTACCACCAGTATCATCACTGCCTCCACTACTACCACCAATATCATCACTGCATCCACTACTAGTACCACCAAAATCATCACAGCCTCCACTAATACCACCAAAATCATCACAACCTCCACTACTCCTACCAATATCATCACTGCCTCCACTACTACTACCACCAATATCATCACAACCTCCACTACTACTACCACCAAAATCATCACAGCCTCCACTACTCCTACCAATATCATCACAGCGTCCACTACTACCACCAATATCATCACAGCCTCCACTACTACCACCAATATCATTACAACCTCCACTACTACCACCAATATCATCACAGCCTCCACTACCACCACCAATATCATTACAACCTCCACTACTACCACCAATATCATCACAGCCTCCACTACTACCACCAAAATCATCACTGCCTCCACTACTACCACCAAAATCATCACAGCCTCCACTACTACCACCAATATCATCACTGCCTCCACTACTACCACCAAAATCATCACAGCCTCCACTACTACCACCAATATCATCACTGCCTCCACTACTACCACCAAAATCATCACAGCCTCCACTACTACCACCAAAATCATCACAGCCTCCACTACTACCACCAATATCATTACAACCTCCACTACTACCACCAATATCATCACAGCCTCCACTACTACCACCAATATCATCACAGCCTCCACTACTACCACCAATATCATCACAGCGTCCACTACTACCACCAATATCATCACAGCCTCCACTACTCCCACCAATATCATCACAGCCTCCACTACTACTACCACCAATATCATCACAGTCTCCACTACTACTACCACCAATATCATCACAGCGTCCACTACTACCACCAATATCATCACAGCCTCCACTACTACTACCATCAATATCATCACAGCCTCCACTACTACTACCACCAATATCATCACAGCCTCCACTACTCCCACCAATATCATCACAGCCTCCACTACTACTACCACCAATATCATCACAGACTCCACTACTACCACCAATGTCATCACAGCGTCCACTACTACTACCACCAATATCATCACAACCTGGGGAGGGGCCGCCGGGAAGGGGCAGCGCAAGGTGACATCTAATGCAACGACCTGCGCTGACCCTGGAGCCCCTAAGCTCAATGATCAATATAAGCCAAGGGTTAATGATCTCCGTCTTCATTGCACTTTTAGCTTCATCTTCTCCAATTAGTAACGAGGACCAAGGATACAGAGACAGGAGGCTCAGGATGTCACTCACTCTTCACATAGGACCTCTGCTTCCTGTCAGTGAATGGTAAAAATACCGCAGAACAGATGAAGATCTGCTCCAATAACATCCAGAGTCCGTCTTGTGCTACTACCTGAACTGATACACTGTAACAAACCTTCTAGATTAGCCTGGAGTGGCTTCATAATTCTCTTTGGATTTCTGCAGGATGAGGACATTCAGAATCCTGGAAAAGCTGAGTGCGGGGCGGGTTGTACGAGGACAGCTCGGCCGTCCATCACGTATGTGACGTGTGCAGTGACCAGGACAGGATCTCATTGTGTCCGGTCCTGACTGATGCCCAATTCCCACTCACCAAACTCATACAAATCACCGACTGCTGGCGAAATGCTCTGCGGCTCCCGGGGTCACCGCAAGGGTCAGACTTAATATTCTGTGCAGTGATCTCACAATAATGATGGGACTGACTGCGCCCCCTGTGTCAGTCCACACTGCAGCAATCGCATTTTATTCATACTGCACAATGTAACAGATACAGGAGGTGCTGATAGCGCAGGACCGGGGGCGATATGGGGGTGCAGGCTACAGATACAGGAGCGATATGGAGGTGCAGGCTACAGATACAGGGGCGATATGGGGGTGCAGGCTAGAGATACAGGGGCGATATGGGGGTGCAGGCTAGAGATACAGGGGCGATATGGGGGTGCAGGCTAGAGATACAGGGGCGATATGGGGGTGCAGGCTAGAGATACAGGGGCGATATGGGGGTGCAGGCTAGAGATACAGGGGCGATATAGGGGTGCAGGCTAGAGATACAGGGCGATATGGGGGTGCAGGCTAGAGATACAGGGCGATATGGGGGTGCAGGCTAGAGATACAGGGGCGATATGGGGGTGCAGGATACACAGATAAAGGAGGTGCAGATACGACAGGGCCGGGGCGATGTGGGGGTGCAGGCTACAGATACAGGAGCGATATGGGGGGGAAGGTTATACAGATACATGAGGTGCAGATATGACAGGGCCGGGGCGATGTGGGGGTGCAGGCTTCAGATACAGGAGCAATATGGGGGGGAAGGTTATACAGATACATGAGGTGCAGATATGACAGGGCCGAGGCGATGTGGGGGTGCAGGCTTCAGATACAGGAGCAATATGGGGGTACGGGCTACAGATACAGGAGCGATATGGGGGTGCAGGTAACAGATACAGGAGCGATATGGGGGTGCACGCTACACAGATATAGGAGGTGCAGATACTACAGGACAGGGATGATATGGGGGTGCAGGCTACAGATACAGGAGCAATATGGGGGTGCAGGCTACACAGATACAAGAGGTGCAGATTGCACAGGACAGGGATGATATGGGGGTGCAGGCTACAGATACAGGAGGTGCAGATATCACAGGACACGGCCATATGGGGGTGCTCTATATATTCACCCCCAGGTCCAGGACATTTGGATTTAGTTTATATGACTGTGACAGAAAAGGGAGTCCTCTTCAGTATTTGCAATCAGGCGCTGAGAGCACAGAGGGGGCTTGTTACTGAGGAGAAAGGGCGCAGCTCGGGTACAATCACCCATCACAGGAGTGCGGCCCAACAGCGCCAGCTGCTCATTACCATGCAGAGCATGAAGACCCCACATATGACAAAGGAGCCCCCTGCCCTAATATATACAGGACAATGCTGTAACGCACACACCAGAAGCAAATACAACAACCACCCGGAAGTAAGAAACTTATTCCAAAACTACAACTCAATAAATATTTATAAGACCACAAATATTTCCAGAATAACCGCCCAGAGATGTCAGCGGGAAAAGCTCAGACAAGGACACCAGACCATAACCTGAGAGTAAGGGAAGGTCTATCACTGGAGAGCAGCGGTGCCATCACTGAGAATACAGCCTATCCATCACTAGAGAGCAGCAGTGCCATCACTGAGAATACAGCCTATCCATCACTGGAGAGCAGCGGTACCATCACTGAGAATACAGCCTATCCATCACTGGAGAGCAGCGGTGCCATCACTGAGAATACAGCCTATCCATCACTAGAGATCAGCGGTGCCATCACTGAGAATACAGCCTGTCCATCACTAGAGAGCAGCAGTGCCATCACTGAGAATACAGCCTATCCATCACTAGAGAGCAGCGGTGCCATCACTGAGAATACAGCCTGTCCATCACTAGAGAGCAGCAGTGCCATCACTGAGAATACAGCCAATCCATCACTAGAGAGCATCGGTACCATCACTGAGAATACAGCCTATCCATCACTAGAGAGCAGCGGTGCCATCACTAAGAACACAGCTTATCCATCACTAGAGAGCAGTGGTGTATTCACTGAGAATACAGCCTATCCATCACTAGAGAGCAGTGGTGCCATCACTGAGAATACAGCCTATCCATCACTAGAGAGCAGCAGTGCCATCACTGAGAATACAGCCTATCCATCACTAGAGTGCAGCGGTGCCATCACTGAGAGTACAGCCTATCCATCACTAGAGAGCAGTGGTGCCATCACTGAGAGTACAGCCTATCCATCACTAGAGAGCAGTGGTGCCTTCACTGAGAGTACAGCCTATCCATCACTAGAGAGCAGTGGTGCCATCACTGAGAATACAGCCTATCCATCACTAGAGAGCAGCAGTGCCATCACTGAGAATACAGCCAATCCATCACTAGAGAGCATCGGTGCCATCACTGAGAATACAGCCTATCCATCACTAGAGAGCAGCGGTCCTATCACTGAGAATACAGCCTATCCATCACTAGAGAGCAGCGGTGACATCACTGAGAATACAGCCTATCCATCACTAGAGAGCAGCGGTCCTATCACTGAGAATACAGCATATCCATCACTAGAGAGCAGCGGTGCTATCACTGAGAATACAGCCTATCCATCACTAGAGAGCAGCGGTGCCATCACTGAGAATACAGCCTATCCATCACTAGAGAGCAGCGCTGCCATCACTGAGAATACAGCCTATCCATCACTAGAGAGCAGCGGTGCCATCACTGAGAATACAGCCTATCCATCACTAGGGAGCAGCAGTGCCATCACTGAGAGTACAGCCTATCCATCACTAGAGTGCAGCGGTGCCATCACTGAGAGTACAGCCTATCCATCACTAGAGAGCAGTGGTGCCATCACTGAGAGTACAGCCTATCCATCACTAGAGAGCAGTGGTGCCTTCACTGAGAGTACAGCCTATCCATCACTAGAGAGCAGCGGTGCCATCACTGAGAGTACAGCCTATCCATCACTAGAGAGCAACGGTGCCATCACTGAGAATACAGCCTATCCATCACTAGAGAGCAGTGGTGCCATCACCTCTCCCCTCCTCCTCCCTAGGAGAGGACTGTTGCATTCTGAGACAGATGATTGCAGGATCCATGTTCTGGAAGTGCAGGATGTAATCGGCGCCGGGCTGCGGCATTATCTCGCTGTCCTGGGGCCACACTGGGTAATGTGATCTGTCTAATGTGATTCTGCTGCGGCGGATATTCGCCATTAAGCTTGTAGTTCACATGAGTGAAATCATCTGCAGCGGAGGACAACATCTCATGGATAATGCAGGCGGCCGCTCATGTATTATATGGAGGGGGTGGGGGTGACACATTTTGTGTCAGCAGCACTGGGTCAGAAGGGGTGTTCTGTCTCTGGATGTACATAACCAGTAGTTGCTTTTCACTGACAGCAAGCAGAGTATTTATTACTAGAGAATTTTGCCAACCTGGAGCAGGAGTACGGATGCGGGTAACTGTGGTCTCTATATAATACGGACACAGGCAGGGCGGCACAAATAAGACCCGTTATTAGTCTCTGTTATCAGCCATTTGTAAAAAGGGAGATTCTGCAATATACAGTCCCGAGTATACAAGCAATGGCCTCCTCCAATCAGATTCCAGCTCACTGGGATCGACACTAGGGGTACAATAGGGCGACATACAAAGTACCAACAATCTATTGTGTCTTTTGGATCATGCAATTTGGACCACGGTCGCAGCTGGAGTCATGTGACAGCCGCCATCGCTACTCAGTGCCGGTTGGAGTTCTCACTACATCCGCTCTGCAGCTGGGGCGGCGCTGCTGGACTGGAACCTGTGTTCTGCAAATGAATGGACCATACATCATCACTGCACTGATACACTGTACCAAACTAACAGGGCAAGACAGAGGCTTCTGCTGGGAGAGATCGAGACAGTCACAGTGTCACCGAGACAGCCACATTGTCACCGAGACAGCCACATTGTTATACATAGTCGATACATAGTTGCAGATGCTGGCGTAGTGGTTGTCAGAAACAGGCGAACACAAGTGCCCGCCTGGCGTCACACACATCACACAGCTGTGCCATGCGTTGGCATGTACTTGCATCTTTGACGTTGCCAGGATCTGCTGACGAGGAGCTGAGGCGGAAACTCGGAAGTCTCTCAGCAACCGGAGATTTACATTCCGAGCTCCAACCCAATTAGAGAACACGGAATATCGGTGGACAGCGGGAGCCGTCATCACTGCTCTCACCTGCCTACTGCCAACCCTATTCATCACAGGACTGCATTCTACTGCTCTCTGTTATCAGCCATTTCATCCCAGGGAGAGGAGACTGTACTGGGGGGGTACAATCTATTACTCTCTGTTATCAGCCATTTCATCCCGGGCAGTGAAGACTGTAGCAGGACGCTGAATTGCTAGTTATATGTATTGCGGCAGCTCTTTTTATACCAGATGCTGGTCATTACTCTCCCGTTCATTTCTCGGACCGCCATTGTGTGGTACCTCCCCTTCCCCCATTGCTATCAGATCCGGTGCAGAGAATAAGCTTCGCCTCATTCTCAGCCCCTCCCCCACCAGAGGACGCTGTAGGTTACATGGACACTAAGAGCCCATTATGGAGCCATTAAATATTTACGTAACTTTATGAGACCCTCACAGATAAACGCTGCGGCCAGAACTAGGAAAGCTGAGTAACCCCATCGGTGCCGCCCCGGAGCCTCCTCAGCTGTCTTCTTCTAGGAAAGCTGGGTAACCGCCAATATGGCCGCCATTATAGTACGGAGATAACCACGTGGAAGGAAGCGGAGCCCTGCTGATGGCGGTGAATCTGCGGTGGCTTTGCGGTCTCTTTATCTGTAGATGATCCGGATTCTACCCTCCGAGTCTGGTGAAACAAGATGCGAGCAATCACCAGCAACGCCGTCTCCGCAGGTTATTGAGCGCTGGTCTCCCCTGTCACATCAGATCAATAGATCATATTTACAGGAAATCTGTGATAGATGCCGTTATCATGGAGAGCGGCTAGGTCCGGGGAATTAACCCTACAAACAGCGGGCTGCCGGGAGGAGGCACCAGCACTATGTAGATAAAGGGACGTGTCCCTCTGTTGTCCCATCCCCCAGTATAGCCGCCGCATGGTTTATGGACTATACCCAGAGCCCTCCAGTGACTTACATATATATTAGAATATTCACTGCTCACACCTCACCTGCTCCATTTAATTGCCCCCAAACACACGCTGACACTGGACCAGGACCCGCAGTATAAAGGGTTCAGTGACTCCTGTCACCTTAGGATTATCAGGAGCGTAAGAAAGCTGAGTGCTTGTAGGGTGTGCTGAGACCTGTACTGTGCATATACCTGTGCTGTTAAATACTAGTAGCCCGCACCTTCTGCCCACGAACCCCACTTACCCTGACTACAACAATGAAGAGGACCCCGCCGGACACATCTAGCAATGACGCCATTGGTTGATCAGATCACATGACAGATGACACAGCAGGATTGTGGAACTACACTCACCGGCCACTTTATTAGGTACACCTGTCCAACTGCTCGTTAACACTTAATTTCTAATCAGCCAATCACATGGCGGCAACTCAGTGCATTTAGGCATGTAGACATGGTCAAGACAATCTCCTGCAGTTCAAACCGAGCATCAGTATGGGGAAGAAAGGTGATTTGATGCCTTTGAACGTGGCATGGTTGTTGGTGCCAGAAGGGCTCGTCTGAGTATTTCAGAAACTGCTGATCTACTGGGATTTTCACGCACAACCATCTCTAGGGTTTACAGAGAATGGTCCGAAAAAGAAAAAAAATTCCAGTGAGCGGCAGTTCTGTGGGCGGAAATGCCTTGTTGATGCCAGAGGTCAGAGGAGAATGGGCAGACTGGTTCGAGCTGATAGAAAGGCAACAGTGACTCAGATCGCCACCCGTTACAACCAAGGTAGGCAGAAGAGCATCTCTGAACGCACAGTACGTCCAACTTTGAGGCAGATGGGCTACAGCAGCAGAAGACCACACCGGGTGCCACTCCTTTCAGCTAAGAACAGGAAACTGAGGCTACAATTTGCACAAGCTCATCGAAATTGGACAGTAGAAGATTGGAAAAGCGTTGCCTCGTCTGATGGTAGGGTCAGAATTTGGCGTCAACAACATGAAAGCATGGATCCATCCTGCCTTGTATCACCGGGTCAGGCTGGTGGTGGTGGTGTCATGGTGTGGGGAATATTTTCTTGGCACTCTTTGGGCCCCTTGGTACAAGGCCACAGCCTACCTGAGTATTGTTGCTGACCATGTCCATCCCTTTATGAGCACAATGTACCCTGTAACATCTGATGGCTACTTTCAGCAGGATAATGCGCCATGTCATAAAGCTGGAAGCATCTCAGACTGGTTTCTAGAACATGACAATGAGGTCACTGGACTCAAATGGCCTCCACAGTCACCAGATCTCAATCCAATAGAGCATCTTTGGGATGTGGTGGAACGGGAGATTCGCATCATGGATGTGCAGCCGACAAATCTGTGGCAACTGTGTGATGCCATCATGTCAATATGGAGCAAAATCTCTGAGGAGCTTCCAGCACCTTGTTGTATCTATGCCACGAAGAATTGAGGCAGTTCTGAAGGCAACATGGAGTCCAACCCGTTACTAGCATGGTGCACCTAATAAAGTGGCCGGTGAGTGTATATATCCGTGGCTGTAAGAGCAGGTCAGAGCCATCAGATCCATACTGCCCCCTCCACTAGGGGGTATCATGTCCCTGCAGTTAGGGGAGGCAGTTAGGAGCGAAGGGAACCTAATAACTGTCCGCTGGGTTGGGTTGCTGATGTGCAGCCAAAATGCTGTTTTATGACAAACGAAATACAATCTATCCCTGCTCCTGCGCCATCTATAGCACAACCTCCACCAATCTGTGGCAAGGAAAAAGACTATCAACATGGCCGCTCCAACAGGTACACATCTTTTCCCCATCCTGACATTCATTCGGCAGGTGATACACGCTGCGTTGTGTTCCTCCAGGATGATGTAGTGTCATCACCAGGAGCAGCTGACTACATAAACCTGGTATACCAGAGACGGCGCCGCACAGGCCCCGCGCCCACAGGACCCTTCAGACAGCAGAGAACTCAATGACAGCTGCAGGGAGACACAAGACCACCACCACAACCCCTGCAGCCCCCGGGATCAGTACTAATGAGCCAGACATTCCCAGGGGAACAAGCCAAGAAAAAACTAAATAAAGTGGCCCTGACGTGGCCCTGCTAGAATGAAATAGTCTGAGGAGTGTGTAGACTACCACAGTCAATGTTCCCATCCATTGCAGATATAAATAAAATAAAGAAACAATGAAGCGAGATCTGAGGAGAAGCAGCAGGTAAGGAGCGAGATCTGAGGAGAAGCAGCAGGTAAGGAGCGAGATCTGAGGAGAAGAAGCAGGTAAGGAGCGAGATCTGAGGAGAAGCAGCAGGTAGGGAGGGAGATCTGAGGAGAAGCAGCAGGTAAGGAGCGAGATCTGAGGAGAAGAAACAGGTAAAGAGCGAGATCTGAGGAGAAGCAGCAGGTAAGGAGCGAGATCTGAGGAGAAGCAGCAGGTAAGGAGCGAGATCTGAGGAGAAGCAGCAGGTAAGGAGGGAGATCTGAGGAGAAGCAGCAGGTAAGGAGCGAGATCTGAGTCGAAGCAGCAGGTAAGGAGGGAGATCTGAGGAGAAGCAGCAGGTAAGGAGGGAGATCTGAGGAGGAGAAGCAGCAGGTAAGGAGGGAGATCTGAGGAGAAGCAGCCGGTAAGGAGCGAGATCTGAGGAGAAGCAGCAGGTAAGGAGGGAGATCTGAGGAGGAGAAGCAGCAGGTAAGGAGGGAGATCTGAGGAGAAGCAGCAGGTAAGGAGCGACATCTGAGGAGGAGAAGCAGGTAAGGAGCAAGATCTGAGGAAAAGCAGCAGGTAAGGAGCGAGATCTGAGGAGAAGAAGCAGGTAAGGAGCGAGATCTGAGTCGAAGCAGCAGGTAAGGAGGGAGATCTGAGGAGAAGCAGCAGGTAAGGAGGGAGATCTGAGGAGGAGAAGCAGCAGGTAAGGAGGGAGATCTGAGGAGAAGCAGCCGGTAAGGAGCGAGATCTGAGGAGAAGCAGCAGGTAAGGAGGGAGATCTGAGGAGGAGAAGCAGCAGGTAAGGAGCGACATCTGAGGAGGAGAAGCAGGTAAGGAGCAAGATCTGAGGAAAAGCAGCAGGTAAGGAGCGAGATCTGAGGAGAAGAAGCAGGTAAGGAGCGAGATCTAAGGAGAAGCAACAGGTAAGGAGCGAGATCTGAAGAGAAGCAGCAGGTAAGGAGCGAGATCTGAGGAGAAGCAGCAGGTAAGGAGCGAGATCTGAGGAGAAGAAGCAGGTAAGGAGCGAGATCTGAGGAGAAGCAGCAGGTAAGGAGCGAGATCTGAGGAGAAGTAGCAGGTAAGGAGCGAGATCTGAGGAGAAGCAGCAGGTAAGGAGCGAGATCTGAGGAGGAGCAGCAGGTAAGGAGCGAGATCTGAGGAGAAGCAGCAGGTAAGGAGCGAGATCTGAGGAGAAGCAGCAGGTAAGGAGCGAGATCTGAGGAGAAGCAGCAGGTAAGGGGCGAGATCTGAGGAGCAGCAGGTAAGGAGCGAGATCTGAGGAGAAGGAGCAGGTAAGGAGCGAGATCTGAGGAGAAGCAGCAGGTAAGGAGCGAGATCTGAGGAGAAGCAGCAGGTAAGGAGCTAGATCTGAGGAGAAGCAGCAGGTAAGGAGCGAGATCTGAGGAGAAGCAGCAGGTAAGGAGCGAGATCCGAGGAGAAGCAGCAGGTAAGGAGCGACATCTGAGGAGAAGCAGCAGGTAAGGAGCGAGATCTGAGGAGAAGAAGCAGGTAAGGAGCGAGATCTGAGGAGAAGCAGCAGGTAAGGAGCGAGATCTGAGGAGAAGCAGCAGGTAAGGAGCGAGATCTGAGGAGAAGCAGCAGGTAAGGAGCGAGATCTGAGGAGAAGCAGCAGGTAAGGAGCGAGATCTGAAGAGAAGCAGCAGGTAAGGAGCGACATCTGAGGAGAAGCAGCAGGTAAGGAGCGAGATCTGAGGAGAAGCAGCAGGTAAGGAGCGAGATCTGAGGAGAAGCAGGTAAGGAGCGAGATCTGAGGAGAAGCAGGTAAGGAGCGAGATCTGAGGAGAAAAAGCAGGTAAGGAGGGAGATCTGAGGAGAAGCAGCAGGTAAGGAGCAAGATCTGAGGAGAAGAAGCAGGTAAGGAGCGAGATCTGAGGAGAAGCAGCAGGTAAGGAGCGAGATCTGAGGAGAAGCAGCAGGTAAGGAGCGAGATCTGAGGAGAAGCAGCAGGTAAGGAGCGAGATCTGAGGAGAAAAAGCAGGTAAGGAGCGAGATCTGAGGAGAAGCAGCAGGTAAGGAGCGAGATCTGAGGAGAAGCAGCAGGTAAGGAGCGAGATCTGAGGAGAAGCAGCAGGTAAGGAGCGAGATCTGAGGAGAAGCAGCAGGTAAGGAGCGAGATCTGAGGAGAAGCAGCAGGTAAGGAGCGAGATCTGAAGAGAAGCAGCAGGTAAGGAGCGAGATCTGAGGAGAAGCAGCAGGTAAGGAGCGAGATCTGAAGAGAAGCAGCAGGTAAGGAGCGAGATCTGAAGAGAAGCAGCAGGTAAGGAGGGAGATCTGAGGAGAAGCAGCAGGTAAGGAGCGAGATCTGAGGAGAAGCAGCAGGTAAGGAGCGAGATCTGAGGAGAAGCAGCAGGTAAGGAGCGACATCTGAGGAGAAGCAGCAGGTAAGGGGCGAGATCTGAGGAGCAGCAGGTAAGGAGCGAGATCTGAGGAGAAGGAGCAGGTAAGGAGGGAGATCTGAGGAGAAGCAGCAGGTAAGGAGCGAGATCTGAGGAGCAGCAGGTAAGGAGCGAGATCTGAGGAGAAGGAGCAGGTAAGGAGGGAGATCTGAGGAGAAGCAGCAGGTAAGGAGCTAGATCTGAGGAGAAGCAGCAGGTAAGGAGCGAGATCTGAGGAGAAGCAGCAGGTAAGGAGCGAGATCCGAGGAGAAGCAGCAGGTAAGGAGCGACATCTGAGGAGAAGCAGCAGGTAAGGAGCGAGATCTGAGGAGAAGAAGCAGGTAAGGAGCGAGATCTGAGGAGAAGCAGCAGGTAAGGAGCGAGATCTGAGGAGAAGCAGCAGGTAAGGAGCGAGATCTGAGGAGAAGCAGCAGGTAAGGAGCGAGATCTGAGGAGAAGCAGCAGGTAAGGAGCGAGATCTGAGGAGAAGCAGCAGGTAAGGAGCGAGATCTGAGGAGAAGCAGCAGGTAAGGAGCGAGATCTGAAGAGAAGCAGCAGGTAAGGAGCGAGATCTGAAGAGAAGTAGCAGGTAAGGAGCGAGATCTGAGGAGAAGCAGCAGGTAAGGAGGGAGATCTGAGGAGAAGCAGCAGGTAAGGAGCGAGATCTGAGGAGAAGCAGCAGGTAAGGGGCGAGATCTGAGGAGCAGCAGGTAAGGAGCGAGATCTGAGGAGAAGGAGCAGGTAAGGAGGGAGATCTGAGGAGAAGCAGCAGGTAAGGAGCGAGATCTGAGGAGCAGCAGGTAAGGAGCGAGATCTGAGGAGAAGGAGCAGGTAAGGAGGGAGATCTGAGGAGAAGCAGCAGGTAAGGAGCTAGATCTGAGGAGAAGCAGCAGGTAAGGAGCGAGATCTGAGGAGAAGCAGCAGGTAAGGAGCGAGATCTGAGGAGAAGCAGCAGGTAAGGAGCGAGATCTGAGGAGAAGCAGCAGGTAAGGAGCGAGATCTGAGGAGAAGAAGCAGGTAAGGAGCGAGATCTGAGGAGAAGCAGCAGGTAAGGAGCGAGATCTGAGGAGAAGCAGCAGGTAAGGAGCGAGATCTGAGGAGAAGCAGCAGGTAAGGAGCGAGATCTGAGGAGAAGCAGCAGGTAAGGAGCGAGATCTGAAGAGAAGCAGCAGGTAAGGAGCGACATCTGAGGAGAAGCAGCAGGTAAGGAGCGAGATCTGAGGAGAAGCAGCAGGTAAGGAGCAAGATCTGAGGAGAAGAAGCAGGTAAGGAGCGAGATCTGAGGAGAAGCAGCAGGTAAGGAGCGAGATCTGAGGAGAAGCAGCAGGTAAGGAGCGAGATCTGAGGAGAAGCAGCAGGTAAGGAGCGAGATCTGAGGAGAAAAAGCAGGTAAGGAGCGAGATCTGAGGAGAAGCAGCAGGTAAGGAGCGAGATCTGAGGAGAAGCAGCAGGTAAGGAGCGAGATCTGAGGAGAAGCAGCAGGTAAGGAGCGAGATCTGAGGAGAAGCAGCAGGTAAGGAGCGAGATCTGAGGAGAAGCAGCAGGTAAGGAGCGAGATCTGAGGAGAAGCAGCAGGTAAGGAGCGAGATCTGAGGAGAAGCAGCAGATAAGGAGCGAGATCTGAAGAGAAGCAGCAGGTAAGGAGCGAGATCTGAAGAGAAGTAGCAGGTAAGGAGCGAGATCTGAGGAGAAGCAGCAGGTAAGGAGCGAGATCTGAGGAGAAGCAGCAGGTAAGGAGGGAGATCTGAGGAGAAGCAGCAGGTAAGGAGCGAGATCTGAGGAGAAGCAGCAGGTAAGGAGCGACATCTGAGGAGAAGCAGCAGGTAAGGAGGGAGATCTGAGGAGAAGCAGCAGGTAAGGAGCGAGATCTGAGGAGAAGCAGCAGGTAAGGAGCGACATCTGAGGAGAAGCAGCAGGTAAGGAGGGAGATCTGAGGAGAAGCAGCAGGTAAGGAGCGATATCTGAGGAGAAGCAGCAGGTAAGGAGCGAGATCTGAAGAGAAGCAGCAGGTAAGGAGCGAGATCTGAAGAGAAGCAGCAGGTAAGGAGCGACATCTGAGGAGAAGCAGCATGTAAGGAGTGAGATCTGAGGAGAAGCAGCAGGTAAGGAGCAAGATCTGAGGAGAAGCAGCAGGTAAGAAGAAAGATCTGAGGAGAAGCAGCCGGTAAGGAGCGAGATCCGAGGAGAAGGAGCAGGTAAAGAGCGAGATCTGAGGAGAAGGAGCAGGTAAGGAGGGAGATCTGAGGAGAAGCAGCAGGTAAGGAGCGAGATCTTAGGAGAAGGAGCAGGTAAAGAGCGAGATCTGAGGAGAAGGAGCAGGTAAGGAGGGAGATCTGAGGAGAAGCAGCAGGTAAGGAGCGAGATCTTAGGAGAAGCAGCAGGTAAGGAGCGAGATCTGAGGAGAAGCAGCAGGTAAGGAGGGAGATCTGAGGAGGAGAAGCAGCAGGTAAGGAGGGAGATCTGAGGAGAAGCAGCAGGTAAGGAGCGACATCTGAGGAGGAGAAGCAGGTAAGGAGCAAGATCTGAGGAGAAGCAGCAGGTAAGGAGCGAGATCTGAGGAGAAGAAGCAGGTAAGGAGCGAGATCTAAGGAGAAGCAGCAGGTAAGGAGGGAGATCTGAGGAGAAGCAGCAGGTAAGAAGGGAGATCTGAGGAGAAGCAGCAGGTAAGGAGGGAGATCTGAGGAGAAGCAGCAGCAGGTAAGGAGCGAGATCTGAGGAGAAGCAGCAGGTAAGGAGCGAGATCTGAGGAGAAGGAGCAGGTAAAGAGCGAGATCTGAGGAGAAGGAGCAGGTAAGGAGGGAGATCTGAGGAGAAGCAGCAGGTAAGGAGCGAGATCTTAGGAGAAGCAGCAGGTAAGGAGCGAGATCTGAGGAGAAGCAGCAGGTAAGGAGGGAGATCTGAGGAGGAGAAGCAGCAGGTAAGGAGGGAGATCTGAGGAGAAGCAGCAGGTAAGGAGCGACATCTGAGGAGGAGAAGCAGGTAAGGAGCAAGATCTGAGGAGAAGCAGCAGGTAAGGAGCGAGATCTGAGGAGAAGAAGCAGGTAAGGAGCGAGATCTAAGGAGAAGCAGCAGGTAAGGAGGGAGATCTGAGGAGAAGCAGCAGGTAAGAAGGGAGATCTGAGGAGAAGCAGCAGGTAAGGAGCGAGATCTGAGGAGAAGCAGCAGCAGATAAGGAGCGAGATCTGAGGAGAAGCAGCAGCAGGTAAGGAGCGAGATCTGAGGAGAAGCAGCAGGTAAGGAGCGAGATCTGAGGAGAAGTAGCAGGTAAGAGGGAGATCTGAGGAGAAGCAGAAGGTAAGGAGGGAGATCTGAGGAGAAGCAGCAGGTAAGAAGGGAGATCTGAGGAGAAGCAGCAGGTAAGGAGCGAGATCTGAGGAGAAGCAGCAGGTAAGGAGTAACATCTGAGGAGGAGAAGCAGGTAAGGAGCGAGATCTGAGGAGAAGCAGCATGAAGGAGGGAGATCTGAGGAGAAGCAGCAGGTAAGGAGCGAGATCTGAGGAGAAGCAGCAGGTAAGGAGCGAGATCTGAGGAGAAGCAGCAGGTAAGGAGCGAGATCTGAGGAGAAGAAGCAGGTAAGGAGCGAGATCTGAGGAGAAGCAGCAGGTAAGGAGCGAGATCTGAGGAGAAGCAGCAGGTAAGGCGCGAGATCTGAGGAGAAGCAGGTAAGGAGCGAGATCTGAGGAGAAGCAGCATGAAGGAGCGAGATCTGAGGAGAAGCAGCAGGTAAGGAGCGAGAAGCACTCGTCCCTTGGTCAAATCCCTACCAGATGCACGCACCAATCTCCAGTCAAGAATCTGCGGAAAGGACTGGGTGGCCCATCCCTAAACCAACCTTCTCCCATCCATCGATTATCCCTCCTCAATACCTTCCTTCTCTGTCCATTTATCCATCACCCATGCTGCCATTATCCATCCATCCTGACACCCTCTCCCTTCAGCCCCCAGTATACACCTCTCCAACACCCATGCTGTTCTCCACCCTAAATCATCCATACTGTTCCCTGCACTCTTCCATCCCACTCTCTCTGTCCATCTCTCCTTCATTCCTCTCTCCATCCTTCTATTATCCATTTCTCCATCCTCTTCCATCTACTCCTCCATTCTCCAGCTGCCACCCCTCTTCTGTAGCCTTCAGGCCACTTATTAGCGGACAATGAGTAACAATTCCCACTGGTCTTCTCTCTCTGGTCATTACTGAGCAAATTAACCCCTTGAATCCAGGCCTCAGTGGCTTCTCTGACTCACATGATGGAGTAAGGGATGATGGGAGTGATACACTGGAACTTATTTACTTAGGGTCGCGCTGTGCACTTTAGTCGGACTGTTCACATTCTTCTAGGCTAAAACGTCTTGAACAGGTATGTATGAAGTGTTTGCGCTGGGATTTTGGCGCACCTTATTTGGCGCAGCTGCGCTGCTTCCGTGCGACTCAATTTAGGGGCATGACATCGGACAGTCTGACTGATTCGGACTGAGCGTGGGATTTAACTTTTAAATTGTGTCACACGCCCTATGTTAAAGGTGCACCACAAAAAAGAAGGTGAACTCTGTTGGACCTGAGCGGGGAAGCGACACATGCAGGATATCGGGCGCACAATCTTAGTGAATCGCGGCACAGGGGATTATACACGGACAATGCACTTTCTGTGAACTCCGGGGACGGTAAGTAAATGTGCCCCGTTGTATGTGATAGGGAGAGTAGATGGTAAGCTCCTGGGGTCAGGGATGATGGGAGTGATACTTTTGGGCACATTTACTTACCCGATCCTGCAGAGTTCACGAAAGTGCATTGTCTCACGTTAATGCATAGTGTCGTGATTCACTAAGATCGTGCGCACGAGATCCTGCATGTGTCGCTTCCCCGCTCAGGTCCACCGGAGTTCACCTTCTTCCTGGTGAAAGTAAGTGCTTGATCTTGCGACACAATTCCCCTAAAATGTAGGAAATACCGCCAAAAGTGCGGCTGCGGACTCTTAGTAAATAAGCCCCATTGTATGTGATAGGAGATTCCATTGTGAGCTCCTGGGTCAGGGATGATGGGAGTGATACACTGTGTGGTGGGGAGATTAGATTGTCGGCTCCTGGGTCAGGGATGATGGGTCAGAACATATAAATAACAGATGGTCTCTCTCGTGTTGGGCGGCAGCTGTTGCATGTTCTGTGGTCACCATTTGGTCAGTCACTGTATGATCTGTGGTCGTGGTCTGTCATGTGACACCTGCAGATTGTTGCTGCTATTTTTGTCTGTCAGAGGCTTATCCCCCCATAAGTTGTGCAGGAGATGTGGGGTCTCCCTTTATCTGCAGGGTTCTCCACATTTGTCACAATGTAACAGGATATCCCCAGTAAACGCTGCACAGCTCTGACATCTGATCATCTGGCCCCTGCAATTACCAGAAACAAAGCCGTCACCTGGAGACCCCAGAAGCCAAGGCAGAGGGTCCGGCAGATGTACAGACAACGCACAGGCTCAGAACAAAGCTGGGACATGACATGAGTATGAGGAGCCGCGCTGGGGGAGGGTGGGACAGATTGGGCTCCAATCACTTCTGCTGCTCTCCCCAGTGTAGCTGTTGTCCAGAATCAGAAGAACTTGTGTCCACCAACAGCGCCCCCCACTGCACACAGGTTGTGTCCAATACTGCAGCTATACTGATGCAAATAGTAGAGCCAACTGTAAATCACCACAGGTCACTGCTCTAGGATGGTTTAGACTGTGAGCACCTGGGACCACAAGCAAGTGAAAGTCACACACTGCACCATTTGATGGACACAGGATTGAGCAGATGTGGCATGTCATGTCAAACAAGGTCAAGGAGGAGAGATCACATTATAGACTATAGATGTATACTCCCAGCATCCTCCAGGAGAAAGATGGCCACAGCATGAGGGACGGGGTAATGGGGAGAGGGCATATCCCCTCCCAAAACAGATCATCAAATATTCTGCAGCATCATCAACACAACAACAATAACTACAGAGACGTGTTTTTGGTCAGGACATTTTTAGGATTATAGTGCATTAGTTATCCTCATCCAACGTCCCCTCTCCGCCTGCTCCATCCCCGACGCCCGCCTCCGCCTGCTCCATCCCCGACGCCCGCCTCCGCCTGCTCCATCCCCGACGCCCGCCTGCGCCTGCTCCATCCCCGACGCCCGCTCCATCCCCGACGCCCGCCTGCTCTATCCCCGCCGCCCACCTGCTCCATGCCCGCCTGCTCCATCCCCACCACCTACTTCTGCCTGATCCATCCCCGCCACCCCGCCTCCGCCTGCTCCATCCCCGCCGCCCCCCTCCGCCTGCTCCATCCCCGCCGCCCCCCTCCACCTGCTCCATCCCCGCCGCCCCCCTCCGCCTGCTCCATCCCCGCCGCCCCCCTCCGCCTGCTCCATCCATGACGCTCGCCTCCGCCTGCTCCATTCCCGCTGCCCGCTCCATCCCCGCTGCCCGCCTCCATCCCTGCCGCCCACCTCCGCCTGCTCCATCCCCGCCGCCCACCTCCGCCTGCTCCATGCCCGCCTGCTCCATCCCCACCGCCTACTTCTGCCTGATCCATCCCCGCCGCCCTCTTCCGCCTGCTCCATCCCCGCCGCCCGCCTCTGCCTGCTCCATCCCCACCGCCTACTTCTGCCTGATCCATCCCCGCCGCCCGCTTCCGCCTGCTCCATCCCCGACGCCCGACTTCTCCTCCACCCAAAAAAAACAAGTGTGCACTGTGTGCAAATCCAGCTCACCCCTCTCACAGCATTAGGCTTCCAATTGAGTGCAGATGCTCGCAGATCCACATACAGGCTTCAGTACATCGTAGTGCAGAAATACGACCTTGGCACAAATCCGCAAATTCAGGAAGCGTGGCTCAGTATAAAAACATTCTTCTTTATTTGAAAATCATACATAAAAAGCATTCATAGGCACGGGTGTCCAAAAGTGCAACCCACGGACCTACATGTTTCTGCTCTTAAGCCTTATTCATGGTCTACTCTTTGTATCATACAAACACTATGAACACAAACACCCAACCTCACCTGCTCCATCCCCGTCGCCCACCTCCACCTGCTCCTTCCTCGCCGGTCTCCCCCGCCTGCCTCCTCTGACTCCGCCTTCCCCGCCGGACTCTGCCGCCTGCCCCGCTCCATTTGGTCCTTGTTCCCCATCGTCCCGTCCTTCCCCATCGTCCCGTCCTTCCCCATCCCGCCGTCCTTGCCCATCGCCCCGTCCTTCCCCATCGTCCCGTCCTTCCCCATCCCGCCGTCCTTGCCCATCGCCCCGTCCTTCCCCATCCCGCCGTCCTTGCCCATCGCCCCGTCCTTCCCCATCCCGCCGTCCTTGCCCATCGCCCCGTTCTTCCCCATCGCCCCGTCCTTCCCCATCGCCCCGTCCTTCCCCATCGCCCCGTCCTTCCCCAACGCCCGTCCTTCCCCACCAGACCCTCACTGTCCCTTATATGCGCCTTCCTGCATATTTTTCACATTGTGACATTGAGCCCTGAACGAGCAGTGTTCAGAATATGAAGCGGCACATGCACTGTAACCATGACAACAACGCAGGCAATCACAGGAGGACGTCATGCGTGACATAACACCTGGTATAAGCAGCAGTCATTATCCATCATACGTGTTACATACATGAGCAGCGCAGGAGGCTCTGGTCATACACGGGCAGAGGACGGCGATGGTGGGGGCTCAAACCGATCAGCATTGTACACAGACTTTCTGCCAATTAATTTCATAATTCCACTTGAAAGGACGCCCAGCGAGCGGCTCAGAGCGAGCGGGTCACAATCAGCGCATCTATTGATCGCTCGCTGCCCTTCACCCTCCACTTCATCAGCGGCCTGGTGGAAAGGCTGGCACCACATAACCAATCTATAGCCATGTCACCAGCCTCTTACAAAGCCTCCTACGTCTACACCTCATCTGTAGCTAGATCTCTGCTTGCCCTCAGTGAATGGAAAAACTGCTGAAACTTTTTCCTGACCCAGTCCTGCTTACACAGCTTGATACAATGGGGCACATTTACTAAGGGTCCGCAGCCGCAAATCTATCAGGTTTTTCCCGAATATTTCCGCTTTGCGCTGTATTTCACGGGATTGTGGCGCACACGATTGATTTTTGGCGCCGACTTTCACGCGACACAAATCGGGGGAGGACGTGGCCGCCGGACAACCCGAAGGATTCAGAAAAAACGCAGAATTTAAAAAGCCATATGTGTCGCAAGATCAAGCACTCACATACACCAGAAAAAAGCAAGCGAACTCCGGCAGACCTCGGCGCAGCAGCGACACCTGGTGAATATCGGCGCACGGACCTTAGTGAATCCCGGCAGAACCCGAATCAGCGTCAGAGAATCCGCCGCTGGATCACGAATAGACCGGGTAAGTAAATGTGCCCCAATGGGCACATCCCGGTCCATTTGCGTTCCAGCGGCAGCTTCTCAGACGAGCGTTCAGGTCTTCCGGCGATTCATGAAGGTCCTGCGCCCGATGTCCACCAGGTGGCGCTGCTGCGCCGAGGTCTGCCGAGTTGCGTCGGAGTTCACTGATCTCTTCCTGGTGCATGTGAGTATGGCCCGTGCAACCAATTTTTGGTTTTAAATGCGGCGGTTTTTCCGAATCCTTCCGGTTTTCGTTCGGCCACGCCCCCTCATTTCCGTCACGTGCATGCCAGCGCCGATGCGCCACAATCCGATCGCATGCGCCAAAAACCCGGGGCAATTCATGGAAAATCGGCGCAAATCGGAAATATTCGGGTAACACGTTGGGAAAACGCGAATCGGGCCCTTAGTAAATGACCCCCAATGTATCAGCACAGAAGAACCCTGTAAGTTGAAGGGGTATCACCTACCTCTGACCAGCAAACAGGTCATGTGACAAATAGACATGACATCACAGGCCTGTTCACGAGAAACGGTTGTCACCAGGGAGGGGGTGTCACATGTGGATCAGCAGCATTGCCAGGTGTCAGACCCCCACTGATGACCTGGACTAAGGATGGAAACCCAAAATACCCTTTATTCTCTCTGCTGTCTCCAGACCGATAGCTCTAATCTACACAAATACAAACCCTCAGCTGTGAGAAGTATTCAAAGTCACCATTTTAGCCTCCGGATAAGACTGAAGACTGTCACTGACAACAAGCAGAGATCTTGAGAATGGTGAGGAATGGAAAGATAATAGTCCACATCTATCAGTAGCAGCGCCCCTGCCCTGCTCGGGGAGTGCCTTTTTTTGTTGCCCCTTTACCATAGATCGTGTGACACAATTCTGTCGCAGTAATAAATGTGGCGCACGATCAGACTCTGCACCGGACGCCCCTTTATGTGCAGAATATTGCGGCGCAGACACTTTATAAATACACATACAAGCAGCTTCCACATTCTTTTTGGAGAGGCCCAGTGATTATATCCAGTGATGGCACGTTATACACAGACCGGGACATCTCTAGACGGGCGTCATCCTAACCAATATTTGCCGCCGGACCAAGACCAAGACAGAACCGCGTGATCCACATCACACAACCCGCGGTTTTAATTCGAATCACATGAAATAATCGAATCTTCGTTAATCTTACAGAATTCAGCTCCGGTTACTCCTCAATCTGCCGGAGCTGTCAGACAGCGGAACGGCCGCCATATTACTGTATCCAGACACTGGAGCCCAGATACATCACAGCAACTGTAACAACACCTCAGCAATAATCAGCAGTGGTGTGAACACCCGCCAAGAAGCGTACCATCACCATAAACTACCAAAGGAGGAGACGTTTATCACCAACATCCTCACCTGAGAACAACCAGAGACATAAGAAAGGAGGAAACCCAGTGCTGCACGCAGAAATCTACTCCAGCCACATCCAGAGCTGCACGCAGAAATCTACTCCAGCCACATCCAGAGCTGCACGCAGAAATCTACTCCAGCCACATCCAGAGCTGCACGCAGAAATCTACTCCAGCCACATCCAGAGCTGCACGCAGAAATCTACTCCAGCCACATCCAGAGCTGCACGCAGAAATCTACTCCAGCCACATCCAGAGCTGCACTCAGAAATCTACTCCAGCCACATCCAGAGCTGCACGCAGAAATCTACTCCAGCCACATCCAGAGCTGCACTCAGAAATCTACTCCAGCCACATCCAGAGCTGCACGCAGAAATCTACTCCAGCCACATCCAGAGCTGCACGCAGAAATCTACTCCAGCCACATCCAGAGCTGCACGCAGAAATCTACTCCAGCCACATCCAGAGCTGCACACAGAAATCTACTCCAGCCACATCCAGAGCTGCACGCAGAAATCTACTCCAGACACATCCAGAGCTGCACGCAGAAATCTACTCCAGCCACATCCAGAGCTGCACGCAGAAATCTACTCCAGCCACATCCAGAGCTGCACGCAGAAATCTACTCCAGCCACATCCAGAGCTGCACGCAGAAATCTACTCCAGCCACATCCAGAGCTGCACTCAGAAATCTACTCCAGCCACTTCCAGAGCTGCACTCAGAAATCTATTCCAGCTACTTCCAGAGCTGCACGCAGAAATCTACTCCAGCCACATCCAGAGCTGCACGCAGAAATCTACTCCAGACACATCCAGAGTTGCACGCAGAAATCTACTCCAGACACATCCAGAGCTGCACGTAGAAATCTACTCCAGACACATCCAGAGCTGCACGCAGAAATCTACTCCAATATTTTCTCCAGTCACTTTCAAAGCAGCAGCGACAATCCGGCAGGTCTGCAGTCACCTAATCCCACCATATTTTGGGAGCTGACATGACGGACGCTCAGACGCTGTTGGGTCACGAATGTCTGCAGAGGGGAGATAAACCGCTGTCTGTTTCCACAGCAACTGAGCCGACCTTGAGTTCCATCACTTCTTCTCTAGTCACATCCAGAGCTTCAATCCCCAAACTCACCGTATAAAGTCTAAAGAATCTGTCGCTTTGCATTCTGGGGGATGAGTGCAAAGCATCATGGGCCATTAACCTGCACCGGCCGCCGCTAGACATTGAGACCAGACCAATCAGACTGCGGCTTGGATATTCTAAATGGCTGTCAATAATGAAAGCTGCGCTGTGATTGGTTTCTGCTATGGCTTATCTCTGGTGGAGGCTGCGCTACCATCACCAGAAATCACCGTCCAATGGTGACCCAAACTGAGCATGTTACCCAGCTTTTCCAGCCGTTCCTGTCACTGCTGATCCTGTGCCGTCCAGACTTGTTGCCAGTGGTAACCAGCCACGCAGGATCCTGACATGTTACACGCTATGACATCATCAGCTGCCAAATCTACTGTGTTATCAGCACCAACCCAACCCAAACAGAACCAGCACAGGGACACATATAGGGGCAGTAATATACTGTATGATGGGGGTAGCGATACATTGTATGATGGGGGTAGATACATTGTATGATGGGGGTAGCGATACTTTGTATGATGGGGGTAGTGATACATTGTATGATGGGGGTAGCGATACATTGTATGATGGGGGTAACGATACATTGTATGATGGGGGTAGCTATACTTTGTATGATGGGGGTAGTGATACATTGTATGATGGGGGTAGCGATACATTGTATGATGGGGGTAGCTATACTTTGTATGATGGGGGTAGTGATACATTGTATGATGGGGGTAGCGATACTTTGTATGATGGGGTAGTGATACATTGTATGATGGGGGTAGCGATACATTGTATGATGGGGGTAGCGATACATTGTATGATGGGGGTAGCGATACATTGTATGATGGGGGTAACGATACATTGTATGATGGGGGTAGCTATACTTTGTATGATGGGGGTAGTGATACATTGTATGATGGGGGTAGCGATACTTTGTATGATGGGGTAGTGATACATTGTATGATGGGGGTAGCGATACATTGTATGATGGGGGTAGAGATACATTGTATGATGGGGGTAGTGATACATTGTATGATGGGGCAGTAATATACTGTATGATGGGGGTAGTAGTATTATGTATTATGGGGCAGTAATATACTGTATGATGGGGGTAGTGATACATTGGATGATGGGGGTGGTGATACATTGTATGATGGGGCAGTAATATACTGTATGATGGGGGTAGTGATACATTGTATGATGGGGGTAGAGATACATTGTATGATGGGGGTAGTGATACATTGTATGATGGGGGTAGTGATACATTGTATGATGGGGGTAGTGATACATTGTATGATGGGGGTAGCGATACATTGTATGATGGGGCAGTAATATACTGTATGGTGGGGGAAGTAGTATTCTGTATGCAGGGGGTAGTAGTATTATGTATTATGGGGCAGTAATATACTGTATGATGGGGGTAGTGATACATTGTATGATGGGGGTAGTGATACATTGGATGATGGGGGTAGTGATACATTGTATGATGGGGCAGTAATATACTGTATGGTGGGGGAAGTAGTATTCTGTATGCAGGGGGTAGTAGTATTATGTATGATGGGGCAGTAATATACTGTATGATGGGGGTAGTAGTATTATGTATGATGGGGCAGTAATATACTGTATGATGGGGGTAGTGATACATTGTATGATGGGGGTAGTGATATACTGTATGATAGGGGTAGTGATATACTGTATGATAGGGGTAGTGATACACTGGATGATGGGGCAGTAATATACTGTATGATGGGGCAGTGATACATTGGATGATGGGAGTGGTGATACATTGTATGATGGGGCAGTAATATACTGTATGATGGGGGCAGTAATATACTGTATGATGGGGTAGTGATACATTGTACAGCGCTGTATACTAATATATTGTATGATGGGGCAGTAATATACTGTATGATGGGGGTAGTGATACATTGTATGATGGAGGTAGTGATACATTGTATGATGGTTGTGGTGATACATTGTATGATGGGGGTAGTGATACATTGTATGATGGAGGGAGTGATACATTGTATGATGGGGCAGTAATATACTGTATGATGGGGGTAGTGATACATTGTATGATGGGGCAGTAATATACTGTATGATGGGGGTAGTGATACATTGTATGATGGGGCAGTAATATACTGTATGATGGGGGTAGTGATACATTGTATGATGGGGCAGTAATATACTGTATGATGGGGGTAGTGATACATTGTATGATGGGACAGTAATATACTGTATGATGGGGCAGTAATATACTGTATGATGGGGGTAGTGATACATTGTATGATGGGGCAGTAATATACTGTATGATGGGGGTAGTGATACATTGTATGATGGGGCAGTAATATACTGTATGATGGGGGTAGTGATACATTGTATGATGGGGCAGTAATATACTGTATGATGGGGGTAGTGATGCATTGTATGATGGGGCAGTAATATACTGTATGATGGGGCAGTAATATACTGTATGATGGGGGTAGTGATACATTGTATGATGGGGCAGTAATATACTGTATGATGGGGGTAGTGATACATTGTACAGCGCTGTATACTGATACATTGTATGGGCGGCGGGGGGGGGGGGGTGTTGCCCATTCATACAGGGGCGGCCCATCCTTTGCCCCCTGTCACTGAGGCAGTGGCCCCACCGTGCCCCCAGGATTGCCCCCACCCGGGCCTCGGCTCCTACCTGTGCGGAAAAACGCATCCACTTCGGAATCAGCGCCGCCGCCGCCACCATCCTCCGTGCCCTCCGCTGCGTTCATGGCTGCCGGGGCCGGGGAGATGGATCCTCCGGGGGGCTCCACGATGTGTGGGGGTCACTGAGGGGCGCTCCCCGGCTCCATCTCCCATGTAATGTACAGATGTAGTGCCGCCCGGACCCTGCTCAGCCCAGACTCTGCCTCCTCCTCCTCCTCCCCCTCCTCCTCCTATTGTTCACATCCTGCGCCCCCCTCCTCCTGCCACCCATGTGACTGTCACATCCTGGGGGTCTCCTGCACTATTATACCCCTATATCATCCAGGAATAACACCTCCTCCTGCCTCATCCGGGGGGCTCCTGGACTATTATAATCTTATGTCATCCGGGGGGCTCCTGGACTATTATAATCCTATGTCATCCAGGGGGGCTCCTGGACTATTATACTCCTATATCATCCAGGGGGGCTCCTGAACTGTATTATACTCCTATATCATCCAGGGGGGCTGCTGGACTATTATATTCCTATGTCATCCAGGGGGGCTACTGGGCTATTATACCCCTATATGATCCAGTGGGGCTCCTGAACTATTATACCCCTTTATCATCCAGTAATAACAGCTCCTCCTGCCTCATCCAGGGGACTCCTGGACTATTATACCCCTATATCATCCAAGTGGCTCCTGGACTATTATAATCCTATGTCATCCAGGGGGGCTACTGGACTATTATAATCCTATGTCATCCAGGGGGGCTCCTGGACTATTATACTCCTATATCATCCTGAGGGAACTCCTGGACTATTATACCCCTAAATGATCAAGGAATAACACCTCCTCCTGCCTCATCCGGGGGGGCTCCTGGACTATTATATTCCCATGTCATCCGGGGGGCTACTGGGCTATTATACTCCTATATCATCCAGGGGGGGCTGCTGGACTATTATACCCCTTTATCATCCAGTAATAACACCTCCTCCTGCCTCACCCAGGGGACTCCTGGACTATTATACCCCTATATCATCCAGGGGGGCTCCTGGACTATTATAATCCTATGTCATTCGGGGGGCTCCTGGACTATTATAATCCTATGTCATTCGGGGGGCTCCTGGACTATTATAATCCTATGTCATCCAGGGGGGCTCCTGGACTATTATAATCCGATGTCATCCAGGGGGGCTCCTGGACTATTATAATCCTATGTCATCCAGGGGGGCTGCTGGACTATAATACCCCTTTATCATCCAGTAATAACACCTCCTCCTGCCTCATCCAGGGGACTCCTGGACTATTATTCCCCTGTATCATCCGGGGGCTCTGGACTATTATAATCCTATGTCATCCAGGGAGGCTCCTGGACTATTATACCCCTATATCATTCAGGAATAACACCTCCTCCTGCCTCATACAGGGGACTCCTTTACTATTATATTCATATGTCATCCGGGAGGGCTACTGGACTATCATTGTGCTATGTTATTCAGGGGAGCTCCTGGACTATTATACCCCTATATCATCCGGGGGGTTCTTGGACTATTATACCCCTTTATCATCCAGTAATTACACATCCTCCTGCCTCATCCAGAGGGGCTCCTAGACTTTTATAATCCTATATCATCAAGGGCGCTCCTGGACAATTATAATCCTATGTCATCCAGGGGGACTCCTGGACTATTACACCCCCATATCATTCAGGAATAACACCTCCTCCTGCTTCATCCAGGGGGCTCCTGGATTATTATACTCCTATATCATCCAGGGGGGCTCCTGGACTGTTGTAATCCTATGCCATCCAGGGGGGCTCCTGGACTGTTGTAATCCTATGCCATCCAGGGGGGCTCCTGGACTATTATACTCCTATATCATCCAGGGGGACTTTTGGACTATTATACCCATATATCATTAAGGAATAACACCTCCTCCTGCCTCATCAGGAGGCTCCTGGACTATTATACCCCCATATTATGCCGGAATAACACCTCCTCCAGGGGACTCCTGGACTATTATACCCTATATCCTCCAGGAATAACACCTCCTCCTGCCTCTTCCAGGGAGCTCTTGGACTATTATACTCTTATATCATCCAGGGGGGCTACTGGACTATTATACTACTATATCATCCATTAATAACACGTCCTCCTGCCTCTTCCAGGGGTATACTACTATAGCATCCAGGTATACCCCACCTCCTGCCTTCCATGTGACTGTCACATACTGGAGGGTACTAGACTATTAAACCACTATATGATGGCTGATACCGGAGATCTGGGGGGACCTTACACCTCATAACCTGTTGTCAGGGCTCTTTGCTTAGTGTCAGGGTGATGCAGGGTGTCATTCCTGTCTGTTGGTCAAGTGACTTACACTTCTTTACTGGAAGAGCGAGCACCAAGACCAGGATCCAGTGGATTCGACATAGGAGGCTGGTGCAATGGTCAGAGAGAGGGGGGGGGGGGGGCAATGGATGACATGCCTAGAGCATGGGGGCAGTGAATTACATCACTGGAGCATGGGAGGGGTAGTGGAAGACATCATTAGAGCTTGCTACCCCACACCCACAGCACAAGAAGCTGTATCTCCTTCTCCCCTCTCACAGCATTCTGCCCCACCCACACACAGCACATTAGTCTGTATCTCTGTATCCCCTCTCCTCTCTCACAGCATTCTGTCCTACACACACAGCACAAGAAGCTGTATCTCCTTTTCCCCTCTCACAGCATGCTGCCCCACACACACAGCACAAGAAGCTGTATCTTCTTCTCCCATCTCACAGCATTCTGTCCTATACACACAGCACAAGAAGCGGTATCTCCTTTTCCCCTCTCACAGCATGCTGCCCCACACACACAGCACAAGAAGCTGTATCTTCTTCTCCCATCTCACAGCATTCTGTCCTATACACACAGCACAAGAAGAGGTATCTCCTTCTCCCCTCTCACAGCATGCTGTGAAATCAGGGGGCTGTGACGTCGGACGATCTGACAGATGCGGACTGAGCGTGGGATTTAACTTTAAAATTGTGTTGCAAGCCCAAGCACTTACATGCACCAGGAAGAAAAAAGTGAACTCCGGCGGACCTGAGCGTGGAAGCGACACATGCAGGATATCGGGCGCACGATTTTTGTGAATTGCAGCCGAAAGGATTATGGACAAAGCACAGCGGAGATAGCGACAGGACTGGGTAAGTAATGTCATCTATGTACACAGAGACTGCACCAGCAGCAGAATAGTGAGTGCAGCTCTGGAGTATAATACAGGATGTAACTCAGGATCAGTACAGGATAAATAATGTCATGTATGTACGCAGTGACTACACCAGCAGCAGAATAGTGAGTGCAGCTCTGGAGGTGGTTACCCCGTTAGAGAAGGTGTGGCTGTGTGTTTGAACTCCTGGAGATCCATCAACCCACCACGGACCTGCTCTCTCCTCTCTGAGAGAAGGCGTTAGGTTCCTGGGGATGAGCCAGGAAGCCGACAACCAGGCTCCTGCTTCCTGGGCCAGGCCGGTGGGAGGCAGGAGAGGTAAGAACTCAGGGGCGAGACGTTCCACCAGGAGTCGTAGAAATGCAGATCCTACTCCCCCTGGGTCTAATGTGATGTAACAAGGCCAGAAGCTGGATGTCCATGTCGGTGCGGGTGAGAGCAGTCCTTCCGGAGCTGGACACATCATGGGGAGTGCTCACAGAGGCTGACCATGCAGGGGGAGGCTAGGCGGTGCAGGGAGCCCTTGTCCACCTATGCCTCCCGGGTGCAGAGCCACCTCTGTGAGTACGAAGGGGCGACAAAGAGGAGCGCCAGGATGAACACACTGCAGAAGAAGCGAAAGTTGTAGGTGAAAGGAGAGATTAATCACCTAAAGGCAGAGATTGCTAAGCTTTATAAAAGAAAGACTTTCATATGTGAGAACACCGGACCATTCAAGGAAAGACTTTTAAACGACGACCGATTTGCACAAATGGCTGATAACAGAGAGTAAAGGCTGATGGGGTTGCAGCCTGAACGTCAGGTGGAGATTACAGATAAACCAGATGTGGCGATGGGCTCCGTCTCTGTTTGTGGTAACAGTGGGGGAGCAGGGGAGGCATCGGCCACAAGGCCGGACAGTCAGGGCGGCTCGGCTGTGGTGTTACCACCAAAATCAAGTGCTGTGGTGTGTCCCCCAGTGGGAGGGGGGGATAGCCCGGCAGTGGTGGCAGCTTCCGGTGCCTCGGCGCTTCTTCATGCTGTCGCCGCTGATCACCCAGTTGAGGTGCGGCGTCGATGTGGAGGGGTCGCTTAGGGCTCCAGACTTCCCAGACAAAAAGCATTGTTTTGTGACGGTGTTGGTGATAATGCGAGTTCTATGGAGACTTTGCTGTGCAAGCAGTGTCCCACCAGAGCTAACTCAAGAAAGTGACCGTTCTTAACCGTAACGAATCACTATCTTGCTTTGACATCATGACCTGGCTGAATCGCTACGGAGAGGTACTGGGAGTACCCGATGAAAAATCGTGATGAGTATGGTATCTGGTCAGGGGCCTGGACCTTCATGGTGAAGTTGAGGCGTTCAGGTAACTCAGTCGCCCACATCCCTTCATCAGCCTTCCTGGGGAGGGATCGGATCCTGATCTTCTACCGGGGGCAGCCTAGGCTGTGTCACAGGTGCGGTGACCCCACACATTTCAGCGCAAACTGCGCGTTGCAGAAGTGTGCGTTGTGTGGGGGTGTCGGCCATCTCGCTGCATCCTGTACAGGGCAGATTAGGTGTAACCTGTGTGGTGATCTCGGTCACCCATACAGTCGTTGTCCTCTTTCCTTCGCTAATGCAGGCTCAACCTCAGCAGATAAAGGCCATGACACCGAATCTGCTGGGGAGGGGACTAGAAGAGGTGGAAGAATGGAGGAGCCAGGGAAGAAAGACAGGAAAAAGACGCTTGCACAGCTGAGGCGTCTAGAGAAGCGCCATCAGGACGTCATCACACGGCCGCGCATCCTAGTAAATGGAGTGATGTGCGCCAGGGTGGTTTTCCGGCCACATCGCTCCAGTTATAGTGCTCGAGCGGCCGCATCCATGCACTATTCAGTGACGAGCAGGAGCTTCCTGTCCGGACAGACGGTGGCCCATGCCCGACTGCCGATGCCCCCAGCAGGAGCCCGATCATTGGCGCTATTAGAACGCTAGGCCAGGGAGCCAATGATGATACAGCTCTGCTAATAGCCCCGGGCCCCCCCATCCGATGGGCCCGGTCTCAATGGCGGCCGCTGTCTGGCCCTATCCTGGAGACCGCACCTGTTGCTGAGGCCCCAGGGGATGATGCCAGAGGAAGGTGCCATGTCCTCAGACTCCTCCCATTATGAGTATGGATGAGGACAATAGGGCGTGGCTAGAGAAAAAGCGTAAGCGTGGCGCCAAAAAGAAGAAACCGGGTAAAAAGAAAGGAAATGTAAGATCTTCTCCCACCCTGACTAAGGTACCGAAGGAACTTTCAAATTGATTCCTGGTCCTGGATGGAGCCTCTCCCGCCGATGAAGGGGCTGAGGGTGAAGGACCAGAGGTTGCTAGAGCCTGCAGGAGGTGCCAAGTCTCCCCCTGGGGAGTCAAGGTCCTCAGGAGTGGAGACTGGCCCAGAGTTAGGAGTCGAAGATAAGGAGGTGGACATCAGAGGTGAGGGAGATGGAAACCACAATATGTCTAAAAAGGGGGGTGTTCATTTCCCAAGAGTGGTGGTAAGCTGGGTAAAAAGCAAGCCGTCTACCTCAATCACCCATGATGGTGGCACCCACTCCGTTGACAATGGCGTCCATTAATGTCGCCAGCATTAAAGGGTTATTCTCGTCTGGGCATTCACATTCAGTTTCAATAATCTTCCATATATAAACATTTCTTCAATTGGATGTTATTAAAAAAAATGTTCCTGTGTGAAGATAATTTCCTATAAACATAGTCGTGTTGTCCCTTAGAAATGAGATGGCTTCCTCGGTTACGACCACGTCACACTCTGGCAGTGGTGGCCAGACTTGCACTATAGAGTCCTGCCTGACCTCCTGGATTCAGCGATCATTACCACAGGACATGCAGTAACTCCAGGACATTTCATATACAAAACCTTTTTGTTTATTTGTGCAATCTCTCAGGCAGAGGTGGCCGTATCCGAGGAAGCTGATCTCGTTTCTAAGGGACAACATAGTATATAAGGCTGGAAGGAGACGCAAGTCCATCAAGTCCAACCTTCAAGAATTAAATAAATGTTTTATCCACATAACCTGTGATATTTTTTCTCTCCAGAAAGTCATCCAGGCCTCTCTTGAACATGTACATAGAGTCCGCCATAACAACCTCCTGCGGCAGAGAGTTCCACAGTCTCACTGCTCTTACAGTAAAGAACCTTTGTCTATGGTGATGGTAGAACCTCCTCTCCTCTAGGTGTAGAGGATGCCCCCTGTCTATGGTGATGGTAGAATCGCCTCTCCTCTAGGTGTAGAGGATGCCCCCTTGTCCTGGTCACAGGCCTAGGTATAAAAAGATCTTTGGAGAGATCCTTGTACTGTCCGTTCAGGTATTTGTACATTGTAATGAGGTCTCCCCTCAGTCGTCTTTTTTCTAAACTGAATAATCCCAAATTTTGTAATCTGTCATTGTATTCTAGTCCCCCCATTCCCCTAATAATCCTGGTTGCTCTCCTCTGCACCCGTTCCAGCTCTACTATATCCTTTTTATATACTGGTGCCCAAAACTGTACACAATATTCCATGTGTGGTCTGACCAGGGATTTGTATAAGGGCAGAACTATGTCTTATCATGAGAATCTATTCCTCTCTTGATACATCCCATTATTTTATTTGCTTTAGCAGCAGCCGCCTGGCTCTGGTCACTAAAATTAAGTTTACCATCCACCAATACCCCCAAGTCCTTTTCAGCTTCAGTTTTACTAAGTAATTGACATTTTAGAACATAATTATACTTTTTGTTTCCATGGCCCAAGTGCATAACTTTACATTTATCTACATTAAACCTCATCAACCATTTCTCTGCCCATCCCTCAAGCTTCCACAAATCCCTCTGTAATGCTAAACTATCGACCTCAGTATTTATTACTTTACACAGCTTAGTATCATCTGCAAATATTGAAACTTGACTGTGTAAACCCACTACAAGGTCATTAATAAAAATATTAAAAAGAAGTGGCCCCAATACTGACCCCTGTGGCACTCCACTGGTAACATCAACCAAATCTGAGAATGTGCCATTAATGACCACCCTCTGTTTTCTATCACTAAGCCAATTACTTACCCATGACTACATTTATGAGAAATTATCATCACACAGGAACATTTTTTTAAATAACATCGAGAAAGAAGAAATGTTTATATATGGCAGATTTATCAAACTGAATGTGAATGCCCAGACGAGAACACCCCTTTAAGTCTGATGCAGCTAGATTTGGGCCTTTTATTTTCTCGGCCGTATTGAAGCCAACATTTTATTTTTGCAGGAGACCAGGCTGCCGGATTTGGCGGCCGTGTTTAAAGCTTAGAGGGAATGGAGACACGGGCCTTCCAATTGGTCTCTCTCGGCCGAGCCGTATAGCGGAGTGGCGGTCCTTTTTACCGCACCGGTAGAATGCCGACGAGTTATTGAGTTAGAAACGGGGAGGTGCCTGATCCTGGATGTCCTCATGAAGGGACAAGAACTTCGCCTAATTAACATCTATGGTCCCCAGTCCAAGTGGGACAGGAAGTGTCTCTTTATGAGGATCAAGCCCTACCTTTTTACAAGTCGGCAGGTGGTCTTTGGAGGGGACTTCAATGCTGTCACGAGGTCCCAGGATAGGGGAGGTTCCAGAGACAAGCTGACTCTTAATAGCATAGCCACACCCCAGGCCACGCAGGGTTCACCTATTATAGGGGTAGCTGCAGGTCTAGAATAGACAGGTTTTATTTAAAGGAGGAAGCCATTTCTTCATCAGTTTCTGTTGTTGACGTGGAGTTCTCCGACCACTGTCTAATTTTGTTTTCTCTGAATATTACAGAGACCCCCCGGATGGGAAGAGGCTACTGGAAGCTCAATTCGTCTCTCCTGGAAGAAGCGGAGATCAGACAATCCTTTGAGGACTTTCTTCAGAGCCAGGTACCATTGCTGGGCCTTTGTAGCAGTAAGTCAGAGTGGTGGGAGATGCTCAAGAAAAGGGTGGCGAGATTCTTCCGCCAGCTCTCGAGCCTCAGGAGCCTGGACAGGTACCGCCTGTATCAGGGCCTGAGGAGGAAACTCGAGCATCTCGTCTCCACTGGAGGTAGTCGTGAGGACATCTCCAGAGTGAAATCCTTGCTGAAGAGGTGTCAGTACGATAGACACGCATCTTTGCTTTTTGAGAGGGATTACGGGAAATACCGCTCGCCCGACCCTTACAGAAACTGCAAGATGTCAGTGAATGGTAAAGTTGTCACGGGACTGGTTGACAGTATGGGATCCCTGAAAAGGTCCAGATCAGGGATTCTGGAGGTCATCAGATCCTTCTACTCACACCTCTAGGGCAGGAAGGATCTAGATCGGGATGTGATGTCGGCTTTCCTGGCTGAAACTGTCCCTGAGCCAGGGGTAGACCCCTCTCTTGATGTTTTGACAGAGATGATCAGGGAAGAGGAAGTCAGCCGGGCGATTGAAGGGCTCGCCCTCAAGAAATCGCCAGGTCCGGATGGCTTAACATCTAAGTTCTATAAGACCTTTAAGGACACCTTGGTTCCCCTCTTGACTGAGGTATTCAATGAGTGTCTTTCCGGGCGCTCTGCTGAAGTCAATGAGGAGGTCTGCCCTGATCATCCTGTCAAAGGGTCAGGACCGATCACGAATAGGAATAGGATACCTTTCTTAAGATCAATATCGCCAACCTCTGGAAAGAGAGGGCTCCTCCGTGGGTATACTCCCGCAGGGGATGGTTTTGGCCTTTCTTCCAGGAATGGGAGACAGGAGGACAAGTGAAGGATCTTCGTACACCGCATGGGCATCTTCCGGCTTACGCTACTCCGGTTCTGAAGGTGATTCGCCGGTGGGGTCTGGGAATGTGGGAGATCAGGACCATGTCGAGGAAACTCCTTGACAAAAGGGTTCTGTTTGCCCGTTTCCAGAAGCCTCTGGCCCTCAGGGATTGCCCAAGTCGGGATCTTGGGGTGGGTTTGAGTTTATTGAATTCTATCAGGATCCCCTTGAAGTTTTGGGACGTGACTTGGCGCTGCTTCCATGGAAAGCTGTGTGTGAGGGACAATCTGAAGTGTAGGAGCTCTGAGGAAAGGGGCTGTCCCCGGGAGGAGTGCGGTGGCCTGCTGGAGAGCATGGACCACTTCCTGCTTCAGTGCCCCTTTAACACAGAGGTGTACAACCGGGTGGGCGCTTCCATCCATTGGCCCGGGTTGGCCGGTCTCTCCTATGCGGAGTGGGCCTATGGTGCATTCAGAGGCCTGGGTGGCCGGGACCGCTGTACGTTATTCCTAGTTAGCCTAGTGGTCAGGTACCACACGTGGAACGCACGGTGTTTAGTTTCTACGCAGCGTAAAATCCTCCCGGTGGATGAGGTGGTTAGGAACATTCTGGGTGACCTGGTGAAGGTGCGCTCTCTGGAGTATGAGAGGCTGGGCACGGGGAGGGCCTCTCTCCTTTGGAGGGGGTTCTCCTTTAGTATCCCTTAGTCTGTCATCTCCGCTCCTGGTGTTGGGCTGATGCTGCACTGTAGATTTTTGTTTTGTATCTGAGGTTATAGTGATGTAGCGGCTTGCAGGCACCGAACCTGGGCTTTATGTGGTTTGGATTTGTTATGTTGATATGTTTAATGTGTTTGTATCTTGTGTACAGTGTGTATATAGTTATATGTAGTTATAGTTCTTGTGTATATAGGTTGGTTGGTTTTGGGGTGTTGATGTTAGGGTGTTAGGTTGGGAGGGGGGTGGACGGGATTTGGACTATACGATCCTGGGCACTGGTCTGGACTATATAGCGCAGACTTTGGACGTTAGACCAGTGTCTGGGTTGGAGGGTGATGGGCGTGGGATTTAGTTATATTTAATGTTTTTATTTCCTGTTTATGTCTTTTTTTTGTGTATTCTTTAGTTATTTATTAAAAAAAAAAAAATTATAAAAAATTATATATGAAAAAAAAAATTAGGTGGTGGGATTGGGTGAAGGTTTTGTTTTATAATGATGATTGTGTGGTGTGTGTGTGGCTGGGCCAGGAGATTTTCGTAAGGCTCTTTTAGTTTGTATTATTGTTTAGTTATTATTATTATTATTATTATTATTGTTTTATTTTGCCAGAAGTTATGGCTTGATTTATGTTCATGATTGTTATGTTTTTCATTTTTATATATAAAATAAAAGATTTACAGGATGTAACTGAGGATCAGTACAGAATAAGTAATGTCATGTATGTACACAGTGACTGCACCAGCAGCAGAATAGTGAGTGCAGCTCTGGAGTATAATACAGGATGTAACTCAGGATCAGTACAGGATAAGTAATGTCATGTATGTACACAGTGACTGCACCACCAGCAGAATAGTGAGTGCAGCTCTGGAGTATAATATGGGATGTAACTCAGGGTCAGTACAGGATAAGTAATGTCATGTATGCACACAGTGACTGCACCAGCAGAATAGTGAGTGCAGCTCTGGGGTATAATACAGGATGTAACTCAGGATCAGTACAGGATAAGTAATGTCATGTATGTACACAGTGACTGCACCAACAGCAGAATAGTAAGCACAGCTCTGGAGTATAATCCAGGATGTAACTCAGGATCAGTACAGGGTAAGTAATGTCATGTATGTACACAGTGACTGCACCAGCAGCAGAATAGTGAGTGCAGCTCTGGAGAATAATACAGAATGTAACTCAGGATCAGTACAGGATAAGTAATGTAATGTATGTACACAGTGACTGCACCAGCAGAATAGTAAGCACAGCTCTGGGGTATAATACAGGATGTAACTCAGGATCAGTACAGGATAAGTAATGTCATGTATGTACACAGTGACTGCACCAGCAGCAGAATAGTGAGTGCAGCTCTGGAGTATAATACAGGATGTAACTCAGGATCAGTACAGGATAAGTAATGTCATTTATGTACACAGTGACTGCACCAGCAGCAGAATAGTGAGTGCAGCTCTGGAGTATAATACAGGATGTAACTCAGGATCAGTACAGGATAAGTAATGTCATGTATGTACACAGTGACTGCACCAGCAGCAGAATAGTGAGTGCAGCTCTGGAGTATAATACAGGATGTAACTCAGGATCAGTACAGGATAAGTAATGCCATGTATGTACACAGTGACTGCACCAGCAGAATAGTGAGTGCAGCTCTGGGGTATAATACAGGATGTAACTCAGGATCAGTACAGGATAAGTAATGTCATGTATGTACACAGTGACTGCACCAGCAGAATAGTGAGTGCAGCTCTGGGGTATAATACAGGATGTAACTCGGGATCAGTACAGGATAAGTAATGTCATGTATGTACACAGTGACTGCACCAGCAGCAGGATAGTGAGTGCAGCTCTGGGATATAACACAGGATGTAACTCAGGATCAGTACAGGATAAGTAATGTCATGTATGTACACAGTGACTGCACCAGCAGCAGAATAGTGAGTGCAGCTCTGGAGTATAATACAGAATGTAACTCAGGATCAGTACAGGATAAGTAATGTCATGTATGTACACAGTGACTGCACCAGCAGCAGAGTAGTGAGTGCAGCTCTGGGGTATAATACAGGATGTAACTCAGGATCAGTACAGGATAAGTAATGTCATGTATGTACACAGTGACTGCACCAGCAGAATAGTAAGCACAGCTCTGGGGTATAATACAGGATGTAACTCAGGATCAGTACAGGATAAGTAATGTCATGTATGTACACAGTGACTGCACCAGCAGCAGAATAGTGAGTGCAGCTCTGGAGTATAATACAGGATGTAACTCAGGATCAGTACAGGATAAGTAATGTCATGTATGTACACAGTGACTGCACCAGCAGCAGAATAGTGAGTGCAGCTCTGGAGTATAATATGGGATGTAACTCAGGGTCAGTACAGGATAAGTAATGTCATGTATGTACACAGTGACTGCACCAGCAGAATAGTGAGTGCAGCTCTGGGGTATAATACAGGATGTAACTCAGGATCAGTACAGGATAAGTAATGTCATGTATGTACACAGTGACTGCACCAGCAGCAGAATAGTGAGTGCAGCTCTGGAGTATAATACAGAATGTAACTCAGGATCAGTACAGGATAAGTAATGTCATGTATGTACACAGTGACTGCACCAGCAGCAGAGTAGTGAGTGCAGCTCTGGGGTATAATACAGGATGTAACTCAGGATCAGTACAGGATAAGTAATGTCATGTATGTACACAGTGACTGCACCAGCAGAATAGTAAGCACAGCTCTGGGGTATAATACAGGATGTAACTCAGGATCAGTACAGGATAAGTAATGTCATGTATGTACACAGTGACTGCACCAGCAGCAGAATAGTGAGTGCAGCTCTGGAGTATAATACAGGATGTAACTCAGGATCAGTACAGGATAAGTAATGTCATGTATGTACACAGTGACTGCACCAGCAGCAGGATAGTGAGTGCAGCTCTGGGATATAACACAGGATGTAACTCAGGATCAGTACAGGATAAGTAATGTCATGTATGTACACAGTGACTGCACCAGCAGCAGAATAGTGAGTGCAGCTCTGGAGTATAATACAGAATGTAACTCAGGATCAGTACAGGATAAGTAATGTCATGTATGTACACAGTGACTGCACCAGCAGCAGAGTAGTGAGTGCAGCTCTGGGGTATAATACAGGATGTAACTCAGGATCAGTACAGGATAAGTAATGTCATGTATGTACACAGTGACTGCACCAGCAGAATAGTAAGCACAGCTCTGGGGTATAATACAGGATGTAACTCAGGATCAGTACAGGATAAGTAATGTCATGTATGTACACAGTGACTGCACCAGCAGCAGAATAGTGAGTGCAGCTCTGGAGTATAATACAGGATGTAACTCAGGATCAGTACAGGATAAGTAATGTCATGTATGTACACAGTGACTGCACCAGCAGCAGGATAGTGAGTGCAGCTCTGGGATATAACACAGGATGTAACTCAGGATCAGTACAGGATAAGTAATGTCATGTATGTACACAGTGACTGCACCAGCAGCAGAATAGTGAGTGCAGCTCTGGAGTATAATACAGAATGTAACTCAGGATCAGTACAGGATAAGTAATGTCATGTATGTACACAGTGACTGCACCAGCAGCAGAGTAGTGAGTGCAGCTCTGGGGTATAATACAGGATGTAACTCAGGATCAGTACAGGATAAGTAATGTCATGTATGTACACAGTGACTGCACCAGCAGAATAGTAAGCACAGCTCTGGGGTATAATACAGGATGTAACTCAGGATCAGTACAGGATAAGTAATGTCATGTATGTACACAGTGACTGCACCAGCAGCAGAATAGTGAGTGCAGCTCTGGAGTATAATACAGGATGTAACTCAGGATCAGTACAGGATAAGTAATGTCATGTATGTACACAGTGACTGCACCAGCAGCAGAATAGTGAGTGCAGCTCTGGAGTATAATATGGGATGTAACTCAGGGTCAGTACAGGATAAGTAATGTCATGTATGTACACAGTGACTGCACCAGCAGAATAGTGAGTGCAGCTCTGGGGTATAATACAGGATGTAACTCAGGATCAGTACAGGATAAGTAATGTCATGTATGTACACAGTGACTGCACCAGCAGCAGAATAGTGAGTGCAGCTCTGGAGTATAATACAGAATGTAACTCAGGATCAGTACAGGATAAGTAATGTCATGTATGTACACAGTGACTGCACCAGCAGCAGAGTAGTGAGTGCAGCTCTGGGGTATAATACAGGATGTAACTCAGGATCAGTACAGGATAAGTAATGTCATGTATGTACACAGTGACTGCACCAGCAGCAGGATAGTGAGTGCAGCTCTGGGATATAACACAGGATGTAACTCAGGATCAGTACAGGATAAGTAATGTCATGTATGTACACAGTGACTGCACCAGCAGCAGAGTAGTGAGTGCAGCTCTGGGGTATAATACAGGATGTAACTCAGGATCAGTACAGGATAAGTAATGTCATGTATGTACACAGTGACTGCACCAGCAGAATAGTAAGCACAGCTCTGGGGTATAATACAGGATGTAACTCAGGATCAGTACAGGATAAGTAATGTCATGTATGTACACAGTGACTGCACCAGCAGCAGAATAGTGAGTGCAGCTCTGGGATATAACACAGGATGTAACTCAGGATCAGTACAGGATAAGTAATGTCATGTATGTACACAGTGACTGCACCAGCAGCAGAATAGTGAGTGCAGCTCTGGAGTATAATACAGAATGTAACTCAGGATCAGTACAGGATAAGTAATGTCATGTATGTACACAGTGACTGCACCAGCAGCAGAGTAGTGAGTGCAGCTCTGGGGTATAATACAGGATGTAACTCAGGATCAGTACAGGATAAGTAATGTCATGTATGTACACAGTGACTGCACCAGCAGAATAGTAAGCACAGCTCTGGGGTATAATACAGGATGTAACTCAGGATCAGTACAGGATAAGTAATGTCATGTATGTACACAGTGACTGCACCAGCAGCAGAATAGTGCGTGCATTCTCATTCTGCTGTGTGCTACTGAAGGGTGTGGTTGTGTGCTGCTGAGCTCCTGCACCACCTGGTGGAAGATCAATCCACCCAGGCCTGCTCTCTCCTCCCCAGGGAGGGAGTGGGTTTTCTGGGATGAGTGAACCAGGCAAATCCCGGGCTTCTGCCTCTCGGACTAGGCCGGCGGGGGGCAGGAAAAGCCAGATACCGGCCAACATGGAGGGGGTGAGAAGATCTGCCCGAACCCAAGGACGCAGCGATGTGACCTCGGCTGCCACCCCCAAGACCCAGGGAAGCCGCAAGGTCTCCGGTTCACAGAAGATCAAGGCAAGTAACATCAGCCTGAGTGCTCCTCCTGGAAAGCTGAGTGACTGTGCGGGAAAGTTGGGTGGTTCAGCTGGAAAGCTGGGTGCTCACGGAGGTGTGCAAAAAGCATGGGGACATCTAAAGGCCCGGGAGTCTGCTACCATCTATGGCTCCCGGATTGCTGAGCACCTCCGTGAGTACGAGGAAGCTGGCAAGGCGATGAATAGGCTCCAGGAGGAGATACGCGAGACCTTGGCCCTAGCGGGGGTGGCTACACAGAAGAAAAAGTCTGATCTTCTTAACACCATTGACAGACTTAAAGCCGAGGTCACCGCTCTGCAGGAAAAACGACGGTTGATCCGGGAGCACAGCGGTCCGTTCAGGGAAAAGTTGGAGAACGACGCAAGATTTGATGACATGCGCCAGGAGAAGCTGAGAAAGCTGAAGGGGCTTCAGATCCAGGCGGATGAAGGCGATGGCGATGATGAGGAGGATGAGGAAGACCTGCCGTGTCCGTCTGGTGGCCTGCACCAACACCAGCAGGCCTCGCACGACAGGCTGCCTGCAGAGCAAGCGCCATTACCATCAGGCTGCGGCTCTGCCAACCTGGAGGAGGAAAGTGATGACAGCGGCCAGGGGGGGGCGCTAATGGCTCAGATCCGTCAGCTTGAGTCCCCAGTTCACCTCCAGAACTTTTCCTTCGGCGATGATATGCCAGATGACGACCTAAAGAGAAAGAAGAGAGCCAGGAAGACCAAGGCGTCTCAGGAGGTGAATCTGGTGTTTCGTCCCCTCCCTGCTCCCTCCGGGCGGGCAGCAGTGCCAGCCTGTCGTGTAGGCCCCGTTACCCAGCCCAGCACGAATCCTGCAGTGGACTCGGTGCAAGGGTGCGGGGAGATTGCAAAGCCACGTTCCACCATGGCGCAGAGCACCAGCCTTGTTTGTAGTAGCAAGGATGGTGCAGGGAAGGCATCGGCCGAAAGGCCGGACAGTGAGGGCGATCCAGCAGGTCCTGGTACTGTGCACTGCCCCCCAGTGGGAGGGGGGGGTGGCCCGGTGCCAGGGGCAGTGGCTCCTGTGGCCCCTAGCGCTGTGGCTGCATCTAGCTCCGGTGGGCAGCGGCAGTGTGATGGGGCTGCTGGGGCTTGTGGTGCGGCGCCTCCCAAGCGTCCTGTGCAGCCTGTGGGAAAGGGCGCAGGAAAAGTTTTATTTTGTATCGGTGCATCTGACCCTGGAGATGACCATAAGAGACTGTCCGGAGTCAATAAGGACAAGCGGCCTCTTTCATCCAGCGAGCAGCGATGCTCAAACCTTAGAAAAACTGTGGGACAACAAGGGGTTAATGCCAATGAGGCAGAGGGCACAAGTAAGATCGGGGTTGGAGCTGCCTCTTCTCAGGCTGTATCAGCTATGGAGGTGGCTCTACCCCCAGTGCCCAGTGACGCCGAGGCAACCCCAGGTCCTCCTGGCCCAGCTGGTGTGAGTGATGCAAGGAAGCGAGGCAGTAATGTACATAGTGTGGTGAATGTGGGGGTGGTGAATGGTGATGGGGGGGATCCTGGTAGGAGTCCTGGTCCATCTGCACCCCTAGTGGTGGCCGCTCCCATAAGGAGCTATGCGAGTGTCACCGCTGGGGCAAGTGGGGTTAACTCCTTGTCTCCTGGCTCTGGGAATAGCGTTTTGCAAAGGCGTCTTCTGGAGGCTCTCAGGAGAGGGGAAAAGTCAATCACTGTAGAGGGGAGAGAGGTTGATCTGTCCTTCTGGACAGACAGGCATGGCCTGGCAGCCTTCCAAGAGAAAAGGGGGGGAGAGACTGTATGGTCTTTACCCACAACTGGGCCCGGAGCTGCCCGTAGGAATGTGGTTCGTCTTCGCTGGAGGGGCAGTGACGCATGCCCACCCAGGTCAAGGGTGGTGGAGCTCCTCCTGAAGATGAACTTCAGGGCTAGTGACATCTTTGCCCTGATACATCCTTATGGTACTCCGGAGTTCGACGTCAGCTTTGTCCGGCCGGAGGGCTTAGAGCTCTTCTGGTCGAATTATGAGCTGGCAAAGAACGAGCCCGCATGGCGAGACTTTGCTGTGCAAGCAGTGTCTCGCCAAAACACAGTCAAGAAGGTGACCGTTTTGACCCGTAACGAGTCACTTTCTTGCATGGACATCATGACTTGGCTCAGTCGTTATGGTGAGGTTGTACAGGTACCTCAGAAAAACCGCGATGAATTTGGCATTTGGTCTGGGGCCTGGACCTTCATGATGAAGTTGAAGTGTTCAGGCGGCACAGTCGCCCACATTCCTTCTTCAGCCTTTCTTGGGCGGGACAGAATTCTGATTTTCTACCAGGGGCAGCCGAAGGTCTGTCACAGGTGCGGTGACCCCACACACTTTAGCGCCAGCTGCCAAGTGCAGAAGTGCGCTTTGTGTGGTGGGCTAGGTCATCTCGCTGCATCCTGTAAGGACATTAGGTGTAACCTGTGTGGTGAGCTCGGTCACCCTTTCAGCCGTTGTCCTCGCTCCTTTGCCAATGCGGTTGTGACCCCAGTGGAGGAGAGCCATGAGGTTGCTTCTGCTGGGGAAGGTACCAGCAGAGGTGGAGGAGCTGAGGGGCCTGTGAAGAAAAGTAAGAATAAGTCACCTTCTCAGTTGAGGCGGCTTGAAGCCAGACAAAAAGGGAGAGAACTGGGGAAGCCTCAGGTTGCTGGGGTGACCCTTGGTCCTTCCTCAGAGGCTGGTCATGCTACTGAGGCCCTGAGGGATGATGAGTTGGATGAGGAGGTCAGGAGGATGGAGCGCGAGAAAGGTGCCATGTCCTCCACGTCCTCCCATTATGAGAGTATGGATGAGGATAACAGGATTTGGCTAGAAAATAAGCGCAAGCAGAAAAAGAAAAAACGCGGCGTATCTAAGGTACCTAAGGAAGGGAAAACTTCCGCCCCTCTGGTTGAGCTTTCCAACCGGTTCCTCACCCTCGATGAGATCGCCTCCTCGGAAGGAGAGGCTGAGGGTGGGGTTCTGGAGGTGGCGGCGGAGCAGCCTGCAGGGGGCGCCGAGTCTCTATCCTCTGGGGGTGCTGGGTCCTCAGAGTGGGAGACTGACTCAGAGTCAGGAGACAAGGACGAAGGAGAGGGTGGTCCGGGTGGGTCCTTGGGGGCCAGTAATAACATGGACACCTCGATTTCATTAAAAAGAAGTTGCCCCAATGCTGAAGGGAAAAGGGAAAAGGGATCATCCTCAGAGGACAGTAGAGGGAAGGGAGGTAGTAAGAAAAAAGCCGTCTGACTCAATCACTCATGATGGCGGCACCCACTCCGTTGACACTGGCGTCCATTAATGTCGCCAGCATTAAGTCTGATGCGGCTAGATTTGCGGCCTTTGATTTTCTCGGCCGTGTTGAAGCCGACATTTTATTTTTGCAGGAGACCAGGCTGCCAGATTTGGCGGCCGTGTTTAAAGCTAAGAGGGAATGGAGACACGGGCCTTCCTATTGGTCTCTTGCGGCCGAGCCGTATAGCGGAGTGGCGGTCCTTTTTACCGCACCGGTAGAATGCCGACGAGTTATTGAGTTAGAAATGGGGAGGTGCCTGATCCTGGATGTCCTCATGAAGGGACAAGAACTTCGTCTTATTAACATCTATGGTCCCCAGTCCAAGTGGGACAGGAAGTGTCTCTTTATGAGGATCAAGCCCTACCTTTTTACAAGTCGGCAGGTGGTCTTTGGAGGGGACTTCAATGCTGTCACGAGGTCCCAGGATAGGGGAGGTTCCAGAGACAAGCTGACTTATGATAGCGTCGCTCTTAATAGCATAGCCAGTGAAGCTCGCCTGGTGGATGTCCACATCCGGCACACCCCAGGCCACGCGGGGTTCACCTATTATAGGGGTAGCTGCAGGTCTAGAATAGACAGGTTTTATTTAAAGGAGGAAGCCATCTCTTCAGCAGTGTCCGTTGTTGAGGTGGAGTTCTCCGACCACTGTTTAATTTTGTTTTCTCTGAATGTTACAGAGACCCCCCGGATGGGAAGAGGCTACTGGAAGCTCAATTCGTCTCTCCTGGAAGAAGCGGAGATCAGACAATCCTTTGAGGACTTTCTTCAGAGCCAGGTACCATTGCTGGGCCTTTGTAGCAGTAAGTCAGAGTGGTGGGAGATGCTCAAGAAAAGGGTGGCGAGATTCTTCCGCCAGCTCTCGAGCCTCAGGAGCCTGGACAGGTACCGCCTGTATCAGGGCCTGAGGAGGAAACTCGAGCATCTCGTCTCGACTGAAGGTAGTCGTGAGGACATCTCCAGAGTGAAATCCTTGCTGAAGAGGTGTCAGTACGATAGACACGCATCTTTGGTTTTTGAGAGGGATTACGGGAAATACTGCTCGCCCGACCCATACAGAAACTGCAAGATGTCAGTGAATGGTAAAGTTGTCACAGGACTGGTTGACAGTACGGGATCCCTGAAAAGGTCCAGATCAGGGATTCTGGAGGTCGTCAGATCCTTCTACTCGCACCTCTTGGGCAGGAAGGATCTAGATCGGGATGTGATGTCGGCTTTCCTGGCTGAAACTGTCCCTGAGCCAGGAGTAGACCCCTCTCTTGATGTTTTGACAGAGATGATTAGGGAAGAGGAAGTCAGCCGGGCGATTGAAGGGCTCGCCCTCAAGAAATCGCCGGGTCCGGATGGCTTAACATCCGAGTTTTATAAGACCTTTAAGGACGCCTTGGTTCCCCTCTTGACTGAGGTATTCAATGAGTGTCTTTCCTCGGGCGCTCTGCCGAAGTCAATGAGGAGGTCTGCCCTGATCATCCTGTCAAAGGGTAAGGACCGATCTCGTATTGAGAACTGGCGTCCCATAGCGCTTCTCAATACGGACAGAAAGGTTTTGGCAAAGGTGCTGTTTAATCGGCTGGTGCAGTTTGCACCCCGGCTCCTTTCGGGGACCCAGCACTGCTCTGTTCCAGGCCGCAGTACATTTAGTGCTGTGCTTTGTGTCCGGGAGGCAGTGGAACAGGGCAGGGCTGGTAACTGGAAGGGGTACTTGCTGTCCTTGGATCAGGCAAAAGCGTTTGATCGTGTTAACCACGAGTACCTCTGGTCTGTCCTTCTGAGGTATGGCCTGCCGGGTGGGTTTGTTAATTGGCTGAAAGTTTTGTACGCAGGGGCAGAGAGTTTCCCGCTTGTGAACGGTTGGATTGGCCGCTCTTTTGAGGTTGGGTCTGGTGTTCGCCAGGGTTGTCCTCTGAGCCCACTACTGTACGTGTTCGCGATTGACCCATTCCTTAGGAGGGTTGATCGTGGGCCGTTGGTGGGAGTCGGGATGGACCGGGCAGCACCGGAAGCCACTTTAAGGGTGGTAGCGTATGCTGATGACGTCACTGTTTTTGTGTCCTCGAGAGGGGAGGCGCAATGGGTGATGTCAGAAGTTGACAACTACTCAGAGGCTTCTGGGTCCAAGATCAACCGGGATAAGTGTGAGAGTCTCTGGCTGGGAGAGGGAGGTCCAGGCTTTGATCTCCCGGACACTCTTCCAGGGCCCCAAGACTCTGCCAATGTTCTCGGCATCGAATTTGGCCAGGGGGATTACCCCATGCAAAACTGGGACGGCAGGCTTAAGATCGCCGCTCAGAAGGTGGACCAGTGGAAGGGTTGGTCTTTGACCCTCAGAGAAAGGGTTAATCTGATCAAAACTTACCTGCTCCCATTGCTGATATATCTGGGCAGTGTGTGCATGTTGCCAGAACCCCTCTGGACTCGGGTGTACAGTCTGTTCTTCCAGCTGTTATGGGGGAATAGGCTGAACCTTATCAAGAGGGAGGTTACTTACCGCACGAGGAGACAAGGAGGGTTGTGTATGGTCAACCCTGTGGTGTTCCTAGTGAATACCTTTCTTAAGATCAATATCGCCAACCTCTGGAAAGAGAGGGCTCCTCCGTGGGTATACTCCTGCAGGGGATGGTTTCGGCCTTTCTTCCAGGAATGGGAGACAGGAGGGCGAGTGAAGGATCTCCGTACACCGCATGGGCATCTTCCGGCTTACGCTACCCCGGTTCTGAAGGTGATTCGCCGGTGGGGTCTGGGAATGTGGGAGATCAGGACCATGTCGAGGAAACTCCTTGACAAGAGGGTTCTGTTGACCCATTTCCAGAAGCCTCTGGCCCTCAGGGATTGCCCAAGTCGGGATCTGGGGGTGGGTTTGAGTTTATTGAATTCTATCCGGATCCCCTTGAAGTTTTGGGACTTGACTTGGCGCTGCTTCCATGGAAAGCTGTGTGTGAGGGACAATCTGAAGTGTAGGAGCTCTGAGGAAAGGGGTTGTCCCCGGGAGGAGTGCGGTGGCCTGCTGGAGAGCATGGACCACTTCCTGCTTCAGTGCCCCTATAACACAGAGGTGTACAACCGGGTGGGCGCTTTCATCCATTGGCCCGGGTTGGCCGGTCTCTCCTATGCGGAGTGGGCCTATGGAGCATTCAGAGGCCTGGGTGGCCGGGACCGCTGCACGTTATTCCTAGTTAGTCTAGTGGTCAGGTACCACACGTGGAACGCACGGTGTTTAGTGTCGACGCAGCGTAAAATCCTCCCGGTGGATGATGTGGTTAGGAACATTCTGGGTGACCTGGTGAAGGTGCGCTCTCTGGAGTATGAGAGGCTGGGCACGGGGAGGGCCTCTCTCCTTTGGAGGGGGTTCTCCTTTAGTGTCCCTTAGTCTGTCATCTCCTCTCCTGGTGTTGGGCTGAAGCTGACACTGTAGATTTTTGTTTTGTGTTCTGAGGTTATAGTGATGTTGGGCTTGCAGGCGCCGAACCTGGGCTTTATGTGGTTTTGATATATGCTGGTTTGTTTAATGTGTTTGTATCTTGTGTTATATGTAGTTATAGTTCTTGTGTGTATATAGGTTGGTTGGTTGGTTTTGGGGTTTTGGTGTTAGGGTGTTAGGTTGGGAGGGGGGTGGACGGGACTTGGACTATACGATCCTGGGCACTGGTCTGGACTATATAGCGTGAACTTTGGACGTTAGACCAGTGTCTGGGGGGGGGGGGGAGGGTGATGGGTGTGGGATTTAGTTAGTTATATTTATTGTTATTTAATGTTAATGTTATTTCCGTTATATTCATTGTTATTTCTGTGTTTATTTATTGTTTATTTATTAATGTGTATTTTGCTGTGTATTTCGATATAAAAAAAAAAAAAAAAAAAAAAAATTAGGTGGTGGGACTGGGTGAAGGTTTTGTCTGTTTTCATGCTGAGTGTGTGGTGTGTGTGTGGTTGGGCCAGGAGGTTTTGTTTATATTTGTTCTTTTGTAATTCTTTTGCCAGAAGTTATGGCTTTATTTATGTTTATTATTGTTATGTTTTTCACTTTTATATAAAATAAAAGATTTACAGGATGTAACTCAGGATCAGTACAGGATAAGTAATGTCATGTATGTACACAGTGACTGCACCAGCAGCAGAATAGTGAGTGCAGCTCTGGAGTATAATACAGGATGTAACTCAGGATCAGTACAGGATAAGTAATGTCATGTATGTACACAGTGACTGCACCAGCAGCAGAATAGTGAGTGCAGCTCTGGAGTATAATACAGGATGTAACTCAGGATCAGTACAGGATAAGTAATGCCATGTATGTACACAGTGACTGCACCAGCAGAATAGTGAGTGCAGCTCTGGGGTATAATACAGGATGTAACTCAGGATCAGTACAGGATAAGTAATGTCATGTATGTACACAGTGACTGCACTAGCAGCAGAATAGTGAGTGCAGCTCTGGAGTATAATACAGAATGTAACTCAGGATCAGTACAGGATAAGTAATGTCATGTATGTACACAGTGACTGCACTGTAAATGTAGGTTACAGTTAGTGTACAATTGTGCACACACTTTGCTCTGCGAACAGAACATTTGAGGTCCGAGTATTAGCAGAGGACAGAATTGCCAACAGTCAGAAACAATGTGATCAAGTAACAATTAACATGTTATGCTAATTACAGCTTACAAGAAAAACAAGCAGCAACACAATTTCTACATGTTACTCACAAAGACGCCTCTAGCTTAACCCATAGAAACCGCTATCCGGCAAACTTAGAGTGCGTCCACACGTTTAGTTTTTCAGATGCCGTTTTTTATTCCAAAACCAGGATCAGAGTGAAAGTAGGAGGAGGAGGAGCCCCGCTAAATTATTTGTCTCACCCATTATCTTCTACACCTGCTTTTGAGTCCGACAACTGCATCTGCAAATCTGAACTTGTGCACGCACCCGAATGCATCGCAGTCAGCTTTGGAGTGATCTTAGGTGCAGTTTTGAAATACATAAATTGAAAGGGTGAATTTGATTTTGAAGGGGAAACCTGTTCCACAAATGTCATTAACCTGTTAAATTAACAAAACTACACCTAAAACCACCTCAAAGCACCAGGAGGGTGCAGACACACATCGCACTAATGCATGCCTTAGTTAACGCAATGTAAACACATTCGTTAAAGTAAAAGTTAACATTTGTGTTTTGAAACACAAGCAGGAGACGTGACATGTGACTGCACCCTGATACTGATAATTGTCTTTATTAATGACAGTCATAGGCAGCTATTACATAATACACACCACCTGTATTATATTCCAGAGCTGCACTCACTATTCCGCTGCTGGTGCAGTCACTGTGTACATAGAGTCATGGCCATAAGTTCTGAGAATGATAAAAATGTAAATTTTTACAAAGTCTACTGCATCAGGTTTTATAATGGCAATTTGCATATACTCCAGAATGTTATAAAGAGTCATCAGCTTAACAGCAATTAATTGCAAAGTCAACATTTGCCTAGAAAATTAACTTTTTCCCACAAAACACATTCCAACTTCATTGCAGGCGCCTTAAAAGCAGCAGGTAACATGGTGTCAGTGATGTCTCCAGTAACACAGGTGCGGGTGCTGATGAGGACAGGGCTGGAGATCAATCTGTCATGATTAAGTAAGAATCACACCACTGGACACTTTTAACAGGAGGCTGGTGCTTGACATCATTGTTTCTCTTCTGTTAACCATGGTTATCTCTAAAGAAACACGTGCAGTGACCATTGCACTGCACAAAACTGGCCGAACAGGGAAGAGTATCGCAGCTGGAAAGATTGAACCTCAGTCACCAATCTATCGCATCATCAAGGAATTCAAGGAGAGAGGCTCCATTGTTACCAAAAAGGCTCCAGGGCGCCCAAGAAGGACCAGCAAGGGCCAGGACCGTCTATTACAGGGTTTCAGCTTCAGGATCGGGCTCCCAGCAGTGCAGAGCTTGCTCAGGAATGGCAGCAGGCAGGTGTGAGGCATCTGCACGCACTGTGAGACTGCGGAGACTCTTGGAGCAAGGCTTGGTGTCAAGGAGGGCAACAAAGAAGCCACTTCTCTCCAGAAAAACATAGGACAGACTGATATTCTGCAGAAGGTACAGGGAGTGACTGCTGAGGACTGGGGTAAAGTCATTTTCTCTGACAAATCCCCTTTCCGATTGTTTGGAACATCTGGAAAACAGCTTGTTCGGAGAAGACAAGGTGAGCGATGCCACCAGTCTTGTCTCCTGCCACCTCAGCCAAGGGAATCGGCTCTCTCACAGTCTTGCCTAAAAACACATCCATGAATAAAGAATGGGACCAGAATGTCCTCCAAGAGCAACTTCTCCCAACCATCCAAGAGAAGATGGTGATGAACAATGCCTTCTCCAGCATGATGGAGCACCTGCCATAAAGCAGAGGAGATAACTAAATGGCTCAGGGAACAAACATAGAGATTTTGGGTCCATGGCCTGGAAACTCCCCAGATCTTACTCCCATTGAGAACTTGTGGTCAATCATCAAGAGACGTGAGGACAAACAAAAACCAACAAATTGTGACACAATGCAGCAGTGATTGTGCAGGAGTGGACGGCGATCAGTCAGGATTTGCTGCAGAAGGTGATGAGAGCTGCCAGGGAGAATTGCAGAGGTCCTGAAGAAGAAGGGGCAACACTGCAAATACTGACTCGCTGCAGTAACTCCTTCTCACTGACAATAAAAGCTTTTGTTACTCATAATATGATTGCACTTGTATTTCTTTATGTGATAAAACCATCTGACAAACACACATAAAAACCAGAGGGCAACAGAAAATATAATATTTGTGTCATTCTCAAAAGTTATGGCCATGACTGTACATGACATTACTTATCCTGTATTTATCCCGAGTTACATCCTGTATTATACTTCAGAGCTGCACTCACTACTGACTATACAATGACGTCTGTGGGTACATTCCCCCTTCTTGACAAGGACAGGTCAGCGTCTATATCCCCCTGTACTTGGAGCCCCCATGACATCACAGCAATGCGGCTACAAGGTATTTCATTGCTGCGTCTGGCATTTTATGATGGGGGAGCAGACAGTGATGAAATAAGCTACACCTGGGGACAGGCACGAGGAATCCAATGCTACAAATATGTTCCACTAAACACAGGGAACAAGAGGAGCAGTGTTCAGCTCTGGCCAGGATCTAAATGCTGGAATATGTAGGTTTAACCCTTTATCTCTCAGAAAATATATGTTTACAGGGACAGTCCAACCCATCCCTCATAAATACATTGGATTTCTTCGATGTGACATCATTTACTGTATAAAAAGTTTCTGTATCTTCTTCATAGACTTTTATTTTTACTTTCTCACCTATCAACAACTCTGCTTGTTGTCGTATTGGAACCCTATTATTCATGAACGAATACAAACATAATACATGTTACATCTGATGGTTTGTCTCAGTGTATCCAGTCTACATGTTACCTGCATAGTTACCGTGTAGCAAGCTGAAGCATAATACATGTTGTATAACAGGGATGATGGGGGGGGGGGAGGGACACATTAGGCCACATTTATTAATGTGTCTGCACCAGTTTTCTGTCGGACTTTGCACTAGAAAGAACACGGAAACTGCTTGTAAATGTATTTATAAAGTGTCTGCACCAGTTTTGTGTTGCAGCTGCTCTGTGCCCCTAAAGGGCCGTGTTATTGCTCACAATTCTGTCTGACGTGCGCCACAATTCTACAGCATGAACAAAAAGCAGCACAAAAAATGTTGCCCACTTTCAGCGCAGTGCAGGGGGCGCCACATTCATGAATATCGAGCACCACAAATCATGAAAATGGCGCAGACTGCACTGTTTATGATAACTGTGGCTCAGTGTGTGTGATAGAGAGAAAAGATTGTTAGCTCCTGAGGTCAGGAATGCTGGGATATACTTGGGCACATATACTTACCGGTCCGACGAAGTTCCCCAAAAGTGCATTGTCCGTGTATAATGCGCTGTGCCGCGATTAACTAAAATAGTGCTCCCGATATCCTGCATGTGTTGCTTCCCCGCTCAGGTCCGACAGAGTTCACCTTCTTCTTCCCGGTGCATGTACGTGCATCGGATGCAACACAATTTTAAAATTAAACCCCTCACTCTGTCCGAATCAGTCGGACCGCTCGACGTTCCGCCCCCTGATTTCTGTTGCATGAAACCCGGCGCCGATGCGCCAAAATCCAATCGCTTACGACACAATTCCATCCTAAATCCCTGTCCCAGTGGTGAGATCCCCGAAAATTTCGGAAAACCTGATGGAAATGCAGCTGCGGGACCCTTAGTAAATAAGCCCCAATGTGTGTGTAGGGAGATTTGATTCTGAGCTTGTCGCTCAGTGATGATGGGAGTCATATATAGAATGATAATAAGATTGGACTAGGATCTGAGGAGCCGGGGATGACAGGAGTGATATTATGGGAGAGATTTACTAATTAAAATACACATGAATTTAGGACCACACACTAAGTGTGAGGCGAGGATGCAGCCCAAGATGTCAATAGTCTCAGGACAGTAGTGTAGAGTTAGTGATGCTACAGACACCTGCATACACACAGAAACTGCCTGCTACTCGTAACCCAACCCGTTCCCTGCACCCAGCGAGCGCACATTAAGCAGCACAAGGCCTGTAATAAAGAACTAATTACTTACAGTATGATTAACTCTTCTCAAAAGACGCACTCACCCCGCAAACCTGCACTTTGAGGAGTAATTGTGCTTTGCTTTCGAGTCTCTGTATTCTACACTACCAATTACTGGTCCATGGTGGAGAGGAGAGTGATAGTAATCTAGGCATGTCTGCAAGAAACTGGCAGAAGAAGGCGCAAAGGAAGGAAAAAGGTGGTGGACACGAGGGAGAATGAAAATGAGAAGAGGGAAAGGAAGAAGAAGAGGGAGGAAAAGATGAGAAAGATTGAGAAGGAAAAGGGGGAAGAAGAAGAAGAATACAGTGATGAAAAGACCCAAGGAAGGAGAGAAAAAAATAAAAGGACAGGAAATATAATAATGAAGAACAGACAAGAACTATAGAGAACAAGAAGGAAAGTCGAGAAAGACAGACAAGGAGGATAGAGGACGGACAAGAAGGACAGACAAGGAGGATGGAGGACTGACGAGAAAAACAGACAAGAAAAATGAAAAAGAGACGAAAAGGACAGACAAGAAGGATGGAGGATGGACAAGCAATATGGAAGGGAGACAAGAAGGATGGAGGATGGACAAGCAATATGGAAGGGAGACAAGAAGGATGGAGGATAGACAAGCAATATGGAAGGGAGACAAGGAGGATGGAGGATGGACAAGCAATATGGAAGGGAGACAAGAAGGATGGAGGATGGACAAGCAATATGGAAGGGAGACAAGAAGGATGGAGGATGGACAAGCAATATGGAAGGGAGACAAGAAGGATGGAGGATGGACGAGAAAAACAGACAAGAAGAATGGAGGACTGACAAGTTGGAGAGAGGACCGAGGACAGGCAAGGAGAAAGGGGTAAGCCAAAAAGGATGGAAGACGGACAGAAAACGGACCAACAGAGAGGAGGGAAGACCACGGACAGGGAGGAGAGAGGAAAGAGGTAGGCTAAGTAGGACGGTCGACGGACAGGAAGGACGGAGGACATAAGAGAAGGAGGGAGGATAGACTAGAGGGACGAAGGACGGAAGATAAGGTGGGAGGATAGGCTTGAAGGACGGAGGACAGAAGAGAAAGAGGGAGGATAGACTAGAAGGACAAAGGAAGGAAGAGGAGGCGGGAGCATAGACTAGAAGGACGGAGGACGGAAGAGAAAAATGTAGACCGATGAGAAGGGGGGAGGATAGACGAGAAGGACGGAAGAGAAGAAAATAAAAAAATTAGCATGGAGGATAAAGTAAAGATGAAGACAGAGTAGGAAGAGATTGAAGGGTAAAAAAACATGGTGTGTGGTGAAGAAGGAGGATGATGGGGGTTGTAGTATGGGGGACTGCTCTTTCCATCGGCAGTGGTTTGGATTGATGGAGTGACAGCTGTGGGGCACAATGCAGTCACTTTCCAGCTGCTGCTCATTGATCACACATGTAGTAATGATGGCAGCCACAATGGTGTAATAATGACGCTGACACCCTCTAATCCTTGCAGCAGATTACATCCCGCAGAATACACCGGACATCCCCCTAATCCAGACAGATTCCTCAGATTGCAGATCATGGAATTATACCTCTAGGTAGATTTATGATTTTTACTACATCAGATCTCAACTTACCGAAATGCAAATAACAAAAGCAGATAAATATCACTAGACCCAGTGCGGGCAGTCAGTACATAGCAGTGGCCCCCGCAGTGATATAGATGGTCTGGCCCAGTGCAGGCAGTCAGTACACAGCAGTGGACCCCGCGGTTATATAGATGGGCTGGACCAGTGCATTCAATCAGTACACAGCAGTGGCGCTTCCAGTTATTTAGATGGTCTGGCCCAGTGCAGGCAGTCAGTACACAGCAGTGGCCCCCATAGTGATATAGATGGTCTGGCCCAGTGAAGACAGTCGGTACACAGCAGTGGCCCCCGCAGTGATATAGAAGGTCTGGCCCAGTGCAGGCAGTCCACAGCAGTGGCCCCCACAGTTATATAGATGGTCTGTCCCAGTGCAGGCAGTCAGTACACAGCAGTGGCCCCCACAGTGATATAGATGGACTGACCCAGTGCAGGCAGTCAGTACACAGCAGTGGCCCCCGCAGTGATATAGATAGTCTGGCCCAGTGCAGGCAGTCAGTACACAGCAATGGCCCCCACAGTGACACTGATTGATTGGTAAATGTCCCTTCATGGTTTAATCAACTTTCTGCAGTTGATTATTTCTGCCTGCTCTGTGATCACTGCAGGGAAGTGCATCCTCACGTGTCAACGGCTGCTGCAGCTCAGTGATGGGGGGACTCAGCAGACCTTCCCTGTCCACACTCCCACAGATTTGACCCCCAAACTCTTCCATACCTCCTCTTATACCACGAGCCCATGGGGCAAACAAAAGTGATGTGCACTGCCCTCCTGTGCTCTATGTGGCCCCTCAGACACCGGCTGTGGCTGCTCTCAGGTCAGCAGCAGGTATCAGCTATGTTAGTGGTGCAGCAGCGCCCTCCAGTGCCCTCAGTCAGAACCTGCACTCACATCTACTCACTAATTTCCGGGACAATAAGGACTCCTAATGACAGTTCTGGTAGCGTTACCACCCAACTTCTCCTGACACCAGAAAGGCAAATCTGACAACTCATAAAGCAATGCAGAAAAATGTGAGGAGCCTGGGGGAGCGGAGGAGGACAGGGATCTGAACCTCACCCGTCTTTTCCTGATTGCAGAAACGCATCCTTCATGCAGACTTCCCAGTCAGGACACTAGGAAAGCTGGGTGATACCTGAATGATTGACAGAATGTGAGTAAGAAGGTGATGAAGAGGAGCAGCAGAGCTGTGTGTGAGGAGGAAGCAGGGGATATCACAGAAGTTCCATATGTTCCTTACTCAGTAGCATCAAGATCTTTACTTGCTGTCAGTGAATGTAACCAGAAGCTGGAAACCGGGAAACACCTGCACTGAAAGAAGCAGAGAGGACAATGTGAGGACTGACCCAAGACGCTCAATTCTCTTACTGCTGCTGTACGAAATTATTACAACAGCTCAGATCTGAGAGCACAGCAGTGTGAGGACACACCCAGTACACTTACACAAGCAACAATTACATAATATAAATCCATTTTACAGTCCTGCTGCTACTAACAACATACCCAAAGGTTGCAATGGATCCTTGATATTAACCCCTTAAGGACGCAGGGTATTTTCGCTCATTTCTCGCTCTACATCTTCAAAAATCCATAACTTTTACTTTCCCGTGATGTTATTTATTATTTCTCTGCCATGTAGTGGGAAGCTGGAAAAAAAATCCAAATGTGGAAAAATTTAAAAAAAAAACCGTCACGTTCTTGTGGGCTCAGGTTTTATGACTTTCACTCTTAGCTGCAAATAACAGCTCTACTTGATTCTTTGGTTCGGGACGATCGCGGCGATACCAAATTTATGGAGTTTTAATACATTTTCAAAAATTAAACAAATGTGTACAAAAAAAGAAAAGAAAATTGCCATCTTCTGACGCTAATAACTTTTTTATACTTTGGGGTACGGAGCTGGGGGTGGGGTCATTTTTTGTGAAATGAGCCAACGTTTACATTGCTACCATTTTGAGGACTGTGCGACGTTTTGATAATTTTTTACTTCATGTATAAAGGTGTAGAAGTCACGTTTCAGACATTTGGGTGCCATTTCCCGTTCCGCAGTTCGCCGTCGTAACCGGTTTTATATTTTGATAGATCGGGCATTTTTGGACGCGGCGATACCTAATGTGTCTGTGATTTTTTACTGTTTATTATGTTTTATATCAGTTCTAGAGAAAGGGGGGTGATTTGAACTTTTAATATTTTATTAATTTTTTTCTTTGACCATTTAGGATACATTAACCCTAGATGGTCCGATCGCCCATGCGCCTCCGCATTTTAAGTGTCGCCAGCAAACAACAGGTTAACACCCGCGATCGGTGCAAGCACCGACCGCGGGTGTTAGCGATGGGTCTTTGCTGCGATATGCGTGAGCCCTCTTCATACACCCTTCATAGCTCCGTGGCGGATATATCCATTGCAGAGCGTGAAGGGGTTACACTGATTACACTTCTCTGCAGGGGCAATACCTAATTGCCCCTGCAATACTGTCTGCAAAGAGCACAGCAGTGTGAGGTATAATTACACATCTCTCCAGGGGCAATACTTCACACTACTGCAAAGAGCACAGCAGTGTGAGGTCTCATTATACATCACTCTAGGTACAATGCATAACATTGGCTGCACAGAGCACAGCAGTGTGAGGTCTCATTACACATCTCTCCAAGGACAGCACATAACACTGGCTGCAGAGAGCACAGAACACAGCAGTGGGAGGTCTGATTACACATCTCTCCAGGGACAATACATAACACTGGCTGCAGAGAGCACAGAACACAGCAGTGTGAGGTCTAATTACACATCTCTCCAGGGGAAATACCCAACACTAGCTGCAAAGAGCACAGAAGTGTGAGGTCTGATTAAACATCTCTCCTGTACATAACAATGGCTGCAGAGAGCAAAGAGTCCATCAGTGTGAGGTCTCATTACACATCTCTCCAGGGACAATACATAACACTGACTGCAGAAAGCACAGAGCACAGCACTGTGAGGTCTGATTACACATCTCTCCAGGGACAATACATAACACTGGCTGCAGAGAGCACAGAGCACAGCAGTGTGAGGTCTGATTACACATCTCTCCAAGTACAGTACATAAAACTGGCTGCAGAGAGCACAGAGCACAGCAGTGTGAGGTCTGATTACACATCTCTCCAGGGACAATACATAACACTGGCTGCAGAGAGCACCGAGCACAGTAGTGTGAGGTCTGATTACACATCTCTCCAAGTACAGTACATAAAACTGGATGCAGAGAGCCAGAGGAGTCCTCCTTCGTTCTTTAAATTGCGTTTCAGATGAAAGGTGTGACACTGTGACGGATCTCTGTGATGGCTCCCGCCTCGTCAATCTTCTATAAGCTCCGCCCCCTATACTTCTGAGCGGCAGTAGCCGCCGAGGACCTATGCAGCTTTTATCCTTCCCTCGCACAGTCGCCCCCTGACCCCTCTTCCCGCTCCGCAGACTCCCCACTTGCAGCCGCCGTCCTCCTCGCTTTCATCTTCCCTCACTGACAGAACATGATGAGCCGGGTCTTCTGAGTGCTCCGCCGATACAATGTTGCCTCTCATCTCTGCTTATTGTGCTGCAGGATTTCTTCTCCTCACAGCACCTGCCGCCACAATCTACAAAGACCTGTAGGGTCGGGACGTGAGGAGCAGTCACTTCAAATACAGACACAGATAAATGACTAGAGAAAAGTCACATCTCACTCAACTAACTCAAAAACAACTGGAAAACTGGGTGTAGATGAGGCGGAGGGCGAGAGCGAAGACTGAGCTCATTATCATCCATCGAGGAGCAATCACTGAGGAGGAAGCAATCATAACAAAGACAAGAAGACGTCTCAGTCCCTGAGCAACAACACATTTACCTCTATACACCACTGTGTGAGCACAAACCAGAGGAACCAAACCCTACAGTACATGTACATGACACACAAACACATCGGCAACTCACATCATCTCCACCAGATGCATTACATCTACTTACTAATTAAAGAAATCCACTGTACAATCTGTATGTAGTGAGCTCCCCCTAGTGGTGGTGTATAATCTGTATGTAGTGAGCTCCCCCTAGTGGTGGTGTATAATCTGTATGTAGTGAGCTCCCCCTAGTGGTGGTGTATAATCTGTATGTAGTGAGCTCCCCCTAGTGGTGGTGTATAATCTGTATGTAGTGAGCTCCCCCTAGTGGTGGTGTATAATATGTATGTAGTGATCTCCCCCTAGTGGTGGTGTATAATCTGTATGTAGTGATCTCCTCCTAGTGGTGGTGTATGATCTGTATGTAGTGAGCTCCCCCTAGTGGTGGTGTATAATCTGTATGTAGTGAGCTCCCCCTAGTGGTGGTGTATAATCTGTATGTAGTGATCTCCCTAGTGGTGGTGTATAATCTGTATGTAGTGATCTCCCCCTAGTGGTGATGTATAATCTGTATGTAGTGAGCTCCCCCTAGTGGTGGTGTATAATCTGTATGTAGTGAGCTCCCCCTAGTGGTGGTGTATAATCTGTATGTAGTGATCTCCCTAGTGGTTGTGTATAATCTGTATGTAGTGATCTCCCCCTAGTGGTGGTGTATAATCTGTATGTAGTGATCTCCCCCTATTGGTGGTGTATAATCTGTATGTAGTGATCTCCCCCTAGTGGTGGTGTATGATCTGTATGTAGTGAGCTCCCCCTAGTGGTGGTGTATAATCTGTATGTAGTGAGCTCCCCCTAGTGGTGGTGTATAATCTGTATGTAGTGATCTCCCTAGTGGTGGTGTATAATCTGTATGTAGTGATCTCCCCCTAGTGGTGGTGTATAATCTGTATGTAGTGATCTCCCCCTAGTGGTGGTGTATAATGTGTATGACGTGATCTCCCCCTAGTGGTGGTGTATAATCTGTATGTAGTGAGCTCCTCCTAGTGGTGGTGTATAATCTGTATGTAGTGATCTCCTCCTAGTGGTGGTGTATAATCTGTATATAGTGATCACCCCCTAGTGGTGGTGTATAATCTGTATGTAGTGACCTCCCCGTAGTTGTGGTGTATAATCTGTATGTAGTGAGCTCCCCCTAGTGGTGGTGTATAATCTGTATGTAGTGATCTCCCCCTAGTGGTGGTGTATAATCTATATGTAGTAAGCGGCGTGTGTGTGTGTGTGTGTGGCCCCTCAGTGTAGGCGGCTCCTGTGTGTGTATGGCCCCTCAGTGTAGGCGGCTCCTGTGTGTGTGTGGCCCCTCAGTGTAGGCGGCTCCTGTGTGTGGCCCCTCAGTGTAGGCGGCTCCTGTGTGTGTGTGGCCCCTCAGTGTAGGCGGCTCCTGTGTGTGTGTGGCCCCTCAGTGTAGGTGGCTCCTCAGTGTAGGCGGCTCCTGTGTGTGTGGCTCCTCAGTGTAGGCGGCTCCTGTGTGTGTGGCTCCTCAGTGTAGGCGGCTCCTGTGTGTGGCCCCTAAGTGTAGGCGGCTCCTGTGTGTGTGTGGTCCCTCAGTGTAGGTGGCTCCTGTGTGTGGCTCCTCAGTGTAGGCGGCTCCTGTGTGTGTGGCTCCTCAGTGTAGGCGGCTCCTGTGTGTGTGTGTGTGGCTCCTCAGTATAGACGGCTCCTGTGTGTGTGTGGCTCCTCAGTGTAGGCGGCTCCTGTGTGTGTGTGGCCCCTCAGTGTAGGCGGCTCCTGTGTGTGTGTGGCCCCTCAGTGTAGGCGGCTCCTGTGTGTGTGTGGGGCTCCTCAGTGTAGGCGGCTCCTGTGTGTGTGTGGCCCCTCAGTGTAGGCGGCTCCTGTGTGTGTGTGGGGCTCCTCAGTGTAGGCGGCTCTTGTGTGTGTGGCTCCTCAGTGTAGGCGGCTCCTGTGTCTGTGTGGCTCCTCAGTGTAGGCGGCTCCTGTGTGTGTGTGTGGCTCCTCAGTGAAGGCGGCTCCTGTGTGTGTGGCTCCTCAGTGTAGGCGGCTCCTGTGTGTGTGGCTCCTCAGTGTAGGCGGCTTCTGTGTGTGTGGGCCCCTCAGTGTAGGCGGCTCCTGTGTGTGTGGCTCCTCAGTGTAGGCGGCTCCTGTGTGTGTGTGTGGCTCCTCAGTGTAGGCGGCTCCTGTGTGTGTGTGGCTCCTCAGTGTAGGCGGCTCCTGTGTGCGTGTGGCTCCTCAGTGTAGGCGGCTCCTGTGTGTGTGTGGCTCCTCAGTGTAGGCGGCTCCTGTGTGTGTGTGGCTCCTCAGTGTAGGCGGCTCCTGTGTGTGTGTGTGTGGCTCCTCAGTATAGACGGCTCCTGTGTGTGTGTGGCTCCTCAGTGTAGGCGGCTCCTGTGTGTGTGTGGCCCCTCAGTGTAGGCGGCTCCTATGTGTGTGTGGGGCTCCTCAGTGTAGGCGGCTCTTGTGTGTGTGGCTCCTCAGTGTAGGCGGCTCCTGTGTGTGTGTGGCTCCTCAGTGTAGGCGGCTCCTGTGTGTGTGTGGGGCTCCTCAGTGTAGGCGGCTCTTGTGTGTGTGGCTCCTCAGTGTAGGCGGCTTCTGTGTGTGTGGGCCCCTCAGTGTAGGTGGTTCCTGTGTGTGTGGCTCCTCAGTGTAGGCGGCTCCTGTGTGTGTGTGGCTCCTCAGTGTAGGCGGCTCCTGTGTGTGCGTGGCCCCTCAGTGTAGGCGGCTCCTGTGTGTGTGTGGCTCCTCAGTGTAGGCGGCTCCTGTGTGTGTGTGTGGTTCCTCAGTGTAGGCGGCTCCTGTGTGTGTGGCTCCTCTGTATAGGCGGCTCCTGTGTGGCCCCTCAGTGTAGACGGCTCCTGTGTGTGTGTGGCTCCTCAGTGTAGGCGGCTCCTGTGTGTGTGGATCCTCAGTGTAGGCGGCTCCTGTGTGTGGCCCCTCAGTGTAGGCGGCTCCTGTGTGTGTGTGGCTCCTCAGTGTAGGCGGCTCCTGTGTGTGTGTGGCTCCTCAGTGTAGGCGGCTCCTGTGTGTGGCTCCTCAGTATAGGCGGCTCCTGTGTGTGTGGCCCCTCAGTGTAGGCGGCTCCTGTGTGTGTGTGGCCCCTCAGTGTAGGCGGCTCCTGTGTGTGTGTGGCTCCTCAGTGTAGGCGGCTACTGTGTGTGTGTGGCCCCTCAGTGTAGGCGGCTCCTGTGTGTGGCCCCTCAGTGTAGGCGGCTCCTGTGTGTGTGTGGCCCCTCAGTGTAGGCGGCTCCTGTGTGTGTGTGGCCCCTCAGTGTAGGTGGCTCCTGTGTGTGTGGCTCCTCAGTGTAGGCGGCTCCTGTGTGTGTGGCTCCTCAGTGTAGGCGGCTCCTGTGTGTGTGTGGCTCCTCAGTGTAGGCGGCTCCTGTGTGTGTGTGGCTCCTCAGTGTAGGCGGCTCCTGTGTGTGTGTGGCTCCTCAGTGTAGGCGGCTCCTGTGTGTGTGTGGCTCCTCAGTGTAGGCGGCTCCTGTGTGTGTGTGGCTCCTCAGTGTAGGCGGCTCCTCTGTGTGTGGCCCCTCAGTATAGGCAGCTCCTGTGTGGCCCCTCAGTGTAGGCAGCTCCTGTGTGTGTTTGTGTGTGGCCCCTCATTGTAGGCGCCTCCTGTGTGAGTGGCTCCTCAGTGTAGGCGCCTCCTGTGTGTGTGTGGCCCCTCAGTGTAGGCGGCTCCTGTGTGTGTGGCTCCTCAGTGTAGGCGGCTCCTGTGTGTGTGGCTCCTCAGTGTAGGCGGCTCCTGTGTCTGTGGCTCCTCAGTGTAGGCGGCTCCTGTGTGTGTGGCTCCTCAGTGTAGGCGGCTCCTGTGTGTGTGTGGCCCCTCAGTGTAGGCGGCTCCTGTGTGTGTGTGGCCCCTCAGTGTAGGCGGCTCCTGTGTGTGTGTGGCCCCTCAGTGTAGGCGGCTCCTGTGTGTGTGTGGCCCCTCAGTGTAGGTGGCTCCTGTGTGTGGCTCCTCAGTGTAGGCGGCTCCTGTGTGTGGCTCCTCAGTGTAGGCGGCTTCTGTGTGTGTGTGGCTCCTCAGTGTAGGCGGCTCCTGTGTGTGTGTGGGCCCCTCAGTGTAGGCGGCTCCTGTGTGTGTGTGGGCCCCTCAGTGTAGGCGGCTCCTGTGTGTGTGGCTCCTCAGTGTAGGCGGCTCCTGTGTGTGTGGCTCCTCAGTGTAGGCGGCTCCTGTGTGTGTGTGTGGCTCCTCAGTGTAGGCGGCTCCTGTGTGTGTGTGTGGCTCCTCAGTGTAGGCGGCTCCTGTGTGTGTGTGTGGCTCCTCAGTGTAGGCGGCTCCTGTGTGTGTGTGGCTCCTCAGTGTAGGCGGCTCCTGTGTGTGTGTGGCTCCTCAGTGTAGGCGGCTCTTGTGTGTGTGGCTCCTCAGTGTAGGCGGCTCCTGTGTGTGTGTGGCTCCTCAGTGTAGGCGGCTCCTGTGTGTGTGTGGCTCCTCAGTGTAGGCGGCTCCTGTGTGTGTGTGGCTCCTCAGTGTAGGCGGCTCCTGTGTTTGTGTGGCTCCTCAGTGTAGGCAGCTCCTGTGTGTGTGTGGCTCCTCAGTGTAGGCGGCTCCTGTGTGTGTGTGGCTCCTCAGTGTAGGCGGCTCCTGTGTGTGTGTGGCTCCTCAGTGTAGGCGGCTCCTGTGTGTGTGGCTCCTCAGTGTAGGCGGCTCCTGTGTGTGTGTGGCCCCTCAGTGTAGGCGGCTCCTGTGTGTGTGTGTGGCTCCTCAGTGTAGGCGGCTCCTGTGTGTGTGGATCCTCAGTGTAGGCGGCTCCTGTGTGTGTGTGTGGCTCCTCAGTGTAGGCGGCTCCTGTGTGTGTGTGGCTCCTGTGTGTGTGGCCCCTCAGTGTAGGCGGCTCCTGTGTGTGTGGATCCTCAGTGTAGGCGGCTTCTGTGTGTGTGGGCCCCTCAGTGTAGGCGGCTCCTGTGTGTGTGGCTCCTCAGTGTAGGCGGCTCCTGTGTGTGTGTGGCTCCTCAGTGTAGGCGGCTCCTGTGTGTGTGTGGCTCCTCAGTGTAGGCGGCTCCTGTGTGTGTGTGGCTCCTCAGTGCAGGCGGCTCCTGTGTGTGTGTGGCTCCTCAGTATAGGCGGCACCTCTGTGTGTGGCCCCTCAGTATAGGCAGCTCCTGTGTGGCCCCTCAGTGTAGGCAGCTCCTGTGTGGCCCCTCAGTGTAGGCGGCTCCTGTGTGGCCCCTCAGTGTAGGCGGCTCCTGTGTGGCCCCTCAGTGTAGGCGGCTCCTGTGTGGCCCCTCAGTGTAGGCGGCTCCTGTGTAGCCCCTCAGTGTAGGCGGCTCCTGTGTGGCCCCTCAGTGTAGGCGGCTCCTGTGTGTGTTTGTGTGTGGCCCCTCAGTGTAGGCGCCTCCCGTGTGAGTGGCTCCTCAGTGTAGGCGCCTCCTGTGTGTGTGTGGCCCCTCAGTGTAGGCGGCTCCTGTGTGTGGCTCCTCAGTGTAGGCGGCTCCTGTGTGTGTGTGGCCCCTCAGTGTAGGCGGCTCCTGTGTGTGTGGCTCCTCAGTGTAGGCGGCTCCTGTGTGTGTGTGTGGCTCCTGTGTGTGTGTGTGGCTCCTCAGTGTAGGCGGCTCCTGTGTGTGTGGCTCCTCAGTGTAGGCGGCTCCTGTGTGTGTGGCTCCTCAGTGTAGGCGGCTCCTGTGTGTGTGTGTGGCTCCTCAGTGTAGGCGGCTCCTGTGTGTGTGGCTCCTCAGTGTAGGCGGCTCCTGTGTGTGTGTGTGGCTCCTCAGTGTAGGCGGCTCCTGTGTGTGTGTGGCTCCTCAGTGTAGGCGGCTCCTGTGTGTGTGTGTGGCTCCTCAGTGTAGGCGGCTCCTGTGTGTGTGTGGCTCCTCAGTGTAGGCGGCTCCTGTGTGTGTGGCTCCTCAGTGTAGGCGGCTCCTGTGTGTGTGTGGCTCCTCAGTGTAGGCGGCTTCTGTGTGTTTGGGCCCCTCAGTGTAGGCGGCTCCTGTGTGTGTGGCTCCTCAGTGTAGGCGGCTCCTGTGTGTGTGTGTGTGGCTCCTCAGTATAGACGGCTCCTGTGTGTGTGTGGCTCCTCAGTGTAGGCGGCTCCTGTGTGTGTGTGGCCCCTCAGTGTAGGCGGCTCCTATGTGTGTGTGGGGCTCCTCAGTGTAGGCGGCTCTTGTGTGTGTGGCTCCTCAGTGTAGGCGGCTCCTGTGTGTGTGTGGCTCCTCAGTGTAGGCGGCTCCTGTGTGTGTGTGGGGCTCCTCAGTGTAGGCGGCTCTTGTGTGTGTGGCTCCTCAGTGTAGACGGCTTCTGTGTGTGTGGGCCCCTCAGTGTAGGCGGCTCCTGTGTGTGTGGCTCCTCAGTGTAGGCGGCTCCTGTGTGTGTGTGGCTTCTCAGTGTAGGCGGCTCCTGTGTGTGCGTGGCCCCTCAGTGTAGGCGGCTCCTGTGTGTGCGTGGCCCCTCAGTGTAGGCGGCTCCTGTGTGTGTGTGGCTCCTCAGTGTAGGCGGCTCCTGTGTGTGTGGTTCCTCAGTGTAGGCGGCTCCTGTGTGTGTGGCTCCTCTGTATAGGCGGCTCCTGTGTGGCCCCTCAGTGTAGACGGCTCCTGTGTGTGTGTGGCTCCTCAGTGTAGGCGGCTCCTGTGTGTGTGGATCCTCAGTGTAGGCGGCTCCTGTGTGTGGCCCCTCAGTGTAGGCGGCTCCTGTGTGTGTGTGGCTCCTCAGTGTAGGCGGCTCCTGTGTGTGTGTGGCTCCTCAGTGTAGGCGGCTCCTGTGTGTGGCTCCTCAGTATAGGCGGCTCCTGTGTGTGTGGCCCCTCAGTGTAGGCGGCTCCTGTGTGTGTGTGGCCCCTCAGTGTAGGTGGCTCCTGTGTGTGTGTGGCTCCTCAGTGTAGGCGGCTACTGTGTGTGTGTGGCCCCTCAGTGTAGGCGGCTCCTGTGTGTGGCCCCTCAGTGTAGGCGGCTCCTGTGTGTGTGTGGCCCCTCAGTGTAGGCGGCTCCTGTGTGTGTGTGGCTCCTCAGTGTAGGCGGCTCCTGTGTGTGTGTGGCTCCTCAGTGTAGGCGGCTCCTGTGTGTGTGTGGCTCCTCAGTGTAGGCGGCTCCTGTGTGTGTGTGGCTACTCAGTGTAGGCGGCTCCTGTGTGTGTGTGGCTCCTCAGTGTAGGCGGCTCCTGTGTGTGTGTGGCTCCTCAGTGTAGGCGGCTCCTCTGTGTGTGGCCCCTCAGTATAGGCAGCTCCTGTTTGGCCCCTCAGTGTAGGCAGCTCCTGTGTGTGTTTGTGTGTGGCCCCTCATTGTAGGCGCCTCCTGTGTGAGTGGCTCCTCAGTGTAGGCGCCTCCTGTGTGTGTGTGGCCCCTCAGTGTAGGCGGCTCCTGTGTGTGTGGCTCCTCAGTGTAGGCGGCTCCTGTGTGTGTGGCTCCTCAGTGTAGGCGGCTCCTGTGTGTGTGGCTCCTCAGTGTAGGCGGCTCCTGTGTGTGTGGCTCCTCAGTGTAGGCGGCTCCTGTGTGTGTGTGGCCCCTCAGTGTAGGCGGCTCCTGTGTGTGGCCCCTCAGTGTAGGCGGCTCCTGTGTGTGTGTGGCCCCTCAGTGTAGGCGGCTCCTGTGTGTGTGGCCCCTCAGTGTAGGTGGCTCCTGTGTGTGGCTCCTCAGTGTAGGCGGCTCCTGTGTGTGGCTCCTCAGTGTAGGCGGCTCCTGTGTGTGTGTGGCTCCTCAGTGTAGGCGGCTCCTGTGTGTGTGTGGGCCCCTCAGTGTAGGCGGCTCCTGTGTGTGTGTGGGCCCCTCAGTGTAGGCGGCTCCTGTGTGTGTGGCTCCTCAGTGTAGGCGGCTCCTGTGTGTGTGGCTCCTCAGTGTAGGCGGCTCCTGTGTGTGTGTGTGGCTCCTCAGTGTAGGCGGCTCCTGTATGTGTGTGTGGCTCCTCAGTGTAGGCGGCTCCTGTGTGTGTGTGTGGCTCCTCAGTGTAGGCGGCTCCTGTGTGTGTGTGGCTCCTCAGTGTAGGCGGCTCCTGTGTGTGTGTGGCTCCTCAGTGTAGGCGGCTCTTGTGTGTGTGGCTCCTCAGTGTAGGCGGCTCCTGTGTGTGTGTGGCTCCTCAGTGTAGGCGGCTCCTGTGTGTGTGTGGCTCCTCAGTGTAGGCGGCTCCTGTGTGTGTGTGGCTCCTCAGTGTAGGCGGCTCCTGTGTTTGTGTGGCTCCTCAGTGTAGGCGGCTCCTGTGTGTGTGTGGCTCCTCAGTGTAGGCGGCTCCTGTGTGTGTGTGGCTCCTCAGTGTAGGCGGCTCCTGTGTGTGTGGCTCCTCAGTGTAGGCGGCTCCTGTGTGTGTGTGGCCCCTCAGTGTAGGCGGCTCCTGTGTGTGTGTGTGGCTCCTCAGTGTAGGCGGCTCCTGTGTGTGTGGATCCTCAGTGTAGGCGGCTCCTGTGTGTGTGTGTGGCTCCTCAGTGTAGGCGGCTCCTGTGTGTGTGTGGCTCCTGTGTGTGTGGCCCCTCAGTGTAGGCGGCTCCTGTGTGTGTGGATCCTCAGTGTGGGCGGCTTCTGTGTGTGTGGGCCCCTCAGTGTAGGCGGCTCCTGTGTGTGTGTGGCTCCTCAGTGTAGGCGGCTCCTGTGTGTGTGTGGCTCCTCAGTGTAGGCGGCTCCTGTGTGTGTGTGGCTCCTCAGTATAGGCGGCTCCTCTGTGTGTGGCCCCTCAGTATAGGCGGCTCCTGTGTGGCCCCTCAGTGTAGGCGGCTCCTGTGTGGCCCCTCAGTGTAGGCGGCTCCTGTGTGGCCCCTCAGTGTAGGCGGCTCCTGTGTGGCCCCTCAGTGTAGGCGGCTCCTGTGTGGCCCCTCAGTGTAGGCGGCTCCTGTGTGGCCCCTCAGTGTAGGCGGCTCTTGTGTGGCCCCTCAGTGTAGGCGGCTCCTGTGTGTGTTTGTGTGTGGCCCCTCAGTGTAGGCGCCTCCTGTGTGAGTGGCTCCTCAGTGTAGGCGCCTCCTGTGTGTGTGTGGCCCCTCAGTGTAGGCGGCTCCTGTGTGTGGCTCCTCAGTGTAGGCGCCTCCTGTGTGAATGGCTCCTCAGTGTAGGCGCCTCCTGTGTGTGTGTGGCCCCTCAGTGTAGGCGGCTCCTGTGTGTGGCTCCTCAGTGTAGGCGGCTCCTGTGTGTGTGGCTCCTCAGTGTAGGCGGCTCCTGTGTGTGTGGCTCCTCAGTGTAGGCGGCTCCTGTGTTTGTGTGTGGCTCCTGTGTGTGTGTGTGGCTCCTCAGTGTAGGCGGCTCCTGTGTGTGTGGCTCCTCAGTGTAGGCGGCTCCTGTGTGTGTGGCTCCTCAGTGTAGGCGGCTCCTGTGTGTGTGTGGCTCCTCAGTGTAGGCGGCTCCTGTGTGTGTGGCTCCTCAGTGTAGGCGGCTCCTGTGTGTGTGTGTGGCTCCTCAGTGTAGGCGGCTCCTGTGTGTGTGTGGCTCCTCAGTGTAGGCGGCTCCTGTGTGTGTGTGGCCCCTCAGTGTAGGTGGCTCCTGTGTGTGTGTGTGGGCTCCTCAGTGTAGGCGGCTCCTGTGTGTGCGTGGCCCCTCAGTGTAGGCGGCTCCTGTGTGTGTGTGGCTCCTCAGTGTAGGTGGCTCCTGTGTGTGTGGCTCCTCAGTGTAGGCGGCTCCTGTGTGTGTGTGTGGCTCCTCAGTGTAGGCGGCTCCTGTGTGTGTGTGTGGCTCCTCAGTGTAGGCGGCTCCTGTGTGTGTGTGGCTCCTCAGTGTAGGCGGCTCCTGTGTGTGTGTGGCTCCTCAGTGTAGGCGGCTCCTGTGTGTGTGTGGCTCCTGTGTGTGTGTGGCTCCTCAGTGTAGGCGGCTCCTGTGTGTGTGTGGCTCCTCAGTGTATGCGGCTCCTGTGTGTGTGGCTCCTCAGTGTAGGCGGCTCCTGTGTGTGTGTGGCCCCTCAGTGTAGGCGGCTCCTGTGTGTGTGTGTGGCTCCTCAGTGTAGGCGGCTCCTGTGTGTGTGGATCCTCAGTGTAGGCGGCTCCTGTGTGTGTGTGTGGCTCCTCAGTGTAGGCGGCTCCTGTGTGTGTGTGGCTCCTGTGTGTGTGGCCCCTCAGTGTAGGCGGCTCCTGTGTGTGTGGATCCTCAGTGTAGGCGGCTTCTGTGTGTGTGGGCCCCTCAGTGTAGGCGGCTCCTGTGTGTGTGGCCCCTCAGTGTAGGCGGCTCCTGTGTGTGTGTGGCTCCTCAGTGTAGGCGGCTCCTGTGTGTGTGTGGCTCCTCAGTGTAGGCGGCTCCTGTGTGTGTGTGGCTCCTCAGTGTAGGCGGCTCCTGTGTGTGTGTGGCTCCTCAGTGTAGGCGGCTCCTGTGTGTGTGTGGCTCCTCAGTATAGGCGGCTCCTCTGTGTGTGGCCCCTCAGTATAGGCAGCTCCTGTGTGGCCCCTCAGTGTAGGCGGCTCCTGTGTGGCCCCTCAGTGTAGGCGGCTCCTGTGTGGCCCCTCAGTGTAGGCGGCTCCTGTGTGGCCCCTCAGTGTAGGCGGCTCCTGTGTGGCCCCTCAGTGTAGGCGGCTCCTGTGTGGCCCCTCAGTGTAGGCGGCTCCTGTGAGGCCCCTCAGTGTAGGCGGCTCCTGTGTGGCCCCTCAGTGTAGGCGGCTCCTGTGTGTGTTTGTGTGTGGCCCCTCAGTGTAGGCGCCTCCTGTGTGAGTGGCTCCTCAGTGTAGGCGCCTCCTGTGTGTGTGTGGCCCCTCAGTGTAGGCGGCTCCTGTGTGTGGCTCCTCAGTGTAGGCGGCTCCTGTGTGTGTGTGGCCCCTCAGTGTAGGCGGCTCCTGTGTGTGTGGCTCCTCAGTGTAGGCGGCTCCTGTGTTTTTGGCTCCTCAGTGTAGGTGGCTCCTGTGTGTGTGTGTGGCTCCTCAGTGTAGGCGGCTCCTGTGTGTGTGGCTCCTCAGTGTAGGCGGCTCCTGTGTGTGTGGCTCCTCAGTGTAGGCGGCTCCTGTGTGTGTGTGGCTCCTCAGTGTAGGCGGCTCCTGTGTGTGTGGCTCCTCAGTGTAGGCGGCTCCTGTGTGTGTGTGTGGCTCCTCAGTGTAGGCGGCTCCTGTGTGTGTGTGGCTCCTCAGTGTAGGCGGCTCCTGTGTGTGTGTGGCCCCTCAGTGTAGGTGGCTCCTGTGTGTGTGTGTGGGCTCCTCAGTGTAGGCGGCTCCTGTGTGTGTGTGGCTCCTCAGTGTAGGCGGCTCCTGTGTGTGTGGCTCCTCAGTGTAGGCGGCTCCTGTGTGTGTGGCTCCTCAGTGTAGGCGGCTCCTCAGTGTAGGCGGCTCCTGTGTGTGCGTGGCCCCTCAGTGTAGGCGGCTCCTGTGTGTGTGTGGCTCCTCAGTGTAGGTGGCTCCTGTGTGTGTGGCTCCTCAGTGTAGGCAGCTCCTGTGTGTGTGTGTGGCTCCTCAGTGTAGGCGGCTCCTGTGTGTGTGTGTGGCTCCTCAGTGTAGGCGGCTCCTGTGTGTGTGTGGCTCCTCAGTGTAGGCGGCTCCTGTGTGTGTGTGGCTCCTCAGTGTAGGCGGCTCCTGTGTGTGTGTGGATCCTCAGTGTAGGCGGCTCCTGTGTGTGTGGATCCTCAGTGTAGGCGGCTCCTGTGTGTGTGGATCCTCAGTGTAGGCGGCTCCTGTGTGTGTGGCTCCTCAGTGTAGGCGGCTCCTGTGTGTGTGTGTGGCTCCTCAGTGTAGGCGGCTCCTGTGTGTGGCCCCTCAGTGTAGGCGGCTCCTGTGTGTGGCTCCTCAGTGTAGGCGGCTCCTGTGTGTGGCCCCTCAGTGTAGCCGGCTCCTGTGTGGCCCCTCAGTGTAGGCGGCTCCTGTGTGGCCCCTCAGTGTAGGCGGCTCCTGTGTGTGTTTGTGTGTGGCCCCTCAGTGTAGGCGCCTCCTGTGTGAGTGGCTCCTCAGTGTAGGCGCCTCCTGTGTGTGTGTGGCCCCTCAGTGTAGGCGGCTCCTGTGTGTGGCTCCTCAGTGTAGGCGGCTCCTGTGTGTGTGTGGCCCCTCAGTGTAGGCGGCTCCTGTGTGTGTGGCTCCTCAGTGTAGGTGGCTCCTGTGTGTGTGTGTGGCTCCTGTGTGTGTGTGTGGCTCCTCAGTGTAGGCGGCTCCTGTGTGTGTGGCTCCTCAGTGTAGGCGGCTCCTGTGTGTGTGGCTCCTCAGTGTAGGCGGCTCCTGTGTGTGTGTGGCTCCTCAGTGTAGGCGGCTCCTGTGTGTGCGGCTCCTGTGTGTGTGTGTGGCTCCTCAGTGTAGGCGGCTCCTGTGTGTGTGTGGCTCCTCAGTGTAGGCGGCTCCTGTGTGTGTGTGGCCCCTCAGTGTAGGTGGCTCCTGTGTGTGTGTGTGGGCTCCTCAGTGTAGGCGGCTCCTGTGTGTGTGTGGCTCCTCAGTGTAGGCGGCTCCTGTGTGTGTGGCTCCTCAGTGTAGGCGGCTCCTGTGTGTGTGGCTCCTCAGTGTAGGCGGCTCCTGTGTGTGCGTGGCCCCTCAGTGTAGGCGGCTCCTGTGTGTGTGTGGCTCCTCAGTGTAGGCGGCTCCTGTGTGTGTGTGTGGCTCCTCAGTGTAGGCGGCTCCTGTGTGTGTGTGGCTCCTCAGTGTAGGCGGCTCCTGTGTGTGTGTGTGGCTCCTCAGTGTAGGCGGCTCCTGTGTGTGTGTGGCTCCTCAGTGTAGGCGGCTCCTGTGTGTGTGTGGCTCCTCAGTGTAGGCGGCTCCTGTGTGTGTGTGGATCCTCAGTGTAGGCGGCTCCTGTGTGTGTGTGGATCCTCAGTGTAGGCGGCTCCTGTGTGTGTGGCTCCTCAGTGTAGGCGGCTCCTGTGTGTGTGGCTCCTCAGTGTAGGTGGCTCCTGTGTGTGTGTGGCTCCTCAGTGTAGGTGGCTCCTGTGTGTGTGGCTCCTCAGTGTAGGCGGCTCCTGTGTGTGTGTGTGGCTCCTCAGTGTAGGCGGCTCCTGTGTGTGGCCCCTCAGTGTAGGCGGCTCCTGTGTGTGGCTCCTCAGTGTAGGCGGCTCCTGTGTGTGGCTCCTCAGTGTAGGCGGCTCCTGTGTGTGGCTCCTCAGTGTAGGCGGCTCCTGTGTGTGTGGCCCCTCAGTATAGGTGGCTCCTGTGTGTGTGGCCCCTCAGTATAGGCGGCTCCTGTGTGTGTGTGGCCCCATGACGCATCTTCCACATCGATGATACCTGTCTTAAGGTGAACTTAAAAAAACACAAAAAACGCCCAAAATAATAATGGCGGATTCTCAGTGTAGGCGGCTCCTGTGTGTGTTTGTGTGTGGCCCCTCAGTGTAGGCGCCTCCTGTGTGAGTGGCTCCTCAGTGTAGGCGCCTCCTGTGTGTGTGTGGCCCCTCAGTGTAGGCGGCTCCTGTGTGTGGCTCCTCAGTGTAGGCGGCTCCTGTGTGTGTGTGGCCCCTCAGTGTAGGCGGCTCCTGTGTGTGTGGCTCCTCAGTGTAGGCGGCTCCTGTGTGTGTGGCTCCTCAGTGTAGGTGGCTCCTGTGTGTGTGTGTGGCTCCTCAGTGTAGGCGGCTCCTGTGTGTGTGGCTCCTCAGTGTAGGCGGCTCCTGTGTGTGTGGCTCCTCAGTGTAGGCGGCTCCTGTGTGTGCGGCTCCTGTGTGTGTGTGTGGCTCCTCAGTGTAGGCGGCTCCTGTGTGTGTGTGGCTCCTCAGTGTAGGCGGCTCCTGTGTGTGTGTGGCCCCTCAGTGTAGGTGGCTCCTGTGTGTGTGTGTGGGCTCCTCAGTGTAGGCGGCTCCTGTGTGTGTGTGTGGGCTCCTCAGTGTAGGCGGCTCCTGTGTGTGTGGCTCCTCAGTGTAGGCGGCTCCTGTGTGTGTGGCTCCTCAGTGTAGGCGGCTCCTGTGTGTGCGTGGCCCCTCAGTGTAGGCGGCTCCTGTGTGTGTGTGGCTCCTCAGTGTAGGTGGCTCCTGTGTGTGTGGCTCCTCAGTGTAGGCGGCTCCTGTGTGTGTGTGGCTCCTCAGTGTAGGCGGCTCCTGTGTGTGTGTGGCCCCTCAGTGTAGGCGGCTCCTGTGTGTGTGTGGCCCCTGTGTGTGTGTGGCTCCTCAGTGTAGGCGGCTCCTGTGTCTGTGTGTGGCTCCTCAGTGTAGGCGGCTCCTGTGTGTGTGTTGCCCCTCAGTGTAGGCGGCTCCTGTGTGTGTGTGGCCCCTGTGTGTGTGTGGCTCCTCAGTGTAGGTGGCTCCTGTGTGTGTGGCTCCTCAGTGTAGGCGGCTCCTGTGTGTGTGGCTACTCAGTGTAGGCGGCTCCTGTGTGTGTGTGTGGCTCCTCAGTGTAGGCGGCTCCTGTGTGTGTGTGTGGCTCCTCAGTGTAGGCGGCTCCTGTGTGTGTGTGGCTCCTCAGTGTAGGCGGCTCCTGTGTGTGTGTGGCTCCTCAGTGTAGGCGGCTCCTGTGTGTGTGTGGCTCCTCAGTCTAGGCGGCTCCTGTGTGTGTGGCTCCTCAGTGTAGGCGGCTCCTGTGTGTGCGTGGCCCCTCAGTGTAGGCGGCTCCTGTGTGTGTGTGGCTCCTCAGTGTAGGTGGCTCCTGTGTGTGTGGCTCCTCAGTGTAGGCGGCTCCTGTGTGTGTGGCTCCTCAGTGTAGGCGGCTCCTGTGTGTGTGTGTGGCTCCTCAGTGTAGGCGGCTCCTGTGTGTGTGTGTGGCTCCTCAGTGTAGGCGGCTCCTGTGTGTGTGTGGCTCCTCAGTGTAGGCGGCTCCTGTGTGTGTGTGGCCCCTCAGTGTAGGCGGCTCCTGTGTGTGTGTGTGGATCCTCAGTGTAGGCGGCTCCTGTGTGTGTGTGGATCCTCAGTGTAGGCGGCTCCTGTGTGTGTGTGGCTCCTCAGTGTAGGCGGCTCCTGTGTGTGTGGCTCCTCAGTGTAGGTGGCTCCTGTGTGTGTGTGGCTCCTCAGTGTAGGTGGCTCCTGTGTGTGTGGCTCCTCAGTGTAGGCGGCTCCTGTGTGTGTGTGGGCTCCTCAGTGTAGGCGGCTCCTGTGTGTGGCCCCTCAGTGTAGGCGGCTCCTGTGTGTGGCCCCTCAGTGTAGGCGGCTCCTGTGTGTGTGGCTCCTCAGTGTAGGCGGCTCCTGTGTGTGGCTCCTCAGTGTAGGCGGCTCCTGTGTGTGTGTGGCTCCTCAGTGTAGGCGGCTCCTGTGTGTGTGGCCCCTCAGTATAGGTGGCTCCTGTGTGTGTGGCCCCTCAGTATAGGCGGCTCCTGTGTGTGTGTGGCCCCATGACGCATCTTCCACATCGATGATACCTGTCTTAAGGTGAACTTAAAAAAACACAAAAAACGCCCAAAATAATAATGGCGGATTCGGTCATTCCGGTTTGATCTGTGAATCTTCCCGCCACTGCCGCCGCTGAAAGGAGCTTCCGGTTATCGTTGTTGGTTTCCAAGGCGACACTTCCGGCGCGGCAGAGACAAGCAGCAGAGGCCAAGAGCTGTCAGTGTGCGGGAATGGCGAGAGCTGGAGGCCGGGCCGGGAAGGTGAGGGATGGGGTCAGGGAAGCTGAGGGATGGGGTCAGGGAAGCTGAGGGATGGGGTCAGGGAAGCTGAGGGATGGGGACAGGGAAGGTGAGGGATGGGGTCAGGGAAGCTGAGGGATGGGGTCTGGGAAGCTGAGGGATGGAGTCTGGGAAGCTGAGGGATGGGGTCAGGGAAGCTGAGGGATGGGGTCAGGGAAGCTGAGGGATGGGGACAGGGAAGGTGAGGGATGGGGTGAGGGATGGGGTCAGGGAAGCTGAGGGATGGGGTCAGGGAAGCTGAGGGATGGGGTCAGGGAAGCTGAGGGATGGGGTCAGGGAAGCTGAGGGATGGGGTCAGGGAAGCTGAGGGATGGGGTCAGGGAAGCTGAGGGATGGGGTCAGGGAAGCTGAGGGATGGGGTCAGGGAAGCTGAGGGATGGGGTCAGGGAAGCTGAGGGATGGGGTCTGGGAAGCTGAGGGATGGGGACAGGGAAGGTGAGGGATGGGGTCAGGGAAGCTGAGGGATGGGGTCAGGGAAGCTGAGGGATGGGGTCAGGGAAGCTGAGGGATGGGGTCAGGGAAGCTGAGGGATGGGGTCAGGGAAGCTGAGGGATGGGGTCAGGGAAGCTGAGGGATGGGGTCAGGGAAGCTGAGGGATGGGGTCAGGGAAGCTGAGGGATGGGGTCAGGGAAGCTGAGGGATGGGGACAGGGAAGCTGAGGGATGGGGTCAGGGAAGCTGAGGGATGGGGTCAGGGAAGCTGAGGGATGGGGTCAGGGAAGCTGAGGGATGGGGTCAGGGAAGCTGAGGGATGGGGTCAGGGAAGCTGAGGGATGGGGTCAGGGAAGGTGAGGGATGGGGTGAGGGATGGGGTCAGGGAAGCTGAGGGATGGGGTCAGGGAAGCTGAGGGATGGGGTCAGGGAAGCTGAGGGATGGGGTCAGGGAAGCTGAGGGATGGGGTCAGGGAAGCTGAGGGATGGGGTCAGGGAAGCTGAGGGATGGGGTCAGGGAAGCTGAGGGATGGGGTCAGGGAAGCTGAGGGATGGGGTCAGGGAAGCTGAGGGATGGGGTCAGGGAAGCTGAGGGATGGGGACAGGGAAGCTGAGGGATGGGGACAGGGAAGCTGAGGGATGGGGACAGGGAAGCTGAGGGATGGGGACAGGGAAGCTGAGGGATGGGGACAGGGAAGCTGAGGGATGGGGTCAGGGAAGCTGAGGGATGGGGTCAGGGAAGCTGAGGGATGGGGTCAGGGAAGCTGAGGGATGGGGTCAGGGAAGCTGAGGGATGGGGTCAGGGAAGCTGAGGGATGGGGTCAGGGAAGCTGAGGGATGGGGACAGGGAGCTGAGGGATGGGGACAGGGAAGCTGAGGGATGGGGACAGGGAAGCTGAGGGATGGGGCCAGGGAAGCTGAGGGATGGGGTCAGGGAAGCTGAGGGATGGGGTCAGGGAAGCTGAGGGATGGGGTCAGGGAAGCTGAGGGATGGGGTCAGGGAAGCTGAGGGATGGGGACAGGGAAGCTGAGGGATGGGGCCAGGGAAGCTGAGGGATGGGGCCAGGGAAGCTGAGGGATGGGGCCAGGGAAGCTGAGGGATGGGGCCAGGGAAGCTGAGGGATGGGGCCAGGGAAGCTGAGGGATGGGGCCAGGGAAGCTGAGGGATGGGGCCAGGGAAGCTGAGGGATGGGGCCAGGGAAGCTGAGGGATGGGGCCAGGGAAGCTGAGGGATGGGGCCAGGGAAGCTGAGGGATGGGGCCAGGGAAGCTGAGGGATGGGGCCAGGGAAGCTGAGGGATGGGGCCAGGGAAGCTGAGGGATGGGGCCAGGGAAGCTGAGGGATGGGGCCAGGGAAGCTGAGGGATGGGGCCAGGGAAGCTGAGGGATGGGGCCAGGGAAGCTGAGGGATGGGGCCAGGGAAGCTGAGGGATGGGGCCAGGGAAGCTGAGGGATGGGGCCAGGGAAGCTGAGGGATGGGGCCAGGGAAGCTGAGGGATGGGGCCAGGGAAGCTGAGGGATGGGGCCAGGGAAGCTGAGGGATGGGGCCAGGGAAGCTGAGGGATGGCGCCAGGGAAGCTGAGGGATGGGGCCAGGGAAGCTGAGGGTTGGGGTCAGGGAAGCTGAGGGATGGGGTCAGGGAAGCTGAGGGGGCCGGTGCTGCAGCCTCCTAGGTGTCTCTGTGGCTGTTCTGAGCCGTCTCTCTGTGTCTCTGTAGGTTCTCTCTTCTGGACGTCTGTCCCTTCCTGTGAGACCAATAACCTGTAAGAAGAAGTAAGTTCAGCAGAGGGGGACTGCCCCCGGGGCCGCTGTGTGGTGGAGGGGGGTCCCCACTCCTCCTCACCCCTGTGTCTGCTCTTGTAGGGCTGCTGTAAGGAAATCTTCCACCACGTCGCTGGACTCGCTGTGCTCCACAGACTCTGAGGACCAGGTTCGGACACTGGGGGGGCCCCTCTGATGGGGATGGCGGTATATAGGTCACCACAAGGTGTTGGGCTTACTGTAATCAGTTAAAGGGGTGTTCCAGTGTCTTTGTTGTGATGAGGCAACTGCTATATTGTCCTCATTTTGCATAGCGCTAGACATTGTATTGTGGCTGTGCTTGGTATTGCAGCTCATCTCCATTTACTGATATAGGGACTGATGGAGGGGATGTCACAGGTCAGAGAGGTGGTAATGGACAGTTGTCCCTCCCGCCATGATCTTGCGTTGGTCACATATCCTGAGATGATTGTGTAAAAGGGTTGTTCCCAGATTTCATGTTAGTCCCTGTTTCATGGTGATGTAGCAGAGATGTCGCTGACTGGGTGGTGCTGGGGGGGGGGGGGGGGGTACCGGGCTTGGTTTATGTAGCCTCCAACTTATCTGTACATGTACTGATCTGTAACACCTGGGACTGTAGTTAATGTGTTGTGCCCCGGATTTCCCGATATCGGACAACTCTATGACATAATCGTTTGGTTGTCGAGGACGTCTGGGTTTTAGTACTTTCCTGGGGTTAGATGAAGGCGGCCGTGCACGATCACTGGATGCTCTCGTTGCAGGTTGTGGACATTAATCGTGGTCTGGACCGATGCGCTGCTTTACTACATGATATATTACAGTGCGACTCGAAAGGTACAAACTCTGTCCTGACACTTGTAGGAGAAGGGGGGTCATACTTTATATGACTGTTTTATTCTGTGCATACAGAGAACCCGATGAAACCTCACAGGATGCCAGGAGCCAAGGGGAGCACCAGACCGGCCATCATGAAAAGCAAGAAGTCAGCGGGGAGGAAGCCCACAACCAGCAGCCATGTCTACAAAGAGAAAGGTGGGTGACCCCCTGGAGGGGTGTATTTGTTTGATAAACTCAGAACAGTTCAATGACAGTTGAAGACATAAAATAAATTAAACATTTTCTATTAACATTACCAGGATAACAATCACAATACATATAATAAACTGTCGTAAAAAGCTAAAGTTCAGTGGTGTTTCATTGGAAACGCATAGAAACGTGATAAGGCTGAGGCCCCCCCCCCCCCCAGACATTCACATTGCGTTTCTAAATGCAATGTAATCGTCCAATGTGACTGCACCCTAAACATTCAATTCGGATAACACTTTTTTATTTTCACGGTATCGTGAAGCTTCTCCTGGTATCGTATCTGTGCAACACTTTCTAGTTGTCAGTTGTCTTCAGTGCTTTCAGCCTGTGCCTGACTCTTACTCTTTTTTTATTAGGACCCCTCAGATGGACTTTGCCATCTGGTTTGTGTGCAGCTGATGTACAGGGACCCTCTGTGAGTTCTCCACCACTGACTTTGCCTTCCCAGAATCTGGACCATGTGACTACACAGATGCAGCACTTCCAACAGGCGTCCTCTCAAGTGACTGGCATCTCTCCGCCAGCGGACGGTATGTGCTCTGACCACAGCTGTGACTTAGGGTACATTCAGACGCCTGTCTGCCGCATATACGTCCCCATAGACTGCAATGGCATTCCGGCAGCAGTATGTGTGGCACCATTCTGTGCCCTACGCTTTTCTCAATGGAGGGGTCACCTCTCCAGCGCACAGCGGGCGGGCGTACGATTGTGCAGATGTACCCTTTCATGGAGCTAAAGTTCTCTGTCTCTGGTTTCATTCTCTACTCCTGCTTCCAGGTTCGGAGGCTTCTGCTGTGTATAACTGCCGGTTACCAACATCGACCCCAACACTGTCCCCCCAGCGTCCAGCTCATTCCCAGGTACTAGATGCATGAAACCTTCATGTCCCGTGCAACAATTGTCTTGAGGTCTTAGGAATACTGATTCTTCGAATGGATTCTGAATAACTTTGCTTGTTTTGTAGCTTTGCAGTTACCAGACTCTGCCTGCTGGGGGTGCCAGTTGCCCACCTTCTACTGCATTATCCTCAATGAAAGGCAATGCACAAGCATCAGCACTTTATAAATCCACCAGCTGCCTAGAAACGCATCCAGTCAATATATTGTCACAGCTCAATAACTACAAGAGTCTGATCCGGGATTCTGATTTGCTGCAGTGTGTGGCCTCTCACTTAGCTCAGCTACAACAGAGTCAAGAGACCTTGCAGGACCAGGCATCAGAGGCTTATACATCAGAGTGTGGACCCTTGACCGAGATCGATGAAACTTCAGCTGATGAGGATGATGCCGGGTCAGCTGTGCGAGAGATCAGCTGTCAGACGAGCTTCCATAAGAAGAGCCCAGAGAAGAAGTTGAAGACGGTGAAATATTTACTAGAGGAGATTAAGTCTCTAGTGTTAGATCAAGGTACATCAGACCACATGCTGTCAGTAATAGTAACAATGCTTTCATTTGTCCCCGTACAAGGGTCCATTGTTGAATTATACGTACCTTAAAGCTGCAGAGACACCTACTTTATTGTGTCCTCCTCTACATCTCCTGCAGGTGACATGGAGGCAAAGCGTCTGGTGACAGAGCTGGAGCGCAGTGTGTCATTGTTGCCTGCCGTCGTAGGCAGCACCAATGTCCATGCAGAGATTGCCTTGGCCTTGCAGCCTCTGCGGAGTGAGAACGCTCAGTTGCGCAGGTAAGTGCACCCTCAGTATCTACAGGAACCATACAAGAAATTTGTAGAAGAGGTGACTGTTTACACTGTTTATCAAGGGTGCGCTGGTCCCGTATGGGATATGTACAGCACTGAGGAACTCCCTGGCCCCTCTGTACAGCAGATACGGCGCCCTACGACCTGTGTGTGTTATATAACATACACAGATTTCTGATGTCCCGTTTCTGCCAGGTCCAGGTTGGGCGCTGCTATTATTTGCACGTCTGCTGTACATACGGCGCTGGGGGGGTTGGCTCTGGAAGATACTGTGTTGGTAGCATCTCTTCTGTCATCATTGTCTTTCGCATCAGGATATAACCGCATCTATATTTTTTTCAGACGATTACGAATTCTCAACCAGCAGCTCAGGGTTCGGGAGAGGGGCTCAAGATCCGATGAGCAAAATGCTGAAGGTGACTGACCTCCTGCTGTGACTATTTTTATTAATTGCTGGGGATTATGGTAGATTGATAGATATCTTTTTAATTTCAAACAAGTTTTTTTTTTTTCTTACAATATTTGCCCACTGAAGCCATCACTACAGCAGAATTATTTTAAATGTCTAGTGTCTGCTTACAGGACAATATATGGTCCATAAAAAAGCACCCCTCAATATAATGGACTGAATCCATTCCTGTTAATAAGCTGTTTAATAGTTATACACCGCTGTACAGGTGCAGTAAATGTTGGGGAAGGGGTTAACTACAGGGGTCCTTGTGTATTATCCCCAGCACAGTGTACCTACAGGTCAATAAATGATGTATACTTGGAAGACACCTACACACCAATAACATTTCGGACCTCCACCTGGTTGTCTGTTATGTGAAGGGCTGGAATCTTTATAGGTATATAGCATCCTGAATATGGGGCTAGAGCTGAGCCACCATGGTGGGTTGTCTGTGGATGTGGCCTATAGACCTGTTGATGTTCTTGGATGTAGTTGCAGCACTTCTGTAAGACAAGCCGTGACATCTTAGACTTGTAAATTTATGTTTCTGCTGCAGATTTGCCACTGACAGATGGGGCATGATCTGGAGGGAAAGAATAATCCTAAATTTTATCTTGTCACTTTTCTGCAGTAACTGCTCTTCAATCCATGAATGAGACCCTCCAGCAGCAACTGAGTGAAGCACAAAGAGAGCTGGAGACTCTGCGCAACAGAAACCAAGAGCTGATGCACAGTGTGGAGGTCCAGGAGGAGGAGAGCAGGAAGGCGGCCCACATCATCCAGGAGAAGGAGCAGGAGATCCGCCACATGCAGCAGCACCAGGATGTCACAGCGACTGACAGGAGGAAAGGTAAGTGACCTCTAATAGACTGGACATGTCAGGGGGTTATAGATGATACAGCTCCTGCTATGTAGATCTCTTACAGAAGTGGATGAGGCTGTGGGGAAGATGAAGTCTGTCCAGTTCAAATTAGAGGCTTCAGAGAAGGAGAATCAGATCCTGGAAATCACCTTACGGCAGCGCGATGCAGAGATCACCCGTCTCCGCGAACTTACACGGTAAAGCGCGGTGCATTCCATTATTATGTAGCGTTATATTTCTGTGCACTGTTATTGCTAGTGGTAAAGTCAAATGCCCCTCTTGATGGTATTCCTTTAGGATAGGTCATTGGTACCTGACATCTGTAAGAAGGTGCTACATTTGAACAAGCACTGTGGCCTCTTCTCCCCTTACCAACAACAGCACCATACATTGTATAGTGGTTGGACTTGGTATTCTCTTTATAGGCACTAATCCTATTGATGAAGAATTATGATGTTACTGGTCTGGATAGTTGAAGTGGCTTTCTCTGGAGTGCTTTGACCATTACAAATAGCTGAGCTCTTTATGTAATGTGTTTTCTCACTGTAGGACTCTACAGGCCGGTATGGCCAAACTGCTCTGTGACCTAGGGAAAGACGTCCCAAAACCCAAACCTGGCAGCAGCCTGACGACAGCAGCGCTGGGCAGCTATGATAGACAGGCCCAGAGCGAGCAGTGTTCTGCCAGCACCTCTATAATCAACTATCTGAAGACGCTGGAGACAGATCAGGTGTTCACAGGTGCAGAATCCGTCTATTCCCATACACCTCTGCTCCCCATCAGCAGCAAAGGGGTAGATGCAGAAGCAAATGACTATCATCAGATCAGTAAGTCACTGGACCAACAGCATCCTCCAGGACCCCCGTACAGCCTCCACAAACCCAAAGCAGAACTAGGGAGTGATTTGTGTTATGTTACCAGTGATGAGACCCTATATCTGCCTCTGGTGAGCAGCCCCTGTAAATCCAGAAGCGATGTTCCCCTGAGACACATGTGCACCCCACCTCAGCTGTATCGAGCTGAGAGAGACACTGGCCCCAGCTCTCACTATAAGAATGGACTCAGCGATTCAGCTAAAAATCCTGGGGCTCACAGAGACTCACGATCCATCACTCACCCCACAGATGGGGACACCAGAATCTCTCAGTCCTACCCTCCTCCTGCCTCACAGCATCCCCCCACTGACTCCTCAATGTTTGAGGGCAAACCGGACTGGAGCATCTGCTCCTTCTCCACCTTCACATCAAACGATGAGCAGGAGTTCAGGAAGGGGCTGGCGGCTCTGGACGCCAATATCGCTAAGCTGCAGCGGAGCCTCCAGAATGGCGGCACCAGGAAGTAGCCTCCTAAATTATTTTTATAATAAGAAAATGTGAATTATGTTTTTTTTTTTGTAAACTAATAAAATGAGTGGCTGGAGCTGTGATGTGTTCAGTGCCCTCTACTGCCCAGGTAGGTCACATGTGATCAGGCACACCTCCGTCCAGTGGGGTCTGTCTCTGGGCCTATAGGACTGGTGATAGGTCATACCATGTGCAGACAGATCTCTCGCTCTGCCACAGCAATAACTAGCAAAAATAAAGTATACATGTACAGGCAGTCCCCGGGTTACATACAAGATAGGGTCTGTAGGTTTGTTCTTAAGTTGAATTTGTTTGTAAGTCGGAACTGTATATTTTATCATTGTAATCCCAGACAGAACTTTTTTGGTCTCTGTGACAATTGGATTTTAAAAATGTTGGGTTGTCATAAGAATCAATATTAACACTAAAGCTTCATTACAGACGCCTGTAATAACTGTTATAGCTCTTTGTTGTAGCCTAGGACTAAAATACAGTAAATTACCAACATCCAAAGGTCCGTTTGCAAGTCGAGTGTTCTTAAGTAGGGGTCCGCCTGTACAGCCACCAGACGTATATGTGAGTGTATGGCCATAACATAGTGGTTGGGAAGTCACATCTCTGCTTGAGATTGATATGACTGGAGAACATCAACCCCCCATGTGCTGTATGATATCAGGACAAAAATCAAACTCATGTATGATGTCATCCATTCCCCCAACACCTAATGTATGTCACCAATGCCCCATGTATGAGATCAGGCTAACATCAGCCTCACCTATGTCACCCATGCCCCTCCTGCCTCGTATGATATCAGCCTCATGTATGATGTCACCCACGCCCCTCCTGCCTCATGTATGATGTCACAGATAACACAGCACTGCTGTTTCTAGATGGAGTCAGAACTTCCCTCCCGCCAGTCACGTCTCTTCATGTGACTCCAGTTGTTTGTAAGATTGTGAACACTAATATTTATTCCAAAAATGCAAACAGCCGCACATTGTGAGAAATGGTTTATTAACAGTCAGTAATATAGGACCCCCACAGTTTACAGAGAACCCTAGATGTATTTACAGGACACAATTGATATTAATGAGGGTCTTTTCACATGGACACATACTTGTCCCGCAAGATCTTCACAAGTAAACAGGAGAAGAGGATACCCAGGATCTGCAGAGAGAAGATGATACATCAGTGTAGACATGCGTGCATGGGACTGACAGGCAGAATAGAGGGCATGTTACCTGTGTAAATCCCAGACCGACTCCCACGGCACCAATGAGATCAAAGTGCTCAGAAATCCACATTGTCATCTTCATCACACAACCCTGTGGGAGAGATACTCCACATCACATATATAGCTGCCTTATCACTGTCCTATTACATCACTTCTCTAGTCACTGCCAAAGCTGCACTCAATTATAAGCCATGGTGGTACAAGAGCTCACTGCTGCCCCTGTCCTAAACATCACTACATGTCCCAAGAAGCAATGCAGAAGGTGTCACTACCTACCTCCTGGTACAGCCGCTCGCTGTGCCCCAGGGCGTCCTCCCCGCACCTTTGCACGATGTTCCTGCAGCAGCTGATGGGAACAGAGTTCTGAAACGTCCCAGAGGAGACATTGAACCAGTCTGTAAAATTCCTGGCTCCGCAGCACTGGAACTACAAGGGGAGACCAGCAGTTAGCTACAGGGCGCTGCGCACAACACGGGACACATGCCGCCCCCCCCCCCCCCCCACACTCTGTAGTCGGAGTCACAGTCTGGGCTCCTTATGTAAATAGTTTTCAGACCCAAAATCAGAAAGGCCTCAGAGGATCCTCCCGATCACAGGCTCTAAATTGGAAGCTACTGGTATCTCACCCCAAGAAGAATGTTATCTGGTATCCCCAATCCAAGACACACAGCTCCCGGCCACCCCAGATCCAGCAGTCCAGTCCCGGCAGCTCCCTGCACCATTACTGCGTAGCAGAGGGAGCAGGTGTGATGTGATGATGTCATCTCCCTGCTACATACAGCAGGAGGAGAGAAAGGGGGGGGGGCTTATACTGTGTGTGTGGGAGTGGCATAAGGGGCGGAGTAAAAAGCGGGACTTCGGGAAAACATATACAGGCAGTCCCTGGGTTACGTACAAGATAGGGTCCGGAGGTTTGTTCTTTTGTATGCAAGTTGAAACGATATATTTTATAATTGTAGATCCAGACAAAAAACTTTTTGGAGTTTAAACATTTTTTGCCGTAATGGGACCAAGGATTATCAATAAAGCTTCATTACAGACACCTTACAGCTGATCAGTGCCATCTGGGACTATAGTAAAGCGTTCAGAGAGCTTCACCAGAGGTCAGAGGGGTCTGTCTGTAACTATGGGTTGTCTGTAAGTCAGGTGTCCTTAAGTAGGGGACTGCCTGTATATCTCTCCATGGAGCGCACAGCAAGCCACATCTTTTGTCCCCCTTTCACTGAATGTTAGCTATGCAACTCATCCATCTGTCATGAGACATTAAAGGGATCCTCACCTCATTGTGTACAGCATGCACCTGCCTGGCTCTAGGATCCTGGTTCTATAGTTTGTACCCCACCCCCCTCCTCAGCACATTTTGGAAATACTCCGTACCCCACACATTTAAGCAGACCGCCCTGTGATATGCGGCTGATGTGTCCAATTGCCTGGTATCAGATAAAACCACATCAAGGTTCTGGCCGGAACACGGCGGCTCCACTACATCTGCTGGAACATTCTCTACTGAGAACAACCAAAAGTAATCAATTAACAGAGGCCGGGAGCAGGGGGGCAACATCTGGACCTAATCTGCACAGAGCCGACTGCAGGGTTATGTATTGGAGAGATGTGCAAACATACCTGTTAGTAGCAGCAGGACTGTGATCTATGGATTTATATTCCAGGATATTAGCTTCTCCAGGTGCACTGGGGATGTGTCCTCACACTGCTGTGCTCTGTGCACGTCCCTAGAGTCATGTGTAGAGAGCACAGCAGTGTGAGGCATGATGACATTTCTCCAGGGTCACACCTGCGGACATTTTCCTTTAGAAACTTAAGATAGGATTTTGTGTGGGTCACTTACCTCCTGCTGCACCCCATCAACCCCTCGGGTGATTTGCTTCTCCTTCCCGTACTTGTTCAGAACCTTCATAAATCTGCTCAGGACGTCGCGATGTAGCTGGAAAAACCGGAACGTGTATCAAACCAGAATCTTTTAAGATGTCGTCCAATATTATAGCATTAACCCTGCAGCGTCCAAATGGTTTATATGGCGGCACAATCCCCAGGGCACCCCCTCACCCACCTTGTCTCTGTAGGAATACGCCGACATCCCCACGATGATCTCTGTGGCAAAGACCAGGACCATAATCACTGTGAACTGAGAGGACACCAACACATCAGTGTATAGAAAAATGTCACACTGGGCAGCAGACGGGCGCCCCCATCAGGAGAGAGCCACAATTACATCCATTCAATACCAGGTACCATGATGTAGCTTCATTGCCAAATTCCCACAGGTCATGCATGTACACAGTGACTGCACCAGCAGCAGAATAGTGAGTGCAGCTCTGGGGTATAATACAGGATGTAACTCAGGATCAGTACAGGATAAGTAATATCATGTATGTACACAGTAACTGCACCAGCAGCAGAATAGTGAGTGCAGCTCTGGAATATAATACAGGATGTAACTCAGGATCAGCAATGTCATGTATGTATACAGTGACTGCACCAGCAGCAAAATAGTGAGTGCAGCTCTGGTGTATAATACAGGATGTAACTCGGGATCAGTACAGGATAAGTAATGTCATGTATGTACCCAGTGACTGCACCAACAGCAGAATAGTGAGTGCAGCTCTGGGGTATAATACAGGATGTAACTCAGGATCAGTACAGGATAAGTAATGTCATGTATGTACACAGTGACTGCACCAGCAGCAGAATAGTGAGTGCAGCTCTGGGGTATAATACAGGATGTAACTCAGGGTCAGTACAGGATAAGTAATATCATGTATGTACACAGTAACTGCACCAGCAGAATAGTGAGTGCAGCTCTGTGGGTATGAAGCAGTAGATATTAGGGGAACATACACTTTTTATCAGGAAGTTGTTTTCTTTGATTGCAGCCACAGCTCCGAACCCGGACAGGAAGAAGATGACCATCCCTACAATAGTCAGGACCATGGGGGCTCCAGATGACGTCTCAGCGACAACTATGGAAACATCTGACAACTTCATCTGTACCGAGGCTCCGAGACAGATCAGCACCACACCGGTCACCTGACCGAAGAAAAGAGCGCTACCGTCACGGACTACAGAGCGTAATCAGACAGGAAAGGGTTAACTTTTCAACACTTATCACAGCTGAGGGTTTGGTACAAAATGTACTCAAGTCTGCAAAACCAAATCAGCAGTGCAAACCTCTGTGCTGAGCTGATGCCTCGTTACAAGGAATCAGTCTTTGGTTTTCGATTAACAAAACAATAGTAAAATCATCCCTGATAGCCGGACCCCCAGAGTCAGGACTGGACCACCAGCCAAAAACGTATCTGAGGTAGTGACGTAACGAAAGTCCTCTCACCCAGAAGAAGAGGATGACGAAGAACAGTGCGGCTTTGATGCACACCACCTTATCACTGGACTCCGGCTTCATCACTACAGACACTGACCCCCGGCCAGATCTCGCCTTGTCTCAGGAGCTGACACTCCACTGATCGCTCAGTGCAGGGAGAAGGAGACCAGCAGTGCTCACCAGGTGTCCTTATTAAACTGCCTGCAACCAATCAGCTGCAAGTTAACCCCTTGTGTCTTGAGGGGAGTGATAGCATTCTTTGGTCGCACAGACTCGGGTTCTGTTCACACAGCGCTGACGCTTTTGTCGCTTCTTTTGGTGTAGTGTTAGATTTTACACGTAATGTGTTACATGAAGAGACTGCATGAAAGCTGTAGGCCGTTCCTTACAGTTTGTGAATATACCCCAGGGATGACAAGATGGAAGCCATATTGAAGAGCTATGTCCTGTGCTCAAAATCCCAGCATTCCCTGCTTTGAGGTCTGGATTCCACTAGGACTTGTACAGGAGTCCAGGATATATGGCGGCATCAGATCCATACAACAACAACAGCTCAGTAGAGGTGATTTGCCTAAATACAACACTGTTTACTTTTGTCAACACAATTTTAACGCATGTGTTCACATTAAGTTTACAATGCGCTTTGTAAATGCAAATGTTAACAGTAATGTAATTAGGCAAATCACCTCTCCTCAGCTGTTGTAATGCACTTCAAAACGCAATAAAAATGCAACCAAAACACAACGTGTGAACGCGCCCCCAATGTGGGCGGGTAGGTGGATGTGTACCACGTGCAGATAATTTGTGAGATGGTAATGTCCACACAATGACAGGATATTGCACCCTCTCCCCCAGGTAAGTGATTCTCCTATATGATATGTGATGTGACGTCTCTCCTCGTGGTCCACATCCCCCGTGTTACTGCTTGTTACCCACAGATATGAGTTACCGTGGGCAGGTGCCCAAATTATTTCCAGATTATGTGTAAGGGTGGTGGCACACGTGGCGTTTTGAACCCGTTTTTGGTCCGTTTTTAAGCAGTCCGTCCAAAAACACATGCGTTTTTTTTAAAATGCATCCGTTTTTGACCACTTTTAATTAAGATAATTGGTCAAACCTGTCAAAAACTGATGTGTTTTTTAATGGACAGAGTAAAAATGCACCAAAAACGGGCTCAAAACGCCATGTGTGGCATCACCCGCTCTCTTCTCTTTATCTTCTAGATCCATTTATGATAAAACTAAGATCTCCAGGAGGACAGACAATGTGTAAAATGGCTCAATACCGGCAGCTACCAGAGAGGGACGCAGTTACACCAGCCGCCCCGGCAGGTTAGGGTAAGGCCAAACATGGAGCTTGAATTGTTTTTAGAAACTCAATGCAAGCGCCTGAGGTGGGGGATTCGAGTGAAACTCGTGTGATCGATAACCACCACCACAAACACAGTCCGTAATGAGTGAACAAGACCTTCGGGGGCGACCACATGTTCAGTTTTTCAGATGTCGTTTTTGATTCTCAAACCAGGATCAGAGTGAAAGTAGGAGGAGGAGCCCCGCTCAATTATTTGTCTCACCCATTATCTTTCCGCACTTACTTTTGGCTTCAAAAACTGCATCTAGAAAACTGAAAGTGTGGATGCACCCCCACGTTTGGGTCTGGCCGCCTGCCCTGGACAAATTGGAGGACCAGTCCAGCAAATGGATGCCCCTAACATTTAGCCCGGGGTACACTGCGTTCCGTACGTGTGACCGCACCCCGTTTCTCCTCTTTTTTTTCACCCCTCCCCTGGTTCGGACATCAAAAACTGAACGTGTGAACGTGGCCTCAGTCGCAGTGAACTTTGTTGGGCTTTGTCTCAGTCAATGTCCCCAAAGAAGTCGCAAAAAAAGAGAAAATAATGTGAAAATCTCCCTCTGTGTTTATTCACGATCGTGGGTTATTTTTTTCATCCAATCAGCGACATTGAAATATATTTGGATCACGTCCTATCCTGTTATTTTCTCACTGACTCCAATAAAAGGCAACGGATCCACAAAATAAAAGAAGAGACCTGGGTGCGCCTGCGGGGAGCCGAGGGTTTTGCCTTCTATTGTTTCGTAAACCATTCAGAACCAGGTAGAGCGTTCAGATCAGCGGTGCCAGGATTTGGCTCTGTGAATGGGGAGCACATTCCCAGGATACACAGGTGTGAACATGTTACAACATTTAGGGGATCTGCAGTGACATTAACCCTGTGCCCCCTGCGCCCGCAGCTCCTTTTGTTCAGAGGGTGAAGTAATTGCTGCCGTGTTTTTATCAACAAGAACCCAAACACATTCCTTCTGGAAATGTGTTGTGTCCCGCATTTGGCCATATAAGGGGCGCGCTCTCCGGTGTGTGAGTCTTGGCGGCTCCTGTTGTTGTTTAACCCTCCTGTATCAGCACCCGCCCGCTACACAGACGTTTCCTCATGTGCGATGCTCTGCATTCTGCACATTCCACACACGGTCACAGCTGTAGGGGCAGATTTCATCAATGGACCAGAGCCACACACAGCGCTACTGCTACAGGCGGTGCAGCGGCAGGGTGACGCCAAAGATGGAGGTCTCATACATTGCACCAGAACTGTCGCCTGCTGGGTGCTCCAGGACCACTGTCACCAGGATCACCACCAGCCGGATGCAGCAGGACTGCCACTAGGACCTTGACCATCCGGGTTCTCCAGAACCACTGCCACCAAGACCACCGCCTGCCGGGTGCACCAGGACCACCGTCGCCTGCCGGGTGCACCAGGACCACCGTCGCCTGCCAGGTGCAGGAGGACCACCGCCTGCCGGGTGCAGGAGGACCACCGCCACCAGATCCATCGCCAGCCGGATGCTCCAGGACCACAGCCACCAGGACCACCGCCAGCCGGGTGCACCAGGATCACAGCACCCAGGACTAAGGCCAGCCGGGTGCACAAGGGCCACCACCACCAGGATCATTGCCAGCCGGGTGCACCAGGACCACCACCACCAGGACCAAGACCAGCTAGGTGCACCAGGACCAAGACCAGCCAGGTGCACAAGAACCACTGCCTGCAGGGCCACCACCACCAGGGTCCACCGCCTGCCGGGTGCATGAGGACCACCGCCACCAGGTCCATTGCCAGCTGTGTGCACCAGGACCACCGCCACCTGGTCTATTGCTAGCTGTGTGCACCAGGACCACCGCCACCTGGTCTATTGCTAGCTGGGTGCACCAGGACCAAGGCCTGCCGGGTGCGTAACAGGACCACCGGCAGCCGGGTGCACCAGGATCACAGCACCCAGGACCAAGGCCTGCCAGGCGCACCAGGACCATCGCCATCTGGACCACCACCACCACCAGGACCACTGCCAGCCAGTGCACCAGAGGAGGGAGGGCGTGACTACAGACTGCTGTCTGCTACCACGGAGATGCACAGATTTTCCTATGAGCTGATACACTCACCCTGTAGCAGGTCTCTGACCCCTGCACCTTCTGTGTCGTTATTCTTTTGCTTTAGGTTTTTATTTACGAACCACAGTCAACTATATGGCCTGTCCTGCTCACAGCTGGGGATTTGTTACAAAATATCCAATATAGACAACTGCTCTGTGAGCTTAACTACCTGCACATCATCCTGAAACATTGTAACAAATCTGCAGAAACATGCAAGCAGCCCAAAGAGCATTGTCTAGCCATGATATAACTGTGTCTGTAACTATATTTCACTGCTCCTCAGCCACGTGCAGGTACACTCTCCGGGTGTTCTGGTGATGACCTCATCAGCAGTAGGCGGGATTGGATATGACCTCATCAGCCTCCAGGGTCTGATCCTTCCTCACATAATATGAGGTCACAGCTATTGTCTCTGGTATCAGACGCCCTCCCCATTGGTTGATGACATCATAATAAAAAGGACTCTACATTAATAACACTTGTACCAGGGTCAACATCTGCAAAGAGTTTGTATGTTCTCTCCGTGTTTGCGTGAGTTTCCTCCGGGTCCTCCAGTTTCCTCCCACACTCCAAAACATACTCGTAGGTTGATTCGATTGTGAGCCCCATGGGGACAGAGACTGACAGGGGCTGTGTGTGTGCACTATATTAATAAAGATTTATTATTATTTTTATTACTGATAAAAACTTTTTGTTTTTCTTGGGACATATGTAACATTTCTCTGGAGGAGAATGGGGGGGCTGCATACACCCAACTTCACTAATAGCTGAGGTTCTGTTCCAGTGTATACTCCTCCTGTGCTCACAGCTGAGGTTCTGTCACAGTGCATCAGTGTATACTCCTCCTGTGCTCACAGCTGAGGTTCTGTCACAGTGCATCAGTGTATACTCCTCCTGTGCTCAGCGCTGAGGTTCTGTTCCAGTGTATCACTGTATACTCCTCCTGTGCTCACAGCTGAGGTTCTGTTCCAGTGTATCAGTGTATACTCCTCCTGTGCTCAGCGCTGATGATTACCTGCAGTCCCTCCTTCTCCCCGGCAGGTGTCGCTCCCCCAGCACCTGCCGCGCGTGTTCCCGGGTCTCTGTTCACACTGCACTGACCGCAGCCGCAGGGGATAAGCAGAGACTGACAGGACGCCACCACGTGACCGGGGCACTCACCTCACTGGCGTCACCGGGGCAACCGGGCGAGAACTACACCCGCCTAGGGGCGGGGCCACAGCACAGCGGAGCAAGTCAGGGAGAGAGATGGAGTGCAAGCTCTTTAGGCAAGGTGAGTGGAAATCACAGACCATCCTCTGCTGTGCCCCCTGTACCCCTCCTCCTCAGCCTGTGCCCCCTGTACCCCTCTCCTCCTCAGCCTGTGCCCCCTGTACCCCTCTCCTCCTCAGCCTATGCCCCCTGTACCCCTCCTCCTCAGCCTGTGCCCCCTGTACCCCTCTCCTCCTCAGCCTGTGCCCCCTGTACCCCTCTCCTCCTCAGCCTATGCCCCCTGTACCTCTCCTCCTCAGCCTGTGCCCCCTGTACCTCTCCTCCTCAGCCTGTGCCCCCTGTACCTCTCCTCCTCAGCCTGTGCCCCCTGTACCCCTCCTCCTCAGCCTGTGCCCTCTGTACCCCTCCTCCTCAGCCTGTGCCCCCTGTACCCCTCTCCTCCTCAGCCTGTGCCCCCTGTACCCCTCTCCTCCTCAGCCTGTGCCCCCTGTACCCCTCTCCTCCTCAGCCTGTGCCCCCTGTACCCCTCCTCCTCAGCCTGTGCCCCCCTGTACCTCTCCTCCTCAGCCTGTGCCCCCTGTACCTCTCCTCCTCAGCCTGTGCCCCCTGTACCCCTCCTCCTCAGCCTGTGCCCCCTGTACCCCTCCTCCTCAGCCTGTGCCCCCTGTACCCCTCCTCCTCAGCCTGTGCCCCCTGTACCCCTCCTCCTCAGCCTGTGCCCCCTGTACCCCTCCTCCTCAGCCTGTGCCCCCTGTACCCCTCCTCCTCAGCCTGTGCCCCCTGTACCCCTCCTCCTCAGCCTGTGCCCCCTGTACCCCTCCTCCTCAGCCTGTGCCCCCTGTACCCCTCCTCCTCAGCCTGTGCCCCCTGTACCCCTCCTCCTCAGCCTGTGCCCCCCTGTACCCCTCCTCCTCAGCCTGTGCCCCCCTGTACCCCTCTCCTCAGCCTGTGCCCCCCTGTACCCCTCTCCTCAGCCTGTGCCCCCTGTACCCCTCCTCCTCAGCCTGTGCCCCCTGTACCCCTCCTCCTCAGCCTGTGCCCCCTGTACCCCTCCTCCTCAGCCTGTGCCCCCTGTACCCCTCCTCCTCAGCCTGTGCCCCCCTGTACCCCTCCTCCTCAGCCTGTGCCCCCCTGTACCCCTCCTCCTCAGCCTGTGCCCCCCTGTACCCCTCCTCCTCAGCCTGTGCCCCCTGTACCCCTCCTCCTCAGCCTGTGCCCCCTGTACCCCTCCTCCTCAGCCTGTGCCCCCTGTACCCCTCCTCCTCAGCCTGTGCCCCCTGTACCCCTCCTCCTCAGCCTGTGCCCCCCTGTACCCCTCCTCCTCAGCCTGTGCCCCCCTGTACCTCTCCTCCTCAGCCTGTGCCCCCTGTACCCCTCCTCCTCAGCCTGTGCCCTCTGTACCCCTCCTCCTCAGCCTGTGCCCCCTGTACCCCTCTCCTCCTCAGCCTGTGCCCCCTGTACCCCTCTCCTCCTCAGCCTGTGCCCCCTGTACCCCTCTCCTCCTCAGCCTGTGCCCCCCTGTACCCCTCCTCCTCAGCCTGTACCCCCTGTACCCCTCTCCTCCTCAGCCTGTGCCCCCCTGTACCTCTCCTCCTCAGCCTGTGCCCCCCTGTACCCCTCCTCCTCAGCCTGTGCCCCCCTGTACCCCTCCTCCTCAGCCTGTGCCCCCCTGTACCTCTCCTCCTCAGCCTGTGCCCCCTGTGCCTCTCCTCCTCAGCCTGTGCCCCCCTGTGCCTCTCCTCCTCAGCCTGTGCCCCCTGTACCCCTCCTCCTCAGCCTGTGCCCCCCTGTACCCCTCCTCCTCAGCCTGTGCCCCCCTGTACCTCTCCTCCTCAGCCTGTGCCCCCTGTGCCTCTCCTCCTCAGCCTGTGCCCCCCTGTGCCTCTCCTCCTCAGCCTGTGCCCCCTGTACCCCTCCTCCTCAGCCTGTGCCCCCTGTACCCCTCCTCCTCAGCCTGTGCCCCCCTGTACCTCTCCTCCTCAGCCTGTGCCCCCCTGTACCTCTCCTCCTCAGCTTGTGCCCCCTGTACCTCTCCTCCTCAGCCTGTGCCCCCTGTACCTCTCCTCCTCAGCCTGTGCCCCCTGTACCTCTCCTCCTCAGCCTGTGCCCCCTGTACCTCTCCTCCTCAGCCTGTGCCCCCTGTACCCCTCCTCCTCAGCCTGTGCCCCCCTGTACCCCTCCTCCTCATGCTGTGCCCCCGGTACCTCTCCTCCTCAGCCTGCGCCCCCTGTACCTCTCCTCCTCAGCCTGCGCCCCCTGTACCCCTCCTCCTCAGCCTGTGCCCCCCTGTACCTCTCCTCCTCAGCCTGTGCCCCCCTGTACCTCTCCTCCTCAGCTTGTGCCCCCTGTACCCCTCCTCCTCAGCCTGTGCCCCCCTGTACCCCTCCTCCTCAGCCTGTGCCCCCTGTACCCCTTAGTGATGTGGCAGCTGGGTTCAGCCTGGTGCCAGTTGCAGGGTATGTTGTGCTGGGCTGGGGACTGGCAGAGGTCCCTGGGTGTAGGAGGGTCTCTGAGTGCATCCCCTGCACCTCGTACACTCTGACAGATGAGTCTGGGAGGAGAAGAGGAGGTGCTGGTGACTGATCGCTCAGGTACTCGGGTGGGTAGAAGGGTGCTGTATATACAGTAGTATGGGGTCACCTGTGTGCAGGTAGAGGTGGCTGTATATACAGTAGTATGGGGTCCTCTGTGTATAGGTAGAGGGGTGCGGTATATACAGTAGTATGGGGTCCCCTGTATACAGGTAGAGGGGTGCTCTATATACAGTAGTATGGGGTCCTCTGTGTACAGGTAGAGGGGTGCGGTATATACAGTAGTATGGGGTCCCCTGTATACAGGTAGAGGGGTGCTACATATACAGTAGTATGGGGACCCTGTGTCCAGGTAAAGGGGTGCTGTATATACAGTAGTATGGGGTCTCCTGTATATAGGTAGTAGGGTGCTGTATATACAGTAGTATGGGGTCCCCTGTGTACAGGTAGAGGGGTGCTGTATATACAGTAGTATGGGGTCTCCTGTATATACAGTAGTATGGGGTCTCCTGTATATAGGTAGAAGGGTGCTGTATATACAGTAGTATGGGGTCCCCTGTGTACAGGTAGAGGGGTGCTGTATATACAGTAGTATGGGGTCTCCTGTATATAGGTAGTAGGGTGCTGTATATACAGTAGTATGGGGTCTCCTGTATATAGGTAGTAGGGTGCTGTATATACAGTAGTATGGGGTCTCCTGTATATAGGTAGTAGGGTGCTGTATATACAGTAGTATGGGGTCCCCTGTGTACAGGTAGAGGGGTGCTACATTTACAGTAGTATGGGGTCCCCTGTGTACAGGTAGAGGAGTGCTGTATATACAGTTGTATGGGGTCTCCTGTATATACAGTAGTATGGGGTCTCCTGTATATAGGTAGTAGGGTGCTGTATATACAGTAGTATGGGGTCCCCTGTATATACAGTAGTATGGGGTCTCCTGTGTACAGGTAGAGGGGTGCTGTATATACAGTAGTATGGGGTCTCCTGTGTACAGGTAGAGGGGTGCTGTATATACAGTAGTATGGGGTCCCCTGTGTACAGGTAGAGGGGTGCTGTATATACAGTAGTATGGGGTCTCCTGTGTACAGGTAGAGGGGTGCTGTATATACAGTAGTATGGGGTCCCCTGTATATACAGTAGTATGGGGTCTCCTGTGTACAGGTAGAGGGGTGCTGTATATACAGTAGTATGGGGTCCCCTGTGTACAGGTAGAGGGGTGCTGTATATACAGTAGTATGGGGTCCCCTGTGTACAGGTAGAGGGGTGCTGTATATACAGTAGTATGGGGTCTCCTGTATATACAGTAGTATGGGGTCTCCTGTATATACAGTAGTATGGGGTCTCCTGTATATAGGTAGTAGGGTGCTGTACATACAGTAGTTTGGGGTCCCCCTGTGTACAGGTAGAGGGGTGCTCTATATACAGTAGTATGGGATTCCCCTGTGTACAGGTAGAGGGGTGCTCTATATACAGTAGTATGGGGTCTCCTGTATATAGGTAGTAGGGTGCTGTACATACAGTAGTATGGGGTCCCCTGTGTACAGGTAGAGGGGTGCTCTATATACAGTAGTATGGGATTCCCCTGTGTACAGGTAGAGGGGTGCTCTATATACAGTAGTATGGGGTCTCCTGTATATAGGTAGTAGGGTGCTGTATATACAGTAGTACGGGGTCCCCTTTGTCCAGGGAAAGGGGTGCGGTAGAATGGGGTCCCCTTTTTCCATATCGGTGGGGGTTCAGATCTGGCTCTATCCCGGTGATGCCAGGAGAAGAATTCTGACTGCCTGTGCATCCTGGGAGTTTTAGTTCCACCATAGCTGGGGAGTCACTGGTAGTCAGACAGAAGCAATCTGGTGGTCTGATAATCCAAAATCTTGTGGGTGCAGACACAAGTGTTTGAGAGGAGATAAGTGTTAGCATGGCTGCGTGTGATAAGCGGCTGCATGGCTACACGTGATAAGCGTCAGCACCTGATATTATTTGGGATTTATAATGACACAGGCTGGAGTTTGGAAACATGATGCAAATGTACATGAGCGGCACCCAGGGTCTTGCACTGTGCACCCACAAAACACTGGGTGCTGGTCACCGATCACATGAGTTGCACTGAAAAAGTATATATGTGTTCAGGCAGAGGTCTGGAGCAGGTAGAGGCTCAGGACAGGAGGTAGGTCAGGAGCAGGCAGAGGCACGGGACAGGGGGGTAGGTCAGGAGCAGGCAGAGGCACGGGACAGGGGGGTAGGTCAAGAGCAGGCAGAGGCTCGGGACAGGGGGGTAGGTCAGGAGCAGGCAGAGGCTCGGGACAGGGGGGTAGGTCAGGAGCGGGCAGAGGCTCGGGACAGGGGGGTAGGTCAAGAGCAGGCAGAGGCTCGGGACAGGGGGGTAGGTCAGGAGCGGGCAGAGGCTCGGGACAGGGGGGTAGGTCAGGAGCGGGCAGAGGCTCGGGACAGGGGGGTAGGTCAGGAGCGGGCAGAGGCTCGGGACAGGGGGGTAGGTCAGGAGCGGGCAGAGGCTCGGGACAGGGGGGTAGGTCAGGAGCGGGCAGAGGCTCGGGACAGGGGGGTAGGTCAGGAGCGGGCAGAGGCTCGGGACAGGGGGGTAGGTCAGGAGCGGGCAGAGGCTCGGGACAGGGGGGTAGGTCAGGAGCGGGCAGAGGCTCGGGACAGGGGGGTAGGTCAGGAGCGGGCAGAGGCTCGGGACAGGGGGGTAGGTCAGGAGCGGGCAGAGGCTCGGGACAGGGGGGTAGGTCAGGAGCGGGCAGAGGCTCGGGACAGGGGGGTAGGTCCGGAGCGGGCAGAGGCTCGGGACAGGGGGGTAGGTCCGGAGCAGGGAGAGGCGTTACAATGTATGAGCCCTAATCAATATACACTGTATATTCGCTGAGCAGCGGCGGCGTTACAGTGTATCGTCCTCTCTTTGTCTCCGGTGACCGCACTGACTCATGTCCTGCTTCTGCTTTGCGCTGATAAAGTAATAAATGAGTCTCCAGCTAATTATAGGCTCCGGGCCCCTGGTGATAAGGAGCTGAGGCCGGGGCCACATGTTATATACAGACTCCAGTCCATGACATAGCAGAGCCGTGTGCAGGTAAAAGTTCTATCCCTGCCTTGGAAAGCTGGGTGCCCACCTGCTGAATGATATGTGGGCCCCACCAGGGCTGACACCGGGCATACTGGGAGGGAGTGCGGATACTTTATCCGCTGGCCCCTACAGGTGACTGATGTGAAGTTTTGTGAGCTGAATCACAGGTCACGAGGGGTGAAGGCTGCAACTCTCCCAGCGGCCACTGACCAGGAACAAGACAAGTAGGACAATGACCGCAGCTGCTGGTCACATCACGGGAGGAAGAGGCAGTGTATGGAGGTGAGAGAGGACAACATGGAGACAGAATCATCTCATAAAAAATGTACAATGACTCCACCAGCAAAATAGTGAGTTCAGCTCTGGAGTATAATACAGGATGTAACTCAGGATCAGTACAGGATAAGTAATGTCATGTATGTACACAGTGACTGCACCAGCAGCAGAATAGTGAGTGCAGCTCTGGGGTATAATACAAGATGTAACTCAGGATCAGTACAGGATAAGTAATGTCATGTATGTACACAGTGACTGCACCAGCAGCAGAATAGTGAGTGCAGCTCTGGAGTGTAATACAGGATGTAACTCAGGATCAGTACAGGATAAGTAATGTCATGTATGTACACAGTGACTGCACCAGTAGCAGAATAGTGAGTGCAGCTCTGGGGTATAATACAGGATGTAACTCAGGATCAGTACAGGATAAGTAATGTCATGTATGTACACAGTGACTGCACCAGCAGCAGAATAGTGAGTGCAGCTCTGGGGTATAATACAGGATGTAACTCAGGATCAGTACAGGATAAGTAATGTCATGTATGTACACAGTGACTGCACCAGTAGCAGAATAGTGAGTGCAGCTCTGGGGTATAATACAGGATGTAACTCAGGATCAGTACAGGATAAGTAATGTCATGTATGTACACAGTGACTGCATCAGCAGCAGAATAGTGAGTGCAGCTCTTCAGTATAATACAGGATGTAACTCAGGATCAGTACAGGATAAGTAATGTCATGTATGTACACAGTGACTGCACCAGCAGCAGAATAGTTCGTGCTGGATCATTCTGCTGTGAACTGCTGACGGGTGTGGTTGTCTGTGACTGAGCTCCTGCACCACCTGGTGGAAGACCAATCCACCCAGGCCTGCTCTCTCCTCCCCAGGGAGGGAGTAGGTTTCTGGGATGAGTGAGCCAGGAAAATCCCAGGCTTCTGCCTCCCGGACCAGGCCGGCGGGGGGCAGGAGAAGCCAGTTACCGGCCAAAGCGGAGGGGGTGAGAAGATCTGCCCGAACCCAAGGACGCAGCGATGTGACCTCGGCTGCCACCCCCAAGACCCAGGGAAGCCGCAAGGTCTCCGGAACACAGAAGATCAAGGCAAGTAACATCAGCCTGAGTGCTCCTCCTGGAAAGCTGAGTGACTGTGCGGGAAAGTTGGGTGGTTCAGCTGGAAAGCTGGGTGCTCACGGAGGTGTGCAAAAAGCATGGGGACACCTAAAGGCCCGGGAGTCTGCTACCATCTATGGCTCCCGGATTGCTGAGCACCTCCGTGAGTACGAGGAAGCTGGCAAGGCGATGAATAGGCTCCAGGAGGAGATACGCGAGACCTTGGCCCTAGCGGGGGTGGCTACACAGAAGAAAAAGTCTGATCATCTTAACACCATTGACAGACTTAAAGCCGAGGTCACCGCTCTGCAGGAAAAACGACGGTTGATCCGGGAGCACAGTGGTCCGTTCAGGGAAAAGTTGGACAATGACGCCAGATTTGAGGAGATGCGCCAGGAGAAGCTGAGAAAGCTGAAGGGGCTTCAGATCCAGGCGGATGAAGGCGATGGCGATGATGAGGAGGATGAGGAAGACCTGCCGTGTCCGTCTGGTGGCCTGCACCAACACCAGCAGGCCTCGCACGACAGGCTGCCTGCAGAGCAAGCGCCATTACCATCAGGCTGCGGCTCTGCCAACCTGGAGGAGGAAAGTGATGACAGCGGCCAGGGGGGGGCGCTAATGGCTCAGATCCGTCAGCTTGAGTCCCCAGTTCACCTCCAAAACTTCTCCTTCGGCGATGAGATCCCGGATGACGACCTAAAGAGAAAGAAGAGAGCCAAGAAGACCAAGGCGTCTCAGGAGGTGAATCTGGTGTTTCGTCCCCTCCCTGTTCCCTCCGGGCGGGCAGCAGTGCCAGCCTGTCGTGTAGGCCCCGTTGCCCAGCCCAGCACGAATCCTGCAGTGGACTCGGTGCCAGGGTGCGGGGAGAGTGCAAAGCCACGTTCCATCATGGCGCAGAGCACCAGCCTTGTTTGTAGTAGCAAGGATGGTGCAGGGAAGGCATCGGCTGAAAGGCCGGACAGTGAGGGCGATCCAGCAGGTCCTGGTACTGTGCGCTGCCCCCCAGTGGGAGGGGGGGGTGGCCCTGTGCCAGGGGCAGTGGCGGTGGCTCCTGTGGCCCCTAGCGCTGTGGCTGTTGCTTGCTCCGGTAAGCAGCGGCAGTGTGATGGGGCTGCTGGGGCTTGTAGTGCGGCGCCTCCCAAGCGTCCTGTGCAGCCTGCAGGAAAGGGTGCAGGAAAAATATTATTTTGCATTGGATCATCTGACCCAGGAGATGGTAACAAGAGACTGTCCGGACTTCATAAAGAAAAGAGACCTCATGCATCTAGCGAGCAGCGGTGCTCAAACATTAAAACGGCTGGTCAACTAGGGGTTAATGCCAATGAGGCAGAGGGCACAAGTAAGATCGGGGTTGGAGCTGCCTCTTCTCAGGCTGTATCAGCTATGGAGGTGGCTCTACCCCCAGTGTCCAGTGACGCCGAGGCAACCCCAGGTCCTCCTGGCCCAGCTGGTGTGAGTGATGCAAGGAAGCGAGGCAGTATTGTACATAGTGTGGTGAATGTTGGGGTGGTGAACGGTGCTGAGGGGGGTGATCCTGGTGTGCGTGCTGGACCATCTGCACCCCCAGTGGTGGCCGCTCCCATAAGGAGCTATGCGAGTGTCACCGCTGGGGCAAGTGGGGTTAACTCCTTGTCTCCTGGCTCTGGGAATAGCGTTTTGCAAAGGCGTCTTCTGGAGGCTCTCAGGAGAGGGGAAAAGTCAATCACTGTAGAGGGGAGAGATGTTGATCTGTCCTTCTGGACAGACAGGCATGGCCTGGCAGCCTTCCAAGAGAAAAGGGGGGGAGAGACTGTATGGTCTTTACCCACAACCGGGCCCGGAGCTGCCCGTAGGAATGTGGTTCGTCTTCGCTGGAGGGGCAGTGATGCATGCCCACCCAGGTCAAGGGTGGTGGAGCTCCTCCTGAAGATGAACTTCAGGGCTAGTGACATCTTTGCCCTGATACATCCTTATGGTACTCCGGAGTTCGATGTCAGCTTTGTCCGGCCGGAGGGCTTAGAGCTCTTCTGGTCGAATTATGAGCTGGCAAAGAACGAGCCCGCATGGCGAGACTTTGCTGTGCAAGCAGTGTCTCGCCAAAACACAGTCAAGAAGGTGACCGTTTTGACCCGTAATGAGTCACTTTCTTGCATGGACATCATGACGTGGCTAAGTCGTTATGGCGAAGTAGTTCAGGTACCTCAGAAAAACCGCGATGAATTTGGCATTTGGTCTGGGGCCTGGACCTTCATGATGAAGTTGAAGTGTTCAGGCGGCACAGTCGCCCACATTCCCTCTTCAGCCTTTCTTGGGCGAGACAGAATCCTGATTTTCTACCAGGGGCAGCCGAAGGTCTGTCACAGGTGCGGTGACCCCACACACTTTAGCGCCAGCTGCCAAGTGCAGAAGTGCGCTTTGTGTGGTGGGCTAGGTCATCTCGCTGCATCCTGTAAGGACATTAGGTGTAACCTGTGTGGTGAGCTCGGTCACCCTTTCAGCCGTTGTCCTCGCTCCTTTGCCAATGCGGTTGTGACCCCAGTGGAGGAGAGCCATGAGGTTGCTTCTGCTGGGGAAGGTACCAGCAGAGGTGGAGGAGCTGAGGGGCCTGTGAAGAAAAGCAAGAATAAGTCGCCTTCTCAGTTGAGGCGGCTTGAAGCCAGACAAAAAGGGAGAGAACTGGGGAAACCTCAGGTTGCTGGGGTGACCCTTGGTCCTTCCTCAGAGGCTGGTCATGCTACTGAGGCCCTGAGGGATGATGAGTTGGATGAGGAGGTCAGGAGGATGGAGCGCGAGAAAGGTGCCATGTCCTCCACGTCCTCCCATTATGAGAGTATGGATGAGGATAACAGGATTTGGCTAGAAAATAAGCGCAAGCAGAAAAAGAAAAAACGCGGCGTATCTAAGGTACCTAAGGAAGGGAAAACTTCCTCCCCTCTGGTTGAGCTTTCCAACCGGTTCCTCACCCTCGATGAGATCGCCTCCTCGGAAGGAGAGGCTGAGGGTGGGGTTCTGGAGGTGGCGGCGGAGCAGCCTGCAGGGGGCGCTGAGTCTCTATCCTCTGGGGAAGCCGGGTCCTCAGAGTGGGAGACTGACTCAGAGTCAGGAGACAAGGACGAAGGAGAGGGTGGTCCGGGTGGGTCCTTGGGGGCCAGTAATAACATGGACACCTCAATTTCGTTAAAAAGAAGTTGCCCCAATTCTGGAGGGAAAAGGGAAAAGGCATCATCTTCAGAGGAGAGTCGGGGGAAGGGAAATAGTAAGAAAAAAGCCGTCTAACTTAATCACTCATGATGGCGGCACCCACTCCGTTGACGCTGGCGTCCATTAATGTCGCCAGCATTAAGTCTGATGCGGCTAGATTTGCGGCCTTTGATTTTCTCGGCCGTGTTGAAGCCGACATTTTATTTTTGCAGGAGACCAGGCTGCCAGATTTGGCGGCCGTGTTTAAAGCTAAGAGGGAATGGAGACACGGGCCTTCCTATTGGTCTCTTGCGGCCGAGCCGTATAGCGGAGTGGCGGTCCTTTTTACCGCGCCGGTAGAATGCCGACGAGTTATTGAGTTAGAAATGGGGAGGTGCCTGATCCTGGATGTCCTCATGAAGGGACAAGAACTTCGCCTAATTAACATCTATGGTCCCCAGTCCAAGTGGGACAGGAAGTGTCTCTTTATGAGGATCAAGCCCTACCTTTTTACAAGTCGGCAGGTGGTCTTTGGAGGGGACTTCAATGCTGTCACGAGGTCCCAGGATAGGGGAGGTTCCAGAGACAAGCTGACTTATGATTGCGTCGCTCTTAATAGCATAGCTAGTGAGGCTCGCCTGGTGGATGTCCACATCCGGCACACCCCAGGCCACGCAGGGTTCACCTATTATAGGGGTAGCTGCAGGTCTAGAATAGACAGGTTTTATTTAAAGGAGGAAGCCATTTCTTCAGCAGTGTCCGTTGTTGAGGTGGAGTTCTCCGACCACTGTCTAATTTTGTTTTCTCTGAATGTTACAGAGACCCCCCGGATGGGAAGAGGCTACTGGAAGCTCAATTCGTCTCTCCTGGAAGAAGCGGAGATAAGACAATCCTTTGAGGACTTTCTTCAGAGCCAGGTACCATTGCTGGGCCTTTGTAGCAGTAAGTCAGAGTGGTGGGAGATGCTCAAGAAAAGGGTGGCGAGATTCTTCCGCCAGCTCTCGAGCCTCAGGAGCCTGGACAGGTACCGCCTGTATCAGGGCCTGAGGAGGAAACTCGAGCATCTCGTCTCGACTGGAGGTAGTCGTGAGGACATCTCCAGAGTGAAATCCTTGCTGAAGAGGTGTCAGTACGATAGACACGCATCTTTGGTTTTTGAGAGGGATTACGGGAAATACCGCTCGCCCGACCCTTACAGAAACTGCAAGATGTCAGTGAATGGTAAAGTTGTCACGGGACTGGTTGACAGTACGGGATCCCTGAAAAGGTCCAGATCAGGGATTCTGGAGGTCGTCAGATCCTTCTACTCGCACCTCTTGGGCAGGAAGGATCTAGATCGGGATGTGATGTCGGCTTTCCTGGCAGAAACTGTCCCTGAGCCAGGAGTAGACCCCTCTCTTGATGTTTTGACAGAGATGATCAGGGAAGAGGAAGTCAGCCTGGCGATTGAAGGGCTCGCCCTCAAGAAATCGCCAGGTCCGGATGGCTTAACATCTGAGTTCTATAAGACCTTTAAGGACGCCTTGGTTCCCCTCTTGACTGAGGTATATAATGAGTGTCTTTCCTCGGGCGCTCTGCCGAAGTCAATGAGGAGGTCTGCCCTGATCATCCTGTCAAAGGGTAAGGACCGATCTCGTATTGAGAACTGGCGTCCCATAGCGCTTCTCAATACAGACAGAAAGGTTTTGGCAAAGGTGCTGTTTAATCGGCTGGTGCAGTTTGCGCCCCGGCTCCTTTCGGGGACCCAGCACTGCTCTGTTCCAGGCCGCAGTACATTTAGTGCTGTGCTTTGTGTTCGGGAGGCAGTGGAGCAGGGCAGGGCTGGTAACTGGAAGGGGTACTTGCTGTCCTTGGATCAGGCAAAAGCGTTTGATCGGGTTGACCACGAGTACCTCTGGTCTGTCCTTCTGAGGTATGGCCTGCCGGGGGAGTTTGTCAATTGGCTGAAAGTTTTGTATGCAGGGGCAGAGAGTTTCCCGCTTGTGAACGGTTGGATTGGCCGCTCTTTTGAGGTTGGGTCTGGTGTTCGCCAGGGTTGTCCTCTGAGCCCACTTTTATACGTGTTCGCGATTGACCCATTCCTTAGGAGGGTTGATCGTGGGCCGTTGGTGGGAGTCGGGATGGAGCAGGCGGCACCGGAAGCCACTCTAAGGGTGGTAGCGTATGCCGATGATGTCACCGTTTTTGTGTCCTCGAGAGGGGAGGCGCAATGGGTGATGTCAGAGGTTGACCGCTACTCAGAGGCTTCTGGGTCCAAGATCAACCGGGATAAGTGTGAGAGTCTCTGGCTGGGAGAGGGGGATCCAGGCTTTGATCTCCCGGACACTCTTCCAGGGCCCCAAGACTCTGCCAAAGTTCTCGGCATCGAATTTGGCCAGGGGGATTACCCCATGCAAAACTGGGATGGCAGGCTTAAGATTGCCGCTCAGAGGGTGGACCAGTGGAAGGGTTGGTCTTTGACCCTCAGGGAAAGGGTGAACTTGATTAAAACTTACCTGCTCCCATTGCTGATATATCTGGGCAGTGTGTGCATGTTGCCAGAACCCCTCTGGACTCGGGTCTACAGTCTGTTCTTCCAGCTGTTATGGGGGAATAGGCTGAACCTAATCAAGAGGGAGGTTACTTACCGCACGAGGAGACAAGAAGGGTTGTGTATGGTCAACCCTGTGGTGTTCCTAGTGAATACCTTTCTTAAGATCAATGTAGCAAACCTCTGGAAAGAGAGGGCTCCTCCGTGGGTATACTCCTGCAGGGGATGGTTTCGGCCTTTCTTCCAGGAATGGGAGACAGGAGGGCGAGTGAAGGATCTTCGTACACCGCATGGGCATCTTCCGGCTTACGCTACCCCGGTTCTGCAGGTGATTCGCCGGTGGGGTCTGGGAATGTGGGAGATCAGGACTTTGTCGAGGAAACTCCTTGACAGGAGGGTTCTGTTTGCCCGTTTCCAGAAGCCTCTGGCCCTCAGGGATTGCCCAAGTCGGGATCTTGGGGTGGGTTTAGGTCTTTTGAATTCCATCAGGATCCCCTTGAAGTTTTGGGACTTGGCTTGGCGCTGCTTCCATGGAAAGCTGTGTGTGAGGGACAATCTGAAGTGTAGGAGCTCTGAGGAAAGGGGTTGTCCCCGGGAGGAGTGCGGTGGCCTTCTGGAGAGCATGGACCACTTCCTGCTTCAGTGCCCCTTTAACACAGAGGTGTACAACCGGGTGGGCGCTTCCATCCACTGGCCCGGGTTGGCCGGTCTCTCCTATGCGGAGTGGGCCTATGGAGCATTCAGAGGCCTGGGTGGCCGGGACCGCTGCACGTTATTCCTAGTCTGTCTAGTGGTCAGATACCACACGTGGAACGCACGGTGTTTAGTATCGACGCAGCGTAAAATCCTCCCGGTGGATGAGGTGGTTAGGAACATTCTGGGTGACCTGGTGAAGGTGCGCTCTCTGGAGTATGAGAGGCGGGGCACGGGGAGGGCCTCTCTCCTTTGGAGGGGGTTCTCCTTTAGTGTCCCTTAGTCCGTCATCTCCTCTCCTGGTGTTGGGCTGAAGCTGACACTGTAGATTTTTGTTTTGTATCTGAGCTTATAGTGATGTAGGGCTTGCAGGCGCCGAACCTGGGCTTTATGTGGTTTGGATTTGTTATGTTGATTTGTTTAATGTGTTTGTATCTTGCGTACATTGTGTATTTATTTATAGTTATATGTAGTTATAGTTCTTGTGTGTGTTTATAGGTTGGTTGGTTTTGGGGTGTTGGTGTTAGGGTGTTAGGTTGGGAGGGGGGTGGACGGGACTTGGACTGTACGATCCTGGGCACTGGTCTGGACTATATAACGCGAACTTTGGACGTTAGACCAGTGTCTGGGTGGGAGGGTGATGGGCGTGGGATTTAGTTAGCTATATTTAATGTTATTTAATGTTATTAATGTTATTTCAGTTATATTCATTGTTATTTCTATGTTTATTTCTTGTTCGTTTATGTGTATTTTGCTGTGTATTTAAAAAAAAAAAAAAAAAAAATTAGGTGGTGGGAATGGGTGATGGTTTTGTTTGTTCTTATGCTGAGTGTGTGGTGTGTGTGTGGCTGGGCCAGGAGATTTCCGTAAGACTCTTTTAGTTTGTATTATTGTTTTGTTATTATTATTATTGTTTTATTTTGCCAGAAGTTATGGCTTGATTTATGTTTATGGTTGTTATGTTTTTCATTTTTATATAAAATAAAAGATTTACAGGATGTAACTCAGGGTCAGTACAGGATAAGTAATGTCATGTATGTACACAGTGACTGCACCAGCAGCAAAATAGTGAGTTCAGCTCTGGAGTATAATACAGGATGTAACTCAGGATCAGTACAGGATAAGTAATGTCATGTATGTACACAGTGACTGCACCAGCAGCAGAATAGTGAGTGCAGCTCTGGAGTATAATACAGGATGTAACTCGGGATCAGTACAGGATAAGTAATGTCATGTATGTACACAGTGACTGCACCAGCAGCAGAATAGTGAGTGCAGCTCTGGAGTATAATACAGGATATAACTCAGGATCAGTACAGGATAAGTAATGTCATGTATGTACACAGTGACTGCACCAGCAGCAAAATAGTGAGTTCAGCTCTGGAGTATAATACAGGATGTAACTCAGGATCAGTACAGGATAAGTAATGTCATGTATGTACACAGTGACTGCACCAGCAGCAGATAGTGAGTGCAGATCTGGGGTATAATACAGGATGTAACTCGGGATCAGTACAGGATAAGTAATGTCATGTATGTACACAGTGACTGCACTAGCAGAATAGTGAGTGCAGATCTGGAGTATATTTGGGGGTGCTGCTGGCTGTAGGGCTCCGGTGGTTGGGAGTTTCTTAGTTCCTTGTGTTTGTGTTATGAGGGCAGAACAATGAGTTACTGGAAGTGACAGAAACAAACATGTTTAGTCAGATGCAGGAACCAGTTCTGTCTCTGTCTGGACCTGGTGTGGGGTCCGTGTCCTCGCTATATGCACTATATAGGGGTAGTGCAGACAGTGTGATGGACTGGAGGAGGCTGCGGAACATGTGATTTCAAATGTTAAGATAATTTAGGAAACATTCTGCGTCTGGCTGTGGCTGCAGATGTATACAGACCTCATGGTTCTTACAGCTGAGGATTTGCTGCAGTGTGTCACTCATCAGCTCCCATCCTCTTACCTATAGTTTGGTGTCCTGTTTTTCACAGGGATTGTCCAGACTGCAGCCTCTAATTACTCAAAATCCAGTCCTATGTGGAGGCAGGTTCTTTAAATCTGTAGTAGGGATTATATCAGGAAAGTGAAATACAGGCAGATAATCATCGAATATTCTAGAACATCAGGGAGGTTCTGCATTTATTCTGACTCCGGATATCCCCCAATATCCATGCAGTAGCATTAAGTGAAGTGATTATGTGGCCCCACAAAGCCCCAACCCCCAAATCATCCAGACATGAAGATACCGAAGGATTGAACCACACCTTATCCTCAGAATATCTGTTCTTACTAAGATGTCTGGAACAATCTCCCTGCTGAAATCCTACATCCAGAGGAGATTTGCTCTTGGTTCTCCGAGATGTCTGGAATAAACTCCCTGCTGAGTTCCTACATCTGGAGGAAATCTGCTGTTAGCTCTCTGAGATGTCGAACAACCTCCCTACTGAGATGCTACACCCAGAGAAGATCTGCTCTTGGTTCTCTGAGATGTATGGCATAACCTCCCTGCTGAGTTCCTACATCCAAAGGAGATCTGCTTGTACTTCTCCAAGATATCTAGAACAACCTCCGTGCTGAGATCCTACATCCGGAGATCTGCTCTTAGTTCTCAGAGATGTGTGGTATAACCTCCCTGCTGAGTTCCTACATCCGGAGGAGATCTGTTAGCTCTCTGAGATGTCTGGAACAACCTCCCTGCTGAGATGCTACATCCAGAGAAGATCTGCTCTTGGTTCTCTGAGATGTATGGCATAACCTCCCAGCTGAGTTCCTACATCCAAAGGAGATCTGCTCGTACTTCTCCAAGATGTCTAGAACAACCTCCCTGCTGAGATGCTACATCTAGAGGACATCTGCTCTTAGTTCTTTGAGAGGTCTGGAACAACCTCCCTGCTGAGATGTTACATCTAGAGGAGATTTGCGCTTATTTCTAAGAGAGGTCTAGAATAACCTCCCTGCTGAGATGTTACATCCAGAGGAGATTTGCTCTTGGTTCTCCGAGATGTCTGGACTAACATCCCTGCTGAGTTCCTTCATCCGGAGGAAATCTGCTCTTAGCTCTCTGAGATGTTGAACAACCTCCCTGCCGAGATGCTACATCCAGAGGAAATCTGCTTTGGGTTCTCTAAGAGGTTTGGAACAACCTCCCTGCTGAGTTCCTACATCCAGAAGAGGGGATCTGCTCTTACTTCTCTGAGATGTCTGGAACAGCCTCCCTGCTGATGGTCACGCTAAATATTTATTGCTCCAATTAGCATTTTTAAAATTGATAGAAATTAGAAACTGTTAACACTGTTCTTACAGTGCAGCATCTCCTCCACACCAGCGGAGGAGCGTCCTTCTCCCTGCTGCAGTGATATTTTTGATGCATGCAGATGTGATGGGGGTTGGTGGCGGCCATGCTGGTACCCACAGCTCCTTCCCCTCATTCCCTGGGGGTCAGTGTGTAGGATCTGCCATTTCTCCTGCGCTGCACCATCCGCAGCCTATTGGCAGGATCCTGTCTGTGCAGAATTTTGATTGTTTCACAAATTGTTGTGTAATATAGGACGGAGCAGAACAAAAGACGCCATTAACGCTGCAGCAATGTATGGCTGGGACCGCTGCCCGCTCCTTGGGGTCTGCTCATCTACTCCAAAACCTAAATAGGACAACTGGGTGAGCTCCGACCCCTGGGAGCACAATAGGGGCTTCATCAGAGATCTCCTGGGGGACGGCAGCTGCTGGGACATAGAACGATCCGAGAGGCAATGAACGCTCTGCAGCTGGAACCTTATGCCACAGGTGGTGGTCACCCGCCCCTCACCAGGTCGTGTGTAGGGGGCAGCACAGGTTCCCTCTATATCAATTGTTTGTGTACATATGCAAGAAAACCAAGTTAATCCTCTACTAAGCAGATCTGCGTTACAAGACCTAGTGCATGCAGCAGGTGATATCTGAGCCTATCCTGCTGTACTAGTGCATGCAGCAGGTGATATCTGAGCCTATTCTGCTGTGCTAGTGCATGGAGCAGGTGATATCTGAGCTTACCAACTGTGCTAGTGCATGGAGCAGGAGATGTCTGAGCCTATCCTGCTGTGCTAGTGCATGCAGCAGGTGATATCAGAACCTATCCCGCTGTGCTAGTGCATGCAGCAGGTGATATCAGAGCCTATCCCGCTGTGCTAGTGCATGCAGCAGGTGATATCAGAGCCTATCCCGCTGTGCTAGTGCATGCAGCAGGTGATATCAGAGCCTATCCCGCTGTGCTAGTGCATGGAGCAGGTGATATCTGAGCCTTTCCAGCTTTGCTAGTGCATGCAGCAGGTGATATCAGAGCCTATCCCGCTGTGCTAGTGCATGTAGCAGGTGATATCAGAGCCTATCCCGCTGTGCTAGTGCATGGAGCAGGTGATATATGAGCCTTTCCAGCTGTGCTAGTGCATGCAGCAGGTGATATCAGAGCCTATCCTGCTGTGCTAGTGCATGCAGCAGGTGATATCTGAGCCTATCCCGCTGTGCTAGTGCATGCAGCAGGTGATTTCTAAGCCTATCCTGCTGTGCTAGTGCATGCAGCAGGTGATATCAGAGCCTATCCCGCTGTGCTAGTGCATGCAGCAGGTGATATCTGAGCCTATCCAGCTGTGCTAGTGCATGCAGCAGGTGATATCTGAGCCTATCCAGCTGTGCTAGTGCATGCAGCAGGTGATATCTGAGCTTACCAACTGTGCTAGTGCATGCAGCAGGTGATATCTGAGCTTACCAACTGTGCTAGTGCATGGAGCAGGAGATGTCGGAGCCTATCCTGCTGTGCTAGTGCATGGAGCAGGTGATATCTGAGCCTATCCCGCTGTGCTAGTGCATGCAGCAGGTGATATCTGAGCCTATCCAGCTGTGCTAGTGCATTGAGCAGGTGATAGCTGAGCCTAACATGAGAAGAGAAAAAGAACTGGACCGCACATCCACACATCACACAGTGATCTCCTGCCGCTAGGCTACATTATATAACGAACTCGAGGTTCTTAGTTCCATTTTGATCAAATTGTATGAGCCCACCAACCACTTCAAGGTGGTTGCATATAGTGGCCGCCTACTTCCTCTCAGCTAGTGCCTGAGACTACATGGAACAGTGAGTATTCAACACCTGTTCACACATGGTGAGCCTTTTTCCTGTTCACATGGTGCGGTGTTGCATGGCGTTCGCTGCTTCTGTTGTGCGGTGCTGGTGGGGACCCGGGCCTGGAGCCATGGGGGCTATGCCTGCCAGTACGGGTGCTGGGGGGCAACCAGGTCTTGGTCCCTGCCGGCGCTGTGCTGCGGCGGTGGTGGACGCCATGTGATGCCGCACACAATAGCGTAGGGACCCACCAAAAAGAGGTCACCTTGAAGTGGTTGGTGGGCTTATACAATTTGATCAAAATGTAACTAAGAACCTCGAGTTCGTTATATAATGCGGCAGGAGATCATTGTGTGATGTGTGGATGTGCGGTCCAGTTCTTTTTCTCTCCTTATGTTGGGATAGCTGAGCCTATCCCGCTGTGCTAGTGCATTGAGATATCTGAGCCTATACAGCTGTGCTAGTGCATTGAGCAGGTGATATCAGAGCCTATCCCGCTGTGCTAGTGCATTGAGCAGGAGATATCAGAGCCTATCCCACTGTGCTAGTGCATTAAGTAGGTGATATCTTAGCCTATCCCGCTGTGCTAGTGCATTGAGCAGGTGATATCTGAGCCTATCCTGCTGTGCTAGTGCATTGAGAAATCTGAGCCTATACAGTTGTGCTAGTGCATTGAGCAGGAGATATCAGAGCCTATCCCACTGTGCTAGTGCATTGATTAGGTGATATTGGAGCCTATCCAGCTGTGCTAGTGCATTGAGCAGGTGATATCTGAGCCTATCCTGCTGTGCTAGTGCATTGATCAGGAGATATCTGAGCCTATCCCACTGTGCTAGTGCATTGAGTAGGTGATATCTTAGCCTATCCCGCTGTGCTAGTGCATTGAGCGGGTGATATTGGAGCCTATCCAGCTGTGCTAGTGCATTGAGATGTCTGAGCCTATGCCGCTGTGCTAGTGCATTGAGCAGGTGATAGGTGAGCCTATCCAGCTGTGCTAGTGCATTGAGCAGGTGATATCGGAGCCTATCCAGCTGTGCTAGTGCATTCAGTGGGTGATATTAGAGCCTATACAGCTGTGCTAGAAGGAGATACAGGTACTTTTTTAGAATAACTACCAGATCTGAGGGTGCGTTGCCCAATTGCATTAACATTGAGCTAATGTCGCTTTTTTTAAACAACGAGGCAAATCTCCTTCCTGTGGAATTGTGTTTCAAAATCCAATGACCAATGTTGGTTGTGATCAAATCCTTTTTTTCCTCACTGTATTATGTGTAGTGTGTGTGTGTGTGTGTGTGTGTGTGTGTGTGTGTGTGTGTAGTATACCTGTAGTATATGTGAATGGTATTTGGTGCGGGGTCTGTACATGATTGTGACGCCCCCTTGTTCCTCTGTTCCAGGTGCTGCGTGCTGCCGCCAGTTCCTGTAGGTGACACTTGTTTCCAGGGCTGTTGCTGGGGTGAGTGGTTTGGCAGCTCCTTGGGTTGTTGTTATTTGTTATGTATAGTCTTGTGGTCACGCACCTCGTACACGGGGCGTTCTCTGCACAGGGCAGCATGGTGGGTAGCACTTCTGCCTTGCAGCGATGGGGACCTGGGTTCTAATCCCACCCAGGTCAACATCTGCAAAGAGTTTGTATGTTCTCTCCGTGTTTGTGTGGGTTCCCTCCGGGTCCTCTGGTTTCCTCCCAAACTCCAAAAACATACTGTTAGGTTGCTTAGATTGTGAGCCCCATTGGGAACAGGGACCAATTTGCCATCAGCTCCATGGATAATAATGTGAGAACAGAGTGCAGCTGCAGTATAAAGCATGGGAGTAACAGACCAGGGAAATGTAAGGGATGTGGGACTTGGATGCACCCCCAACCCCCACCCGTTCACATTCTCGGATCAGCGGCTCATTTTTCCGAGCGTCTTCTCAAGGTTTCCAGACGTCCGGCCAGAGATCTCAACGAGGCGCATCTCATGCTTGGCGCTGGCTGCGCTGACGCAGGAGCCGGCATCCGCTGCCTGACAATCCCGGGTCCCACCTCACACTCACATGATCCGACAATTATCCAACCATCAAAATCCATCATGATAAACCAGGGGCACTTACTCATAGATCCAAGCACCTGCTCCGAGTGTCTGGGCCCCCCTCTACCTGCTCCGAGTGTCTGGGCCCCCCTCTACCTGCTCCGAGTGTCTGGGCCCCCCTCTACCTGCTCCGAGTGTCTGGGCCCCCCTCTACCTGCTCCGAGTGTCTGGGCCCCCCTCTACCTGCTCCGAGTGTCTGGGCCCCCTGAAGACTCCTGCAGTATGGCCCCTTCTCCCCTGTAGCATCACACGTTAATCAGGATAGGATTAGATACACAGCTCAGCAGACCGTATCACACATGATTGGATTAGATACGTTGGAGATACATGATCGTATCCCCATTCTCCTGCTGCACATGTTCCCCCTCCGATGTCTCGTGTTCTCAGCATTTTGGCGGTCTCCATGTTTCTGGCTGAAGCTTCTGGATTTTGTGTATAATGAGGAGCTGCATCTGTAGAAGAGATTCGTGCTCCGCTCCTGGAGCTCTGCTCAGAGGAAGGTGTCAGGCTCCTGGTCCAGGAATGATGTGCTGCTCCTCGGGTCCTGCAGGTCCATAATCACATCTGATGCCTAGTGAGATGAGAAGAGCTGCAGAAGATTGGGGTCTCTGGGGGTCCCCTCCTCTAGATAATAGAGAGGCTGAGTGACACCCTCATGCTCTATCTATGTGGAGGACACGTCACTCCTGGTAGTAGGCGCCGCTCCAGATGGTTGATTTTATGAGAAGCTCAGCACTCGGCTCAGTGCAACGTGATGATTATTTTATTGGAAAATTGTGCAATTCACAGTCAATTTTGTGATGTTTTATTTCTCTGTTACTAGTAAGGTAAACCCCATGCACACTCACCCCATGGCGGTCCTTCTCTGTCACTCCACTGATCAGCCCCTGACACTCACCCCATGGCGGTCCCTCTCTGTCACTCCACTGATCAGCCCCTGACACTCACCCCATGGCGGTCCCTCTCTGTCACTCCACTGATCAGCCCCTGACACTCACCCCATGGCGGTCCCTCTCTGTCACTCCACTGATCAGCCCCTGACACTCACCCCATGGCGGTCCCTCTCTGTCACTCCACTGATCAGCCCCTGACACTCGCCCCATGGCGGTCCCTCTCTGTCACTCCACTGATCAGCCCCTGACACTCACCCCATGGCGGTCCCTCTCTGTCACTCCACTGATCAGCCCCTAACACTCACCCCATGGCGGTCCCTCTCTGTCACTCCACTGATCAGCCCCTGACACTCACCCTATGGCGGTCCCTCTCTGTCACTCCACTGATCAGCCCCTGTAATGCAACCTATGGCGGTCCCTCTCTGTCACTCCTCTGATGAGCCCCTGTAATGCAACCTATGGCGGTCCCTCTCTGTCACTCCACTGATCAGCCCCTGTAACTCACCCCATGCTGGTCCCTCTGTCACTCCACTTGTATTGCCCTGTAATGCACCCCATGGCAGTCCCTCTCTGTCACTCCACTGGTCAGCCCCTGACACTCACCCCATGGCGGTCCCTCTCTGTCACTCCACTGATCAGCCCTTGTAATGCAACCTATGGCGGTCCCTCTCTGTCACTCCACTGATCAGCCCCTGACACTCACCCCATGGCGGTCCCTCATTGTCACTCCACTGATCAGCCCCTGTAATGCAACCTATGGCGGTCCCTCTGTCACTCCACTGGTCATCCCCTGTAACTCACCTTTTGGTGGTCCCTTTCTGTCACTCTACTGATCAGCCCCAGTCACTCACCCCATGGCGGTCCCTCTCTGTCACTCCACTGATCAGCCCCTGACACTCACCCCATAGCGGTCCTTCTCTGTCACTTACTAGTACATTTAGCTCCTAACACTTACCCCCTGTCACTCCTTTCATCAGCTCCTGTCACTCACCCCATGGCGGTCCCTCTCTGTCACTCTGCAGGTCATCCCCTGTAACCCATTATGTCTTGTGAGTAGTTTTACTAATTTCAGTTTTGTTTCTCTCAGTATGGCGGATGTGAGGATGATGTCGAGCTCAAGTGTTGCTAAATCCCCAATGACTGGGGAGCACTCGTTTGTGACCTCTCTCTTCCCCAAAGCGGCTCCAGCATTTACCCTGCCTCCGAGGAACAGCCGCGTGTCTGTGGGAAATACAGCCAGGATCGATGGGAAGGTAGGAGCACAGGAGTTTTGTGTTGTCCTTGTGGAGATGTGCAAACACACCTCACACTGCTGTGTTCTGTGCTCTCTGCAGCCAGTGTTATGTATTGTCCCTGGAGAGATGTGTAATCAGACCTCACACTGCTGTGCTCTGTGCTCCCTGCAGCCAGTGTTATGTACTGTCCCTGGAGAGATGTGTAATCAGACCTCACACTGCTGTGCTCTGTGCTCTCTGCAGCCAGTGTTATGTATTGTCCCTGGAGAGATGTGTAATCAGACCTCACACTGCTGTGTTCTGTGCTCTCTGCAGCCAGTGTTATGTATTGTACCAGGAGAGATGTGTAGTCAGACCTCACACTGCTGTGCTCTGTGCTCTCTGCAGCCAGTGTTATGTATTGTCCCTGGAGAGATGTGTAATCAGACCTCACACTGCTGTGCTCTGTGCTCTCTGCAGCCAGTGTTCTGTATTGTCCTTGGAGAGATGTGTAATCAGACCTCACACTGCTGTGCTTTGTACTCTCTGCAGCCAGTGTTCTGTATTGTCCTTGGAGAGATGTGTAATCAGACCTCACACTGCTGTGCTCTGTGCTCCCTGCAGCCAGTGTTATGTATTGCCCTCGGAGAGATGTTTAATCAGACCTTTGTTTATGTTGTTAGTAGCAGCAGGACTGTAAAATATGGCTTTATATTTTAGGACTGTAGTTTCTACAAGTCCCCTGGGGGGGTGCCCTCACACTGCTGTGCTCCCCGTTGTGTCCCTTGCTCTCTGCAGGTTAATCATTCCCTTTGATGACGCGATGCTCGAGACATTTCTATTTGGCCATCAGTATCTGCTCTGGGCGCCAAGTCCGCTCGTCGTCTGCAGGTCGGGGCGCTGCGTAATGACTGGATCTCCTGCCAATTCCTGCGCTCCAAGTTTCCAGTTTTTAAGTGAGAGCCACAGCCTCCATCCAGGACTGTGCGAGGATTTATCACCTGTCACCTTATATAGTGATAGCAGCGTTATATAATATAATGCACCGATGGTATCCGCAGTGTTACACTATAGCACCAGCAGCAGTAATCATCTGCTGCCGCTCACCTCAAGAGCTGACAATCTATAGCTATAGCACCAGCAGTAACAGACTGATGGAGGGGGCATCTGCTGCTGCCACTCACCCCAAGAGCTGACACTCTATAGCTGTAGCACCAGCAGTGACAGACTGATGGAGAGGGCATCATCTTCTGCCGCTCACCCCAAGAGCTGACAATCTATAGCTATAGCACCAGCAGTAACAGACTGATGGAGGGGGCATCATCTGCTGCCACTCACCCCAAGAGCTGACAATCCATAGCTATAGCACCAGCAGTAACAGACTTATGGAGGGGCATCATCTGCTGCCGCTCACCCAAGAGCTGACAATCTATAGTTGTAGCACCAGCAGTAATATGTTTTAGGCTGAGTAAGTGGGGGGATCTTCCTTTAGCTCACCCCGAGAGCTGACAATCGGATCTGTGACACTGTACTATGGGAGAAGCCACAGCTATATATAATAGTGGTAAATCCTGTATGCACCCCCTTGTTCTTCTTGTTTCGTGCTGCCTTCTATTCATGCACCAGGAGGCCCAGGATGAGCGTTGGACTCGGTATGCTGCAGAGCTGGAGTGGTGACTGAGGGTGAGAGGAGATGTACGGGGCTGCCAGCGGGAATGTTGGAGGCTCCAGCCTCATCCATGGACCTCACAGCTTCCTGGCTTCATCTCCTCAGCAGATATGCAAACGGCGAGACAGGAGATTTACCCCGGAATATCTTTCCAAGGAGAAATCTCTCCAAAACGCAGGCAGGAAAAGCAGGAGCCCCTGTATCCAGGATATCTATATTACCCCCAGAGCTGTAGATTATGAGACCTTCCATGTGAGACAATTCAGGAGACTTTCGGGTATGAAGGCTGTCCTGTAGGGGGCACTGCTACACCCATGTCCTCCCTGTGCCCGCACCGTGCCCCTGGGACTAACTGTGAATTGTGCTGTGTATACCCAACCATATACTGCTTCTGTAGTAGGAACCTTGGAGTCCTGGAAGCGAGGGCTTGGCAGGTTGAATAAGATAATTACGGACTCGAGAAACCCAAATCATGATTCTAAGGATAGAAGGAAGAACAGTTATGTCCCATCTATCTATTAGATTGTACAGAGATGGTACAACCTGCAGGCAGTGACTGATGCATATTACTGTATTCATCTATGATGTCATAGGGGATTTTATTTATTTTATTTTATTTTTATCTGTATCAATGTTATGTCATTTATAGTAATTGTATTGTTCTTTTTATGGAGTAGCATGTAATAACTGTGTTTCCTCTTTGAGATAATAAATTAAAGGACACCTGTCATCAGGTCTGTGTCACGATTCCTGTCACCTCTACCTGTTGGAGCAGCTCACAAGGATCCCATCCCAGCCTTTATCTAGTTATTTCATACATTAATCATTGTAAAATCATCTATTTTTTATCATGTAAATGAGGCTGCTCACATGGTCAGGGGCAGTGATGTCACCCCTGTTCCCCCTCCCCTCTCCTCCCCCTGCTCATGTCTGTGTGTAATGTATAGTAAAGCACAGTTAGTGTCTGTACCTGCTGACATGCTGCATCCTCCTAATATACAGGTGAGAGACACAGACATCAGCTACACATGAATCTGACATGTTCTGCTGTAACATGGCTGCCTGGAGCTGCTGTATCTCTCCTAAACACACACACAGGCACACACATGCTGCAGGGGGCGCCAGCACCAGGAAGCACATCATTATACAGCCTCACATCATTATACAGGCTGTCAGTCATGCACTGGGGGTGTGGCTGTGCCTCCCACTCATGAATAGAGTGGACAGCTTGAATATGCTAATGCTTCATTGGACATTTCACAGGTCATTTGCATACAGCTTTAGGACCCCATTGCTTAGGTTTACAGGCATGTAGAGGGACAATGAAGGGATAGAGACAATGCTCTCTAATGGCAGTTTATGAAAATATATTTAGTTTAAGGGGGTTATTTTGCATGACGGGTTCTCTTTAATTATTATTATTATCCTGGGGCATGAACTCAGCTGTACTCAATATTCTGCTGCTGGTGCAGTCACTGTGTACATACATGACATTACTTATCCTGTACCGATCCTGAGTTACATCCTGTATTATACTCCAGAGCTGCACTCACTATTCTGCTGCTGGTGCAGTCACTGTGTACATACATGACATTACTTATCCTGTACTGATCCTGAGTTACATCCTGTATTATACACCAGAGCTGCACTCACTATTCTGCTGGTGCAGTCACTGTGTACATACATGACATTACTTGTCGGGAGCGACCATGATGTCTCCCTGCCTCTTTGCTCTCGGAAGGCAGACAGGCCGTGCCTCTCTATCCAAAACGACAAATCAACCTCCTGCCCCGCTACATTGATCGTCCTTTCACCCTTCTGTAAGGCCTGCAGGAGGCGCCGTTGCAAAAAGCCGTCCCCAGAGACGAGGATGATGGAACCCCACTTCCCCCAGCAGCGACACTGGCATAGCTCTTAACAGCTCTTAACCCCTGCACCCACCACATTAACACTACCCACCTCCATGTTACACTAAGCAGCATTACCTGCACCACCAGTCACTCCATCACTCACCCCCATAACTGGTAATGGTTCTGCACCACTCACTCCACTCACACTAGTCACCACAACATTACTGACACCACTCACACTGGCTGGACCAGCACCAACATCACGGGACATGACCACCTCCGCATCTTCAGGCACAAGGGACCCCAACTTGTGTCACACTTGTGCCCTCCGCATCATCGGTAGCAGATGTTATTTTACTTTTCTTAGGGGAAGGTAGGAGTCGCCGCTGATCTTTGGCCGGTATGTGGCGCCGCTGATTCCCACCTTCCTCAGCACTCCTCTGCAGATTATCTCCAACACCAACGCAAAACAGAACTTTAGGTTTAGGTTTGGGAGGTCCGGAGCCCTCAGCCTCGGCGACCCCTCCACACTGCCGCCGCTCTATAACCAAGTGATAAGCGGCAACAGCATGAAGAGGCGCCGAGGCACCGGAAGCTGCCACCAGTGCCGGGCTATCCCCCCTCCCACTTGGGGACGCACCACAGCACTGGATTTGGATGGTATCGCAACAGCCGAGCCGCCCTTACTGTCCGGCCTTCCGGCCGATGCCTCCCCTGCTCCCCCACTGTTACCACAAACAGAGACGGAGCCCATCGTCACATAAGATGTCACACCTGTAATCTCCCCGCTCCCTGGCACTGAGTCCACTACAGGACCTGTGCTGGGCTGGGTAACGGGGCTCGCACAGTGAGCTGACCCTGCGGCCGACCCCGGTTTTACGGGGAGGGGGCTGTAGACTAGACTCACCACTTCCACGGATTTGGTCTTCTTCTTTCGTGGTTTGCTGCCCCCCGGTGCATCCTCCGGCAGATCATCTCCAAAAGTAAAGTCCTGGAGGTGCACAGGGGACTCGAGCCGTCGGATCTCCTCCATCAGCGCCCCTCCCTGGTGGCTGTCACTATCCTCACCCGGGCCGGCAGAACCGCAGCCAGATGACATAGCCGCTTGTCCTGCAGGGGGCCCACTGCACGGCACCGGACTTTCCTCCTCCGTCTGACTCTCAGGCTGAAGCCCCATCAGCCGCCTCTGCTTTTCCTCCTCCATCTCCCGGAACCGCTCATCATTAAGAATCTTTTCTTTAAATGAACCGCTCCTCTCTAGCAGATACGCTTTCCTCTCCTCCAAGGCCTGGATATCAGTCTTGAGCCTGGATATCTCTGCCATAATCTGCTCCTTCTTCCTCTTTGGGGCAGAGCTTGCCCTGGCATGGGCGCACCTGAGCTCCTCCCGCAGTCTCCTCACTGTCTTACTGGCTTCTTCGTACTCAGAGAGGTGGCCCAGAGCCCGGGAGGCATAGGTGGAAATAGACTCCCGGGTCCTCAGCATTCCCCAGCGCTCTTCACTGAGTTCAGCCTCACCTCTCTGAGCACTCAGCTTTCCCGCGGGCAGGGCCGCATCTGCCATGAGGCGAGATGAAAATCTCGCCTCGGGCGGCAGAATGCGGCATTTTGCAGCTCCAATCTGGGCGATTCGGGCGCCCGCCGGCGCCCGAATCTCCCTTCAGATAAATCGCACCTGTCTCTTTAAGAAACAGGTGCGATTTACATGCGGAGCGGCGCAGCGCCTTTACGGCTGCTGGCGTCGCTCCGTACAGTGCAGTGACACAGGCGGCGGATGATGACGTCACGCGCCTGTGTCACTCAGCGGAGCCGTGGCTGCCAGAAGAGCCGCGTGAATATGGGAGCCGTGGGAGCACCCTGCCGTGAGGTAAGTACAAGTTTTATTATTTTTATTGTCCAATTATTAATTAAATATATATATATTAGGGGGCGATTACTGCTGTAACGGGGGGGGGGGTGAGGGGGGGGTGTCTTCTATATACGTTTTTACTGGGGAGGCTGTGTATAGTTATAAGGGGCCAGATCCCATTTTTCCTGGGGGGGGGGGGGTGTTGTATATATTTATATGAGGGGCCAAATTCTTATTACACTGGGGGGGGGGGGGCTGTATATATTTATATGGGGGGCCAAATTCTTATTACGCTGGGGGGGGGGGGCTGTATATATTTATATGGGGGGCCAAATTCTTATTACACTGGGGGGGGGGCTGTATATATTTATATGGGGGGCCAGATTCTGTTTATTCTGGGGGGCTGTATATATTTATATGGGGGGCCAGATTCTGTTTATTCTGGGGGGCTGTATATATTTATATGGGGGGCCAGATTCTGTTTATTCTGGGGGGCTGTATATATTTATATGGGGGGCCAGATTCTGTTTATTCTGGGGGGCTGTATATATTTATATGGGGGGCCAGATTCTGTTTATTCTGGGGGGCTGTATATATTTATATGGGGGGCCAGATTCTGTTTATTCTGGGGGGCTGTATATATTTATATGGGGGGCCAGATTCTGTTTATTCTGGGGGGCTGTATATATTTATATGGGGGGGCATACTCTGTTTTTTCTGGGGGGCTGTATATATTTATATGGGACCAGATTCTGTTTATTCTGGGGGGGGGGGGGGGTTGTATATATTTATATGGGGCCAGATTCTGTTTATTCTGGGGGGGCTGTATATATTTATATGGGGCTGGATACTGTTTATACTGGGGGGCCTATAAAAATAAATTATATATATATATATTCATTAGGAGGTGCTATATATTTACATCAATCAGGGTAGTACTCTATATAAATTCACATGTAACATAATAACTGGGTGGGATATATTATTCATAAGATACAATAGATTACTTTGCATCATGTAAACCAAATGTTGGGGGGGGGGGTCTGTATTAATAAATTGGGGGTGTTGTATATTGATTGGTGCTTAGCATGCTATAATTCCAGTAGAATATTTATATATAATGAAGGGATGTTTTGTATGTGTGGAGCGTGCGGTCACTTGTGTTGTGAGGGGTATATATTATTTAGGAGCGCAGTGTTGTTATCCAGGAGACTTTATACTGTAAGTGACTGTGGTATTTTTAGGGACGCCGGGGAGAGATGCTGCACGGAGCTGAAGACATCCGGCCGTGAATTCAGCCGTGATACGTCATGGATTGGAGAACCCGGAATAAAGTTCTCCTGATGGAAGAGATTGTCATCTATAAGGTACTAGATGCCACTAATGCCTCTCAGGTCCTGTAGTCAGTCACACAGTGTCAGGGAGCTGCCTGTGGGGATGTTAATTGTTAGTAAAGTTTTCAGCATTTTCTGAACACGGAGCGGGGGGGGGGGGGGGGCGGGGGGCAGCATTTTAATATTCGCCTCAGGCAGCAAATATGCTAGAATCGGCCCTGCCCGCGGTATCCAGCTTTCCCGAGGTATGCAGCTTTCCCGAGGTATCCAGCTTTCCTGGGGTTTTGCTGCTTTTTGAAGCCTTAGCTGGCCTTGGGGTACTTGGAGCAGCATTGCTGCTGTTCCTTGTAGATCTTCTTACCCCCAAGGCTTCCGCAGCACTGGCCGGTATCTGGCTACCCCTGCCTCCCGCCGGCCTAGACCAGGAAGCAGGAGCCTGGGACTTGCCGCTTTGGCTCATGCCTGGAAACCCACTCCCTCCCTGGGAGAGGAGAGAGCAGGCCCCAGGTGGAGGTGGTTTTTCCTGGAGCTCAGAGCAGCAGCAGCACACAGCCTCTCACAGCAACAGAGAGTTAACGAGGTAACGAGACACACCAGAGCTGCACTCACTATCTGCTGCTGGTGCAATCACTGTGTACATACATGACATTACTTATCCTGTACTGATCCTGAGTTACCTCCTGTATTATACACCAGAGCTGCACTCACTATTCTGCTGCTGGTGCAGTCACTGTGTACATACATGACATTACTTATCCTGTACTGATCCTGAGTTACATCCTGTATTATACTCCAGAGCTGCACTCACTATCTGCTGCTGGTGCAGTCACTGTGTACATACATGACATTACTTATCCTGTACTGATCCTGAGTTACATCCTGTATTATATTCCAGAGCTGCACTCACTATTCTGCTGCTGGTGCAGTCACTGTGTACATACATGACATTACTTATCCTGTACTGATCCTGAGTTACATCCTGTATTATACTCCAGAGTTGCACTCACTATTCTGCTGCTGGTACAGTCACTGTGTACATACATGACATTACTTATCCTGTACTGATCCTGAGTTACATCCTGTATTATACTCCAGAGCTGCACTCACTATTCTGCTGCTGGTGCAGTCACTGTGTACATACATGACATTACTTATCCTGTACTGATCCTGAGTTACATCCTGTATTATACTCCAGAGCTGCACTCACTATTCTGCTGCTGGTGCAGTCACTGTGTACATACATGACATTACTTATCCTGTACTGATCCTGAGTTACCTCCTGTATTATACACCAGAGCTGCACTCACTATTCTGCTGCTGGTGCAGTCACTGTGTACATACATGACATTACTTATCCTGTACTGATCCTGAGTTACATCCTGTATTATACTCCAGAGCTGCACTCACTATCTGCTGCTGGTGCAGTCACTGTGTACATACATGACATTACTTATCCTGTACTGATCCTGAGTTACATCCTGTATTATATTCCAGAGCTGCACTCACTATTCTGCTGCTGGTGCAGTCACTGTGTACATACATGACATTACTTATCCTGTACTGATCCTGAGTTACATCCTGTATTATACTCCAGAGTTGCACTCACTATTCTGCTGCTGGTACAGTCACTGTGTACATACATGACATTACTTATCCTGTACTGATCCTGAGTTACATCCTGTATTATACTCCAGAGCTGCACTCACTATTCTGCTGCTGGTGCAGTCACTGTGTACATACATGACATTACTTATCCTGTACTGATCCTGAGTTACATCCTGTATTATACTCCAGAGCTGCACTCACTATTCTGCTGCTGGTGCAGTCACTGTGTACATACATGACATTACTTATCCTGTACTGATCCTGAGTTACATCCTGTATTATACTCCAGAGCTGCACTCACTATTCTGCTGCAGGTGCTCTGCTGCAGGTGCAGTCACTGTGTACATACATGACATTACTTATCCTGTACTGATCCTAAGTTACATCCTGTATTATACTCCAGAGCTGCACTCACTATTCTGCTGCTGGTGCAGTCACTGTGTACATACATGACATTACTTTTCATTTATTTCTCTATAAAATATAATCATATGTTGAGCCCCTTCTCCCTTCCCTGTGGGTCTTCCTTGTGGTTCGGGAGGATACGGAGACCCCATGTAGTAATCTCTTGTCCCTGTGTCAGCAGATCCATGGTTCGGGTGATATGTGGTGTAACTCTTGTGCTGATACTTTGTGTTCATCATTAACAATCAGAGTTGATGGATACCAAGGACTGGATGCAGATACATTGTACTGGGGTCACATTGTGATAGACCAGATCTGATCTTCTGCCCTGACCATTGATGGTGACACATATGGATATCTTCTCCCATCCTGGGGACTTGTCTGGTCACTTCTGATCCTGTTCTTTTGCCCTTTGTCCACTCTGAGGTTTTTGTAGTGGATTCTGTGTTGCGCTTATCTTCTCTCTCCTTCTGGTTTTAGGTCCAGGGTTCTCCTGATCCTCAGGTCACATGGTACAGATACGGGGAGCCAGTTGTCAGTGGGGGGCGCTGCACGGTGGAGCAGACCCCTCGAGGAACCTTCTGCCTCACCATAAAGGAGGTCACAGCAGAGGATGGTGGGAAATATACCTGCGAGGCCACCAATCAGGAGGGGGTGCGACAGGTGACCATCGAGCTCACTGTGGAGGGTAAGTCATCCATAGTGTGAAGAGACTCCACAAAAATGTGAGGGGGGAGAGGCAGGGGATGTAAGCAGGATCAATCAGTAACTACAATCCCCAGCGGACACACAATGGTCCCATTGATGATCACCCCAACCTCTGGGACAAATCTGTGATAACCTGTGGCCAGGATCCAGACATACGACATAGATCCTGTGGGAACCTGCTGTACAAATAGTAACGAGGTGTAAACCATACCCCTCCAGCAGGGGGCGATCAGCTCATAATGTAGATTGTCCGTTATTAGATTGATGTGTCACATTATCAGAGTGATTCCATGTGGGTCCTGTCCCGCAGAGCTTGCACTCTAAGGCCGGTGGCATTTTGAACCCGTTTTTGGTCAGTTTTTAGGGAAAAAACGTTAAAATTTTTAAAACACATCAGTTTTTGTCCGTTTTTCCCAATTATTATAATTAGTAAAAAACGGATACATTTCCAAAAAACCGGTCTGCTTAAAAACGGCCCAAAAACCGTTTCCAAACACCACGTGTGCCACCACCCTAACCCCTCGCTGACCCTGCTATGTTTTTGTGTTTTGCAGGTACCACAGCCGTGAAGTACAGCTTACGCTCGGGGGGCAGGAATGTGGGGTGAGAGGCCGGGGTTATGGGTGCTCGTTATCTGATGTTTCCCTAAATGTTGGCTCCCTGTTCATAATCGTCCAATGAAAACTCTTCTCCTGTGTCATCGCCAAGTGATCACTGTGATGGGTGAGGGTGTGGGGGGGGGGGGCGAGGGAAGGGTCCCACTGACCATAACAGATTAAGATAGAATCCGTGATCAAGGCCACAGCAATACATTATAGGGCCACATGTGGGGCCCCTGGTGGTCAGTACGTGGGACACAATGGTAAACATCACATGATTGGATACACTCTGGTCACATCTAGAGCTACATCACCAAAGGGGATATCAGCCGCTTTCACACTCTGATGGTATCTACTATGTGTAATGTATGTGCCCTGCCAACATAGCACACAGATGTGTGACTGCAGCTCTGGATGTGACTAGAGATGGGATGATTATCTCTCAAGTATATGTCTTTTGTGTTTCTTCAGGAGTCCTTTTTCTGTTCCTGCAACAGAAAACCAGCCAAGTATTTGGGGGGGTAGCCCCCCTAAATTTGTCTCTAAGCCGACCCGCGTTGTTGTGAAAGAGGCTCAGACCGGAAAATTCTCATTCAAGATAATCGGACGCCCGCAGCCCACAGCCACCTGGAGTAAGGTCAGTCACCGTGGGCCCATTGCACCCCCCAATCAGTAGAGACCCCCGCCGTCTCTATCCACTCTGTGCACCCCCTGATCAGTAGAGACCCCCAGTGTCTCTATCCACTCTGTGCACCCCCTGATCAGTAGAGAGCCCTCCGTGTTTCCCTGGGCCCAGTGCCCCCCAATCAGTAGAGACCCCCGGTGTCTCTATCCACTCTGTACACCCCCCGATCAGTAGAGACCCCCGGTGTCTCTATCCACTCTGTGCAACCCCTGATCAGTAGAGACCCCCGGTGTCTCTATCCACTCTGTGCACCCCCTGATCAGTAGAGACCCCCGGTGTCTCTATCCACTCTGTGCAACCCCTGATCAGTAGAGACCCCCTAGTGTCTCTATCCACTCTGTGCACCCCCTGATCAGTAGAGACCCCCCGGTGTCTCTATCCACTCTGTGCACCATCTGATCAGTATAGACCCCCGGTGTGTCTATCCACTCTGTGCACCCCCCGATCAGTAGAGACCCCCCCCGGTGTCTCTATCCACTCTGTGCACCCCCCGATCAGTAGAGACCCCCCCGGTGTGTCTATCCACTCTGTGCACCCCCCGATCAGTAGAGACAACCCCGGTGTGTCTATCCACTCTGTGCACCCCCCGATCAGTAGTGACCCCCCCCTGGTGTCTCTATCCACTCTGTGCACCCCCTGATCAGTAGAGACCCCCCGGCGTCTCTATCCACTCTGTGCACCCCCTGATCAGTAGAGACCCCCGGGTCTTTATCCACTCTGTGCAACCCCTGATCAGTAGAGACTCCCCGGCGTCTCTATCCACTCTGTGCACCCCCCGATCAGTAGAGACCCCCGGTGTCTCTATCCACTCTGTGCAACCCCTGATCAGTAGAGACTCCCCGGTGTCTCTATCCACTCTGTGCACCCCCCGATCAGTAGAGACCCCCTAGTGTCTCTATCCACTCTGTGCACCCCCTGATCAGTAGAGACCCCCCCGGTGTCTCTATCCACTCTGTGCACCATCTGATCAGTAGAGACCCCCGGTGTGTCTATCCACTCTGTGCACCCCCCGATCAGTAGAGACCCCCGGTGTCTCTATTCACTCTGTGCACCCCCCGATCAGTAGAGACCCCCCCGGTGTGTCTATCCACTCTGTGCACCCCCCGATCAGTAGAGACAACCCGGTGTGTCTATCCACTCTGTGCACCCCCCGATCAGTAGAGACCCCCCCCTGGTGTCTCTATCCACTCTGTGCACCCCCTGATCAGTAGAGACCCCCCGGCGTCTCTATCCACTCTGTGCACCCCCTGATCAGTAGAGACCCCCGGGTCTTTATCCACTCTGTGCACCCCCTGATCAGTAGAGACCCCCGGGTCTCTATCCACTCTGTGCACCCCCCGATCAGTAGAGACCCCCCGGTGTGTCTATCCACTCTGTGCACCCCCCGATCAGTAGAGACCCCCGGGTCTCTGTCCACTCTGTGCACCCCCTTATCAGTAGAGACCCCCGGGTTGCACCCCCTGATCAGTAGAGACCCCCGGGTCTCTGTCCACTCTGTGCACACCCTTATCAGTAGAGACCCCCGGGTCTTTATACACTCTGTGCACCCTCTGCGCCCCTGTTCTCCACTCTCAGCAGCTCTGGAGTCTTCAGCGAGTTTCCCGGTGACTGGGATTTACCATCTTTGCCAGTAATAATTGGATCTTCGTGGTTTGGATCGGAGTGAAGGCGCAGTCAGTGCACAGTAATGTCTCATGTGGGATACACAACCATAAAGTGTCACCCCCTGTATGTGTGTATCCCAGCAAGCATTGCAGCTTGTTGGATGGCAGCCATTAATACTGTGGAGCTTGGGATGTGACTGGAGTATAACACATAAGGGGACAGCAGCATTGCAGCTCTGAATGTGACTACAGTGTAAAACATTAGTCTGGAGCTCTGGTTATAACTGGGGTGAGATGTGTGGATGGTGGAGCAATAGAATGATGATTGCAGCTCTGGATGTGAGTGGAGTATAACACAGTCTCTTCTCTTCTCAGGAGGGCGATGATCTGCAGAGCGGCGGGCGATATAACATATATGATAAGTCCGGGGTTTACTTTGTGGAGATCCAGAACGCGTGTAAGGCGGACGCCGGGACATATACCTGCACCGCGGTGAACAGCTGCGGGAGCAGTGCCGCCTCTCTGGAGCTGCTCGTACTAGGTAAATAGGGGGTCCACACTGTCGAGGGAGGGGGTTCACTGTGATCAGGTAGGTCCACAGTGTGCAGGAGGCTGCAGTGTACAGGACACCCAAAGTGCATAGGTCCACAATATTTAGGGGGTCCACAACGTGTGTGTGTGGGGTCCGCAGTGTGAATGTGGAGGGGGGGTCTGCAGTGTGTGTGGGGGGGTCCATAATGTGTAGCGCATTCGCAGTGAGTGTTGGAATCTGCAATATGCAGGGCGTGTACATCGTGTGCAGGGGGTCACCAGGCAGTGTGCAGGGGGTGTACATCATGTGCAGGGGGTGACCAGGCAGTGTGCAGGGGGTGTACATCGTGCGCAGGGGGTCACCAGGCAGCGTGCGCTGTGGGGACATCAGTGTGTAGGGGTCCACAATGTGAAGGAATTTTGCAGGCAGTGTACAGGGGGCTCCACATGTCAGGGTAAAGCAGATTTGATCTTTTCCTGGATTAAGTTAATATTCTGTAACGACCCATCAGCTCTGAGCAGTGACCATGGTTTTTGTATGGAGCCTGGCGGTTCCTCCATTCTTCTTTGTACATCTAGAGGCTGGAGGTTCCTCCATTCTTCTTTGTACATCTAGAGGCTGGAGGTTCCTCCATTCTTCTTTGTACATCTAGAGGCTGGAGGTTCCTCCATTCTTCTTTGTACATCTAGAGGCTGGAGGTTCCTCCATTCTTCTTTGTACATCTAGAGGCTGGAGGTTCCTCCATTCTTCTTTGTACATCTAGAGGCTGGAGGTTCCTCCATTCTTCTTTGTACATCTAGAGCAGTGATGGCAAACCTTTTAGATACCGAGTGCCCAAACTACAACAAAGACCCGCTTATTTATCGCAAAGTGCCAACACAGAAATGTAATTTGTGATTTATACTCCCTTCTCTGTCACAGCTTTCATTGAACCGGCACCCTGAGGACACCAATAAAGCAGAAATAGTCCCAGGTAGAGCTGTCACTTTAAAATGGCTCTGTGCACAGCAAGTCCTGGGCTGTCTGGGACTGCAGGAAGATACCTGGAGTCATCTCTGGTGATGGCCTGAGTGCCCACAGAAAGGGCTCTGAGTGCCACCTCTGGCACCAGTGCCATAGGTTAGCCATCACTGATCTAGAGGCTGGAGGTTCCCCCATTCTGGCCAGGGGGCTGTGCAGAGTTTGATGTTTCCCTGTATCGGATGAGACTTTTTATGGCTTCTTCTTGCAGATTTGTTGTGGATACAACTGAAAGATTCTGGTTGGTCAGCTTCGGGTTGCAGTCACATGATTGGTCAGCTGCAGGTTGCAGTCACATGATTGGTCGGCTGCGGGTTGCAGTCACATGATTGGTCGGCTGCGGGTTGCAGTCACATGATTGGTCGGCTGCGGGTTGCAGTCACATGATTGGTCGGCTGCGGGTTGCAGTCACATGATTGGTCGGCTGCGGGTTGCAGTCACATGATTGGTCGGCTGCGGGTTGAAGTTACATGATTGGTCGGCTGCGGGTTGCAGTCACATGATTGGTCGGCTGCGGGTTGCAGTCACATGATTGGTCGGCTGCGGGTTGCAGTCACATGATTGGTCAGCTGCAGGTTGAAGTTACATGATTGGTCGGCTGCGGGTTGCAGTCACATGATTGGTCAGCTGCGGGTTGAAGTCACATGATTGGTCAGCTGCAGGTTGCAGTCACATGATTGGTCGGCTGTAGGGTTTATGTAAATGGTCTCTGATTGAGTTTGTGTTCTCTTTCAGGAGGTGATGGGACTGATGGGTAAGTACAACCCCTGACACCAGATGCCACCTGTAATTTATGATTATCTGCTGACTGTCATGGTGGATCTTCTGCAGCCACATGACGTAACCAAGGGCTCTCTGCAGCAACATTCACTAATGACCCATACAGACCCATACATAACCAGCCCCAGATAGTCCAGCTGTAGGTTCATTGAAAAAAATAATTAAAAAAATAGTAAAAAAAAAAAAAATCAATAAGATTCACCCCTTTTTCTCTACAACTGATATTCAACTAAATAAACAGTAAAAATCACAAAAAAATCACAAAATGACTGATCAAAATTTAAAAACGGTTATTCCCGATGGAGAACCCCATAATAGAAGATAACGCCCACATAATAAATGTTATAAAAAGTGATCAGAATGTGACACAGTCCTCAAAATGATAGCAATGAAAACGTCAGCTCATCTAACAGCTCCTACACCATAGGATGAAAAAATAAAGTTTTCACTTTTGAAAATGTATTAAAATACAATAAACCTATATAACCTATATGGTAATAACTGAGCCCACGAGAAAGTGACACAAATGAGTTTTTTTTTTTGCCAATTTCCCCACATTTGCAATTTTTTTCCAGCTTCCCAGTACACGGCATGGAATAATAAATAACATCACTGAGAAGTAACGTTTGTTAAGCCCTCACACATGGAAAAATGAAAACATTATAGATTTTAGAAGGTGGGAAACGAAAAAATGAACGGAAAAACACTGCGTCCTTAAGGGGTTAATATGCAGTTGCTTCATGAATTAATATACAGCCCCACAAATTAACGTACAGCCCATATTAACTGTAACAGCCAGGCTCCATTATTTAGGTATATACCGCCCCCTGCCCCATCAATTAGTTAAATGCACATTAAGCACCTTGTAGTGGGCAGTAGAAAAATAATAAAAGTTAACTTACCTCAAGCATATGCAGGTCCAGTGCTCCATCCCACGCTCTGTTCACCTTTTTCTGAGGCCACAATCTTCAGCGCAGCGTCTACTGTGCAGCAGCAGGGACACTGGTGGCGTGAAGTCATCACGTCGCCGTCCGGCACTGTGAGCAGAGACGCTCTGCCTGCTAATTGATGAAGCAATTGATCCGCTTGCCTCCCTGTCACCTGCACCAGCACACTGTCTCTCAATTACATTGGTGACACAAGGATGCAGATGTAATTGAGTTTCATGATCTGGCCAGCGTGTGCCATGGGAGCTCTGTGGCCCTGGAACTTGCCCGGGTAAGTCGGGTGCTTGCGCCGGCCATGCTCCTGACTCCATTAGGCCACAGCCGTGATAGTGACTCCAGCTCAGCTGCACGTCGTCTCATTGGAGGCTTATATCGCTGTGCTATCTCCTCCATACTGTGCATTGTCTGTAAGAGTCTTCGGTGGTCTAAGATCTTTCATAACACTGTCTACTGCTTCATTACTATAAACTGCAGCCTCTTTTCTGATAGCTTGTAGTTGTGACTACAGCTTGTTAGCTTGTAGTGTTTTTTTCCCCCTAGAAGTCCTCGATCTACGCTGATGTCAACAAATAAAATAGCGGTCACTTCTCAGGCTGACACTAACCGTACGGAAGAGAGATGCTCAAAACCAAAGTCTACCAAAGATGAATCCGACCTTCCTTCAAAGAAACTCCCCCCAATGCCTTCTGCACCTTCCATTTCCTCTGTGCCTTCTGTTTCTTCCACCTCCTCCATTTCCATTTTGTCCAGCACTAAAACAGAGTCTCCAAGGAGCATTGAGAAATATTCCTCCATGACTTCTCAGGGCATAGATGTATCTTCTGTCATACGTGGCCTCTCTGGAGGATCCACAAAGGACGATCTCCCAAAGAAACCTCAGGTCATGAGTTCTACCAAAGTGTCCTATTACACCGCACTCCTAGAATCTAAGACTAACCTGTCGTCATCTGGCAGAGATTCTGTGCCGCGTTTTTTGAAGGACAAATCTCCGTCTACACGGACCGCGGTTTTGCACTATAACTTAGAGACAATGCCAAGACCTTCTCTGTTGCCAAGTGGAACTACCAAGGAGCCAGACACTGTAACCTCTAGGTACCTAGAATCCAACATCACTGCTCCAGCTGCAGCAAGAGGAATAATCTCCCCAAACGAGAAATCTCCCCCTCGGAATATGCGGAGCATTAAATCAATGGCCACCGAGAGCAGTCCTAAAAAGACCACAAAAATTGGTGTGGGGGAATGTCCTTATGGTCAGCAGCCTCAGGTGGGCGCAGGGCAGAGTTTAGCTTTACCTTCTAAGAACTGTCATTCTGTGGAGACCTTACTGAAGGAAACTTCATCTGGAGTTGTCTGCTGCGCTAAGACTCCTCTCACTACATCCAAAGACCCATGTCCTAGGACCACCCATGAGCTTGATCCAAGCACAGAACCCACCAGCTCGTCACTAAGAACCACCTCCCTGAAGAAGACTCCATCTCCGTTAGTCTCCAGCCCCAAAATGTCTCACATGATTGCCAAAGACCTACATGTTAGGACCATAGATGAACCAGACCTATGCACACAATCCACCAACAGATCACTAAAGACCATCTCCTTGAAGAAGACGCCATCTCCAATGGACTCCATCCCCAAGACATTTCACATGACAGCCAAAGACGCTCATCCTTGCACCACAGATAAGCCAGACCTGTGTACACCATCCAAAGGCTGCTCACTGGAGACCTTCTCCCTGAAGAAGACTTCCACAACTTCTGGCAGATCCTCTAAGAAAGAAGATTCTGACCCAAAGCCTGAGAATAGACCCAAGAGAGAAGAATGCAGAGGTGTGGAGAAGGCCCCCAAGATAACTGCACCAAGCACCGAGAAGTCTCCTCAGAAATCATCCAGCAGTATCACCCTGAGACCGGTGAAGGTGCATCCTCAGCTGGACACAGGAATGCAGCAGAATGTGGAGGGACTTGTGTCCCAGGGAGCATCTGAACAGAAATGGACTCTACAGGCAGCTGACTCTGGAAAAGCTCCAGTCTTTGAGCTTGCCCCAACCAGCCTGGAGGTCTCTGAGGGCAGCAAGGTTGTTTTCCAGTGTAAAGGTATGGAAACCTGTATGGAAAAGGTATGGATCTCTGTATACAGAGATCTATATGTGCCCCCCTGAAGGCTGAGGTCGCTCTCTAGTGGTGGCGGTAGATGAAGGCTGAGGTCGCCCTCTAGTGGTGGAGGTAGATGAAGGCTGAGGTCGCCCTCTAGTGGTGGAGGTAGATGAAGGCTGAGGTCGCTCTCTAGTGGTGGCGGTAGATGAAGGCTGAGGTCGCCCTCTAGTGGTGGCGGTAGATGAAGGCTGAGGTCGCCCTCTAGTGGTGGAGGTAGATGAAGGCTGAGGTCGCCCTCTAGTGGTGGAGGTAGATGAAGGCTGAGGTCGCCCTCTAGTGGTGGAGGTAGATGAAGGCTGAGGTCGCCCTCTAGTGGTGGAGGTAGATGAAGGCTGAGGTCGCCCTCTAGTGGTGGAGGTAGATGAAGGCTGAGGTCGCCCTCTAGTGGTGGAGGTAGATGAAGGCTGAGGTCGCCCTCTAGTGGTGGAGGTAGATGAAGGCTGAGGTCGCCCTCTAGTGGTGGAGGTAGATGAAGGCTGAGGTCGCCCTCTAGTGGTGGAGGTAGATGAAGGCTGAGGTCGCCCTCTAGTGGTGGAGGTAGATGAAGGCTGAGGTCGCCCTCTAGTGGTGGAGGTAGATGAAGGCTGAGGTCGCCCTCTAGTGGTGGAGGTAGATGAAGGCTGAGGTCGCCCTCTAGTGGTGGAGGTAGATGAAGGCTGAGGTCGCCCTCTAGTGGTGGAGGTAGATGAAGGCTGAGGTCGCCCTCTAGTGGTGAAGGTAGATGAAGGCTGAGGTCACCCCCTAGTGTCCTGATCTTTGGGCAGTATTCTCTTCCTACACATGACCAATGAGCAGAGCTGGGGTTTCGTGTCAGTGTGTCGGTATACTCTGTGAGGGTTTTTCTTCTCTGTGCCCAGTGTCTGGAGATCCTCGGCCTCATCTTGAATGGTTTCGGGAAGGCTCCCGGGTGCAGGAGACGGAGGGCGTTCTCATCCGGGAGGGATTCCGCATCCATTCCTTATATCTGCTGAAGGCCCGGCCAGAGGACAGCGGCGACTTCAGCTGCCATGTCTCCAATGTGAACGGGAGCCAAGTGTGTACCTGGAGCCTGAAGGTGAAATGTAAGTTGTGAGTGGCCACTAGGGGTACTGCACCCTCAGGAGGAATAATGTGGACTGGGTCACAAAACTGCTTATACTCCAGCATTGTAGAATATGTAGTTCCATCTCATCTCCCACAATGCACTGCCACCTAGAGGATTCACACGAGTTACAAGGCGACCAGCCTGTGCTGCTATACACTGCTCCTGGAGCATGGGTCTTGCTGCAGCTCTACATGTGACTAGAGCATAAGACATGGTGTAAATAAGATGTGGTCAGTCTTCAGTTCTCCGCCCCTGTCCTGGGCTTGTGTTATATTATTATATTCTTATTTTATTTCAGCATTTGAAGCCGTAGAGTTCCCCCCACGCTTCATCAATGTCTTAAAGTCACAATGTGTGATGGAGGGAGAGGACCTGGTCCTAAGCTGCACCGTCCATGGGGATCCTACCCCCGAAATCACCTGGATGTTAAATGGTAAGAGAAAATACATGGTGACTGCACCAAACCAACAATTTCTAGTGCCACGGCGGCTCCCAGGGCTTTATCAGGTATTATACCCCATGTTTATTGCCTGTTTGATGTATTAATACCCCTCCTGTACCCTGGAGGAGATATATACATTACACTTGTCATTACAACAGTAGTTTTATAGGGGATTATTCTCAGTAGTTGTAGGGTGTGATATCAAAATGTAATCAAGAGTCAATACCCCTACACAGCAGTATGTGGGGTGCTGCACCACCTTGCCCAAATCGGGTCAAAATTTTTCGGACAACCTCTGTGTATTTAGACTCTAGATAGTGAGGTACAAACTTGTTTATTAATAGGATCCACCGCTTTATGGTGGGGACGTCATGCGCTTTCCATGACATTACGACTGCCTTATGTGCATAGTAGAGGGCGAGTCTGCAGAAGATCTTATCATAATGCCCATGAATTAGCTCAATGATTATACCCAGGAGGCAAACTTTTGGGGACAGAAGTCGAGGCATGTCAAAATGAGAATGTAGAAATTCCATAACTGCGGCCCAGAATGGCTGAACCCTGCTGCAGGACCACACACAATGGAGAAAGGACCCACTGGCACCCTGAAGCAAGTGTCATCATCCATAACACCTATGCGGTGGAGTTTTAATTCCTGCACCACCCCACATGCTCCAACCAGGGAGGGAGACGAAGTGGACCAACCCTAGGTTTAGCCATAGAGGTGTTCTAGGGGATTAGAGGGGAAGCAGTTTGGGCCAGCCCATGAGCACGTTGCCAGTTTACTGCATCCGCTCTCAGCGGGGATAAGGACAGATGTACAGGACTTGTATCTATACAGTAGGCTAGCAAGGGCTTCATACGAACCCAGGAGAGCCCCAGCCAGTGCAGTGGCAGCATTTGATCTATCAATGTCTATCCACCACCTAGCGTAGACTAACTGGGAGGCCGAGTAGTACAAATACGTATCTGAAGCTGCCATGCCCCCCCCCCCCTCTCTTTTAGTGCCTGTAACAGTTCCAGACTGAAACGAGGGGATCCCCCCTGCCAATAAGACGTGCGCAGCATGCTCTCAATGCGCCTAAATAGGCTCCTAGAAAGCAGGACCTGACAGACATGAAAAAGATAAAAGAATTTGGGGAGGAATATCATTTTAAAAATATTGATACGACCTAATAGGGAGAGTGGGAGAGCCACGTAGCCGGGATTCCGTGTCCGCCATTAGGGGCTCAAGGTTAAGTTCTGGGTAGGCACGGACATCTCTAGAGACCCAAATACTTAAAACTAGAGACCACCTGCAGAGGGACTGGGAAAGACATGAGTGATATATTCCTTTCAGACAGCGGGAATAACAAAAATTGCCCCCGCAAATAGGAGAGGGTACAGTGTGCCCCTCCCCATAGAGAACGTTTTTGAGATATCTAGATTTGTTCTGATCCGGGCCTTGGGCTCATGATACAATAGCTTCACTAAGGCAGTGAATCTAGGGCCGATCCCTATCTTCGATAACAGAAGCCATAAGTAAGGCCACTCAACAGAGTCAAATTCCTTACAGGTGTCGTAGGGTGTGATATCTAAGCTTCTGTATATTGTATTGACACTGATGAATTTTATACCTGCCCTGTGCAAACCTCCAGACTGAACTCCTGTGCACCGCTGTATCTCTCATGAAATTGTGTATTATTGTATTTTAAAACAATTAATTAATAAATATTTTTTATAATGTATCCAGTGTCCTTATATGGTAGTGAGTCACAGTGACTGCACCAGTAGCAGAATAGTGAGTGCAGTTCTCAAGTATAATACAGGATGTAACTCAGGATCAGTACAGGATAAGTAATGTCATGTATATACACAGTGACTGCACCAGCAGCAGAATAATGAGTACAGCTCTGGAGTATAATAGAGGATGTAACTCAGGATCAGTACAGGATAAGTAATGTCATGTATGTACACAGTGACTGCACCAGCAGCAGAATAGTGAGTGCAGCTCTGGGGTATAATACAGGATGTAACTCAGGATCAGTACAGGATAAGTAATGTCATGTATGTACACAGTGACTGCACCAGCAGCAGAATAGTGAGTGCAGCTCTGGGGTATAATACAGGATGTAACTCAGGATCAGTACAGGATAAGTAGTGTCATGTATGTATACAGTGACTGCACCACCAGCAGGATAGTGAGTGCAGCTCTGGGGTATAATACAGGATGTAACTCAGGATCAGTACAGGATAAGTAATGTCATGTATGTATACAGTGACTGCACCACCAGCAGAATAGTGAGTGCAGCTCTGGGGTATAATACAGGATGTAACTCAGGATCAGTACAGGATAAGTAATGTCATGTATGTACACAGTGACTGCACCAGCAGCAGAATAGTGAGTGCAGCTCTGGGGTATAATACAGGATGTAACTCAGGATCAGTACAGGATAAGTAGTGTCATGTATGTACACAGTGACTGCACCAGTAGCAGAATAGTGAGTGCAGCTCTGGGGTATAATACAGGATGTAACTCAGGATCAGTACAGGATAAGTAGTGTCATGTATGTACACAGTGACTGCACCAGCAGCAGAATAGTGAGTGCTGCTCTGGGGTATAATGCAGGATGTAACTCAGGATCAGTACAGGATAAGTAGTGTCATGTATGTACACAGTGACTGCACCAGTAGCAGAATAGTGAGTGCAGCTCTGGAGTATAATACAGGATGTAACTCAGGATCAGTACAGGATAAGTAATGTCATGTATGTACACAGTGACTGCACCAGCAGCAGAATAGTGAGTGCAGCTCTGGGGTATAATACAGGATGTAACTCAGGACCAGTACAGGATAAGTAATGTCATGTATGTACACAGTGACTGCACCAGCAGCAGAATAGTGAGTGCAGCTCTGGAGTATAATACAGGATGTAACTCAGGATCAGTACAGGATAAGTAATGTCATGTATGTACACATTGGGGCAGATTTACTTACCCGGTCCGTTCGCGATCCAGCGGCGCCTTCTCTGCGGTGGATTCGGGTCCGGCTGGGATTCACTAAGGTAGTTTCTCCGCCGTCCACCAGGTGGCGCTGCTGCGCTGAAGTTCCCCGGAGGCGCAATGGAATGTAATTTTCGCGACACATTTTTTTTCTTAAATGCGGCGGTTTTTCCGAATCCGTCGGGTTTTCGTTTGGCCACGCCCCCCGATTCCCATCGCGTGCATGCCGGCGCCGATGCGCCACAATCCGATCGCGTGCGCCAAAATCCCGGGGCAATTCAGGTACAATCGGCGCAAATCGGAAATATTCGGGTAACACGTCGGGAAAACGCGAATCGGGCCCTTAGTAAATGACCCCCAGTGACTGCACCAGTTGCAGAATAGTGAGTGCAGCAGTGGAATATAATACAGGCTGTAACTCAGGATCAGTACAGGGTAAGTAATGTCATGTATGTACACAGTGACTGCACCAGCAGAATAGTGAGTGCAGCTCTGGACTATAATACAGGATGTAACTCGGGATCAGTACAGGATAAGTAATGTCATGTATGTACACAGTGACTGCACCAGCAGCAGAATAGTGAGTGCAGCTCTGGGGTATAATACAGGATGTAACTCAGGATCAGTACAGGATAAGTAATGTCATGTATGTACACAGTGACTGCACCAGCAGCAGAATAGTGAGTGCAGCTCTGGGGTATAATACAGGATGTAACTCAGGATCAGTACAGGATAAGTAATGTCATGTATGTACACAGTGACTGCACCACCAGCAGAATAGTGAGTGCAGCTCTGGGGTATAATACAGGATGTATCTCAGGATCAGTACAGGATAAGTAATGTCATGTATGTACACAGTGGGGCACATTTACTTACCCGGTCCAGTTTCAGTCCCGCGGTGTGTTGCCCGAAGAGGTTTTTGGTCTGGCGCGATTCGCTAAGATCGTGCGCCCGAGTTCCTGCAGGTGTTGCTGCTGTGCCAAGGTCCGCCGGAATTCACCTTCTTCTTCCTGGTGCATGTAAGTGCGTGATCTTGCGATACATTTCGTTTTTTAAATTCCTCAGTTTTTCCAAATCTGTTGGGTTGTCCGATGGCCAAGCCCCCCAGTTTCTGTCACTTGAAAGCCGGCGCCGATGCGCTTCAATCCGATCATGCACGCCAAAATCCTGGGGCAATTCGACGCAAAACGGAAATATTCAGGAAACCTGACAAAATTGCGGCGTTCGGACCCTTAGCAAATGAGCCCCAGTGACTACAGCACCAGCAGATCAGTGAGTGCAGCTCTTAGGTATAATACTGGATGTAACTCGGGATCAGTACAGGATAAGTAATGTCATGTATGTACACAGTGACTACACCACCAGCAGAATAGTGAGTGAAGCTCTGGGGTATAATACAGGATGTAACTCAGGATGAGTACAGGATAAGTAATGTCATGTATGTACACAGTGACTGCACCAGCAGCAGAATAGTGAGTGCAGCTCTGCAGTATAATACTGGATGTAACTCAGGATGAGTACAGGATAAGTAATGTCATGTATGTACACAGTGACTGCACCAGCAGCAGAATAGTGAGTGCAGCTCTGGAGTATAATACAGGATGTAACTCAGGATCAGTACAGGATAAGTAATGTCATGTATGTACACAGTGACTGCACCAGCAGCAGAATAGTGAGTGCAGCTCTGGGGTATAATACAGGATGTAACTCAGGATCAGTACAGGATAAGTAATCTCATGTATGTACACAGTGACTGCACCAGCAGAATAGTGAGTACAACTCTGGTATAATACAGAATGTATCTCGGGATCAGTACAGGATTGATGTGTTCTGAACATTACCTCCAGTTACCTTTCTGACCACATGAGGGCACTGTCGCCTAGTAAATGTTGCTATTGCATTTGCAGAATTTCATAACTGTGATTGTTGCTTCTTTCTGATGCTCCTTGTTGTGTCTGTGCTTTTGTATTTTTACCAATCTCTTTATCCACTATAGACCAGGTCATCCAGTATGCCAGTGCCACATATATAGATGGGGTAGCAGAGATGATGGTGCAGGATGTTCTCCCTGAAGATCAGGGTGTCTACAGCTGCCTGGCCCGGAGCAAGTGTGGATCGGCCTCCTGCAGCGCAACAGTGAGTGTAAGCGGTGAGTGACTCCCTCCTGCAGCAGATGTGATTGTCCATACCGATGTGTATGACAGTCCGCCTGGACTCCGTACATTGTAACGAACCATTAACTGTGAGAACTTTTAGATGTGTAAAAAACCCCCACACCTCTGAATGTGACAGCAGAAATGTTGGAATTGTTAATTCATTGAAACATGGTAACCACTAGGGACATGTAAGGGGGTGATGACCCCCAGGAACATGTAAGGGGGTGGTGACCCCATGAGGAGCCCGATAAGTGACTGCACCTCTGCTGAGCCTGATAAGTGTCTGCACCTCTGCTGAGCCCGATAAGTGACTGCACCTCTGCTGAGCCCGATAAGTGACTGCACCTCTGCTGAGCCCGATAAGTGACTGCACCTCTGCTGAGCCCGATAAGTGACTGCACCTCTGCTGAGCCCGATAAGTGACTGCACCTCTGCTGAGCCCGATAAGTGACTGCACCTCTGCTGAGCCCGATAAGTGACTGCACCTCTGCTGAGCCCGATAAGTGACTGCACCTCTGCTGAGCCCGATAAGTGACTGCGCCACTGCTGAGCCCGATAAGTGACTGCGCCACTGCTGAGCCCGATAAGTGACTGCGCCACTGCTGAGCCCGATAAGTGACTGCGCCACTGCTGAGCCCGATAAGTGACTGCACCTCTACTGAGCCTGATAAAAGGAGTGCGTGGGGGCGAGGTACACACAGTAAATCAGAAGCTTCACGTCGTGAAGATTGGGTGAAACATTTATTTAATTTCTCGAGTCACGAGCCTAATAAGTGACTGCCCCACTGCTGAGCTCCATTGTTTTGTAAGATATGTGTGCGCCCATCCATGAGCGGTGGTGAAGTTAATGTATCGGGGTCTTCAGCTCATTATTGTGCTGCAGCCTTATATGGTCCCCCCTGTATTGTGCAGGGGGCATGATCCCGGGGGTCTCCTCCCTGAGCTGCTCTGTGTCTCGTGTTGCTGCGGTCGCCCTTACATGTGTCTCGCGGTGCAGGAGCGCAGACCATATATATATATGAGGAGCGGAGAAGTGATTTAATGGACGGCAAAAGGAATTCCTGATTAATCCCCGGGATGAAGGTGGAAAATATCTGCAGGTTCTGCTGCCGCTCCTGACACAAATCATCACAGAACGTAAACCTGGCAGCGAGAGGACGCACATTACTGTCATGTATCTGTTGGAAACCGAGCCCGGCCACGGGTCTGGAAGTCATCTGTGACATGTCGGAGTAATGTGCAGGGGGATAAGGAGCTGCCGGGCACTGCTCCTCATGCATAGGATGGAGAGTAATGTGCAGCCCTGCAGGGAGATAAGGAGCTGCCAGGCACCGCTCCTCATACATAGGATAGAGAGTAATGTGCAATCCTGCAGGGAGATAAGGAGCTGCCAGGCACCGCTCCTCATACATAGGATAGAGAGTAATGTGCAGCCCTGCAGGGGGATAAGGGGCTGCCTGGCACCGCTCCTCATACATAGGACACAGAGTAATGTGCAGCTCTGCTGGGGGATAAGGGGCTTCCTGGCACCACTGCTTTTATATAGGAGAGAGAGTAATGTGCAGCCTTGCAAGGGGATAAGGAGCTGCCTGCCACCGCTCCTCATGCATAGGATAGAGAGTAATGTGCAGCCCTGCAGAGGGATAAGGGGCTGCCTGGCACCACCACTCATACATAGGATAGAGAGTAATGTGCAGCCGAGCAGGGGGATAAGGGGCTGCCTGGCACCGCTCCTCATGCATAGGATAGAGAGTAATGTGCAGCCCTGCAGAGGGATAAGGGGCTGCCTGGCACCACTCCTCATACATAGGATAGAGAGTAATGTGCAGCCCTGCAGGGGGGTAGGGGGCTGCCTGGCACCGCTCCTAATGCATAGGATGGAGAGTAATGTGCAGCCTTGCAGGGGGGGAAGGAGTTGCTGGGCACCGCTCCTCATAAATAAGATAGAGAGTAATGTGCAGCCCTGCAGGGAATAAGGGGCTTCCTTGCACCGCTGCTTTTATATAGGAGAGAGAGTAATGTGCAGCCTTGCAAGGGGATAAGGGGCTGCCTGCCACTGCTCCTCATGCATAGGACAGAGAGTAATGTGCAGCCCTGCAGAGGGATCAGGGGCTGCTAGGCACAGCTGCTCATACATAGGATAGAGAGTAATGTGCAGCCCTGCAGAGGGATCAGGGGCTGCTAGGCACAGCTGCTCATACATAGGATAGAGAGTAATGTGCAGCCCTGCAGAGGGACCAGGGGCTGCCTGGCATTGCTCCTCATATAAAGGATAGAGAGTAATGTGCAGCCCTGTAGAAGGATAAGGGGCTGCTTGGCACCGCTCCTCATCCGGTTATGGAGGTGCAATGTTGGGAATATTGTGGGACCCCCCTGGGCTGTGTTATATTCTGGGGAGGGGGCGAGGAGCTCGTGTTATAAGCTCATTACTCAGAGGGAGGTTTCCTCTCCATGAAGATTAATCTGCTGAAATCCTGATGACATCCCGGGCTGCACCTGGTGTGCGGGAAGCCTCTGCGGGATGGACGGGCTGTACACACACGCTGCACGGGGGGCACGGTAGGAGCTTCTGTGTCGCTGTCCTCCGCACCCACCTGTCGCTAGCCACTAGGGTGCCCACCAGTCACGTGATCCCCTGCAGCAGACGTCACGGACTCGGACGCTCAGGGTTTTGCTCATGGAGGAGACAGAAAAGTAATGAAAAATTGTGTTAAACTCAATAAGAGAAATTCCTCCAGAGCTTTATGGTTGGGTCAGGGGAGATCTCCTGTGGGGGTGATCCAGGGGGGGGCAGCACTTCCGCAGCTCATGACCTTGTGCTGTGTTTAACGCTGAGTCTCAGGTTTATCCGATAATCCTTTTACCCTGAGAGATTCCATGTTACAATCTGTGCAGGAGCCAATGCATCCGGGGGAGGACACAGTGAGACCCCCACCACACGCTGCACCCTGACCATGGAGCAAGGTGTCCCCAAAACTGTGCAGGAGGGTGTGTACAGGGTTATAGGGGTGCAGGAGAGTGTATACAGGGTTATAGCGGCAGGAGAGTGTATACAGGGTTATAGGGGTGCAGGAGAGTGTATACAGGGTTATAGCGGCAGGAGAGTGTATACAGGGTTATAGGGGTGCAGGAGAGTGTATACAGGGTTATAGCGGCAGGAGAGTGTATACAGGGTTATAGCGGCAGGAGAGTGTATACAGGGTTATAGCGGCAGGAGAGTGTATACAGGGTTATAGCGGCAGGAGAGTGTATACAGGGTTATAGCGGCAGGAGAGTGTATACAGGGTTATAGCGGCAGGAGAGTGTATACAGGGTTATAGCGGCAGGAGAGTGTATACAGGGTTATAGCGGCAGGAGAGTGTATACAGGGTTATAGCGGCAGGAGGGTGTACACACGGTTACAGGGGCAGGAGGGTGTTTCAGGGCTATAAGGGTACAGGAGGCTGTATACAGGGATATAGGGGTACAGGATTGTGTACACTGGGTTATTGGAGGGCAGGAAAGTGTACACAGGGTTATTGGGGTGCATGATGGAGTATACAGGGTTATAGGGGTTCAAGAGGGTGTACACAGGGTTACAGGGGCAGGAGGGTGTACACAGGATTATATGGGTACAGGAGGCTGTAAACAAGGTTATAGGGGTACAGGAGAGTGTACCTGGGTTATTGGAGGGGAGGAAAGTGTACACAGGGTTATTGGGGTGCATGATGGAGTATACAGGGTTATAGGGGTTCAGGAGGGTTTACACCAGGCTATGTGGGTGCTGAAAGGTACAGTATATACAGGGTTATAGTGCAGGGAGTGTACACTGAGTTATAGGGGTGCCGGAGGGTGTACACAGGGCTATGGGGGTGCAGGACGGAATATACAGGGTTATAGGGCAGGGAGTTTACACTGAGTTATAGGGTTGCCATAGGGTGTACACTGGTTGATGGGGTGCAGGAGGGTGTACACAGGGCTATGGGGGTGCAGGGCGGTATATACAGGATTATAGGGCATGAAGTGTACACGGACTTATAGGGATGGATACAGGAGGGTGTACACAGGGCTATGGGGGTGCAGGACGGAATATACAGGGTTATAGGACAGGGAGTGTACACTGAGTTATAGGGTTGCCATAGGGCAGTGATGGCTAACCTATGGCACTGGTGCCAGAGGTGGCACTCAGAGCCCTTTCTGTGGGCACTCAGGCCATCACCAGAGATGACTCCAGGTATCTTCCTGCAGTCCCAGACGGCCCAGGACTTGCTGTGCACAGAGCTATTTTAAAGTGACAGCTCTACCTGGGACTATTTTCTGCTATATTGGTGCCTCAGGGTGCTGGTGTCAATGAAAACTGTGACAGAGAAGGGAGTATAAATCACAAATTAAATTTCTGTGTTGGCACTTTGCGATAAATAAGCGGGTCTTTGTTGTAGTTTGGGCACTCGGTCCCTAAAGGGTTCGCCATCACTGCCATAGGGTGTACAATGGTTAATGGGGTGCAGGAGGATGTACACAGGGCTATGGGGTGCAGGACATAGTGCACAGTGTCTGATGCTGTTTGCTCTCTTGTGGACTGGTGCTGGGGCTCTGCAGCACATTGCTCCTGTTGGCTGTGATGAGCTGCAGGTTCCATAACATGGGCTGTGTACCTGCATGGAGCCGTCACTGGGGAGATTTATGGCCTGAGGGACCAGGATGATCGCTGAGCACCATAGATGGTAAGGAGAGCGGCGCTCAGGTTGGACTTTATTTCCTGCTGCCACTGCCAGGGATTCCTCTGATGCTTCTGTCAGAGACTAAACAGCAGAATATACAAGCGGAGTGCGGCTGACACCCCCATAATGGACGCCACGAGGAGATGTGCAGCATTGAGGGCGCAGCTCCTGAGCCCAGACCCCCTTAGGCTCTGTGCACTCTCTTCATCTGACATTTTCTAATATTTTTCACTGTGTTTTATCAGCAATTAGGCTCTTCCTTCTTCATGCACACAGGGTTATAGGGGTGCAGGAGAGTGTATACATGGTTACAAGGGTACAGGACAGTGTATACAGAGTCATAGGGGTGCAGGACACTGTATACAGAGTCATAGGGGTGCAGGACACTGTATACAGAGTCATAGGGGCAGGGCCGATTCTAGCTTTTTTGCTGCCTGAGGCGAAAACTGAAATGCTGCCCCCCTTTAAAAGAAAAAAAAAAAATCCTAGCCCTGATCTCCTTCTATATACCGCCCACTGAATGTACATACGCAACTTAACACTAGCGCTGTGTTTACTAACATAGCACTAGTGTACAGAGGTGGGTCTTGGCCCGATCACGTATACGTTTCTATGGAAACGCATGTGATCGGTAACCAGAACCCGGTCTCTTGCAATAAAACAATACAAAACTAAATTAATTTAAATAGTAATTTACAGTAAATACAATAGTATTTACACTAAAAGTACATAAATACGCGAAACATTCTATCTGTACATATATATATGTACATACAACTTACTACATTAACATTCCACATTAATACACATTTTTAATCTATACATACATCAGCCATATATATGAAATAAACCACTACTAATATAATGAATGATGACTTACCCATTCTTCTTCAGAGGATCTTGCTGGTACATCAGCAGGTGGTAGATGGAGGGGTCAAAAGAGTAACTGAGGGGGTCAAAAATAAGTAAGCAGGAGGACCATACACAGCATCACATACCGCAGGCAGCAGCATACACACCGCATCATACACACACTGAATATACATGCAGCATACACACAGCAGGCAGCAGCATACACAGCATCAGATACAGCATCATACACACAGCATATACATGCAGCATCATATACAGCAGGCCGCAGCATACACTCCGCATCATACACACACAGCAGACAGCAGCATACACAGCATCATACACACACACAGCATATACATGCAGCATACACAGCATCATACACACACAGCATATACATGCAGCATACACACACAGCATCACATACAGCAGGCCGCAGCATACACTCCGCATCACACACACACAGCAGACAGCAGCATACACAGCATCATACACACCCAGCATATACATGCAGCATACACAGCATCATACACACACAGCATCACATACAGCAGGCCGCAGCATACACTCCGCATCACACACACACAGCAGGATACACAGCATCATACACACACAGCATATACATGCAGCAGGCAGCAGCATACACAGCATCACAAACATGAGGAAGCAGCATACACAGCATCATATACACACAGCATATACATGCAGCATCACATACAGTAGGCAGCAGCATACACAGCATCATACACAGCAACATGCACAGCATCATACACACAGCAACATGCACAGCATCATACACACAGCAACATGCACAGCATCATACACACAGCAACATGCACAGCATCATACACACAGCAACATGCACAGCATCATACACACAGCAACATGCACAGCATCATACACACAGCAACATGCACAGCATCATACACACAGCAACATGCACAGCATCATACACACAGAATATGCACAGCATCATACACACAGCAACATGCACAGCATCATACACACAGAATATGCATGCAACATACACACAGCAGCATATACACAGCATTATACACAGCATACACACAAAACAGCATACACAGCAGGCAGCAGCATACACACAGCATACCTGTAGCTTACACACAGCAACATGCACAGCATACACCCAGCATACACCCAGCAACATACCTGTAGCTTACACACAGCAGCACACATAGCTGCTGATGAAGTTCAGGAGCTCTGAGCTGGTGGGCGGAGCTTGCTCATTGGAGCTTCTACAGCAGGAGCAGAGAGCTCAGCGGAGGATACTTTCTGGCTGCCCGGCTGTGGTGGAGCAGCAGCAAAGTGATAACTCTCCATCTGACTGCTGCTCCACCAGCCAGTGAAGCCTCTGCACAGGCTTCCCGTCTGACCCTTCTCCTTCATCAGCCCACCGGGAGCCAGCCTTCCCCCTCCTCCTGCCAGCAGCGCTGCTGTTCATGTGCGGACCTGCCGCTGCCTCGATTCCTCGAAGTAGCGCTGATGGAGGACACAGGCGGCGTTTGATGATGTCATGCCGCCAGCGTCCTCCATCAGCGCTACTGTGAGGAATCGAGGCAGCGGCAGGTCCGCACTGCTTGTGGGTGATTTGGGCACTCGCCCGAATCACCCACAAGCAGTGCGGACCTGCCGCTGTTTCGCCGCCTGCCTCAGGGCTCCGCATCTGCCGCCTGAGGCGAAATTTTCATCCCGCCTCATGGCAGATGCGGCCCTGCATAGGGGTGCAGGACACTGTATACAGAGTCATAGGGGTGCAGGACACTGTATACAGAGTCATAGGGGTGCAGGACACTGTATACAGAGTCATAGGGGTGCAGGACACTGTATACAGAGTCATAGGGGTGCAGGACACTGTATACAGAGTCATAGGGGTGCAGGACACTGTATACAGAGTCATAGGGGTGCAGGACACTGTATACACGGCTATATGGGTGCAGGACACTGTATACAGGGTTATATGGGTGTAGTCTGGTGTATACAAGGCTATAGGGGTGCAGGAGAGTGTATACGGGGTTATAGGGGTGTAGGGCGGTGTATACAGGGTTACAAGGGTGCAGGACACTGTACAGGGTTATATGGGTGCAGGACACTGTACAGGGTTATATGGGTGCAGGACACTGTACAGGGTTATATGGGTGCAGGACAGTGTATACAGGGTCATAGGGGTGCAGGACAGTGTATACAGGGTTATAGGGGTGTAGGACGGTGTATACAGGGTTATAGGGGTGTAGGACGGTGTATACAGGGTTATAGGGGTGCAGGACACTGTATACAGGGTTATAGGGGGCAGGAGGGTGTATACAGGGTTATAGGGGGTGCAGGACTGTGCATATAGGGTTATAGGGGGTGCAGGATGGTGTATATAGGGTTATAGGGGGTGCAGGATGGTGTATATAGGGTTATAGGGGTTCAGGAGGGTGTATACAGGGTTATAGGGGCAGGAGGGTGTATACAGGGTTATAGGGGTGCAGGACGTTGTATACAGGGTTATAGGGGTGCAGGAGGGTGTATACAGGGTTATAGGGGTGCAGGACGTTGTATACAGGGTTATAGGGGTTCAGGACGGTGTATACAGGGTTATAGGGGTTCAGGAAGGTGTATACAGGGTTATAGGGGTTCAGGAAGGTGTATACAGGGTTATAGGGGTTCAGGACGGTGTATACAGGGTTATAGGGGTGCAGGACGGTGTATACAGGGTTATAGGGGCAGAAGGGTGTATGTAGGGTTATAGGGGTGCAGGAGTTTTTTTTTTTATTCTGTTCATGAACTGGGTGGCTCAGGATGAGCAGAGGTACAGAGGGATTGTACAGAGAGCGGAGGATTGTGGGAGAACGGTGATGAAATTTTATGCGCCATAAATCCTTTGCTTATCAGCAGTAACTGAGCAGCCTCATGGAGGACGCCTTTAATGGAGATGTTTGGAGGGCGGAGTCTACAGGTTTTTAAGGGGCTCACATACTTTTTGACAAGCACTGAATACATTTTGCTTCTTGCTTGGTTGGACATAAAAGTAGAAATCTACAGTGTGAGAGAGAATAAAGAATAAGGCTCCCTTTTTTTTTATTAATCCTCTGCTTTACTCTTCTGGTACTAGTGAGCATGTCCTCCTCTAGCCACCTCCAGAGCTGCATTCACAGTTTTGATGTTACACCATGCCCTTTATTCCAGTTACATCCAGAGCTGCTCTCATAACTCTGCTTTTCATTCTCTTATACAAGTCTCGTGTAGCTCAATGCTAGAGTCCTGCTTTTTGTTGTATTGAATGCTCCAGTCCCTTCCAGAGCTGCAGGGATGTCAGTAGTGCTTGCTGTGGTGGTATCTGTAGATGTGTGTTGGCGTCTGCAGACAGCTTGTGCTTCATCTCAGTATGTCTACGGCTTCAGTGCCCTGAGCTGTTGGCTCACAAGTCTAGAGTTAGACTGTGACTGCAGCTCTGGTGTGTCTGAAGTATTAGACATGAGGACAAAGCAGAAAAAAGATGCAGCTCTGGGTGTGTCTGGAGTATTAGACATGAGGGCAAGGCAGAAATATGATGCATGTGACTGGAATATCAGACATGATACCGGAGCAGAAGTTTTCACAGACTTTTGAATGCGACTGGAGTGTAGCTCTGGGTGTGACACGTATAAGACATAGGGGCAGATTTACTTACCCGGTCCTGTCACGATCCCGCGGTGCATTGGCCGACGAGGATTCGGGTCTGCCGCGATTCACTATGATCGTGCGCCTGAGTTCCTGCATCTGTCGCTTCCCCGCTGAGGTCCGCCGGAGTTCACCTGCTTCTTCCCAGTGCATGTAAGTGCGTGTCTTGCGTCACAATTCTAAATGTTAAATCTTGAACGTTGTCTGGCGGCCCGCCCCTGATTTCTGTCGCGTGCAAGCCGGCAATTGACGAAACCTGACGAAAATGCGCTCTGCGGACCCATAGTAAATGAGCCCCATAATGTAGGGGCAGAAATGTATCTGCAGCTCTTACTGTGACTGGAGTATCAGACATAATGTAGAAGCGGAAATGTATCTGCAGCTTTGGATGTGACTGGAGAATGAGGGACGCATCCCTTCCTGTGCAGTACCATGTTGGGCAGATTCAGCCTCGTCCTCCTGAGCGCACCCCTTTTTTTTTTTTTGGTGCACATTTGCCATGGGGCGTGCAACACAATTCTGTTCGGACACAGCATGATAAATGTGACGCACAGTCCAACTGTGCACCGGCCCCCCCCCTAATTTGTGTCGTGTGAAGAATAGTGTACACATGCGACACATTTTTGGTACACTTCTTAAATATCTGTGCAAGCAGTTTACACTAGAAAGAACGTGCAAAGTCCAACAGAAAACTGGCGCAAGGACCTTAGTAAATGTGCCCCATTATCTGTACTGCGCAAGGACAGAACCGACATATGACGACACTCCTCCTTATATCCTTCCCAAGTCCCTAGGAAAATCCTTTACAGGGTCTCACAAAGGGTAATATACATGAGGGTCACACTGAGGGTCATATAATATACAGGGTCACACAGAGGGTCATATAATATACATGAGGGTCACATTGAGGGTCATATAATATACAGGGTCACACTGAGGGTCATATAATATACAGGGTCACACTGAGGGTCATATAATATACAGGGTCACACAGAAGGTCATATAATATACAGGGTAACACAGAAGGTCATATAATATACAGGGTCACACAGAGGGTCATATAATATACAGGGTCACACTGAGGGTCATATAATATACAGGGTCACACTGAGGGTCATATAATATACAGGGTCACACAGAAGGTCATATAATATACAGGGTAACACAGAAGGTCATATAATATACAGGGTCACACAGAGGGTCATATAATATACATGGTCACACTGAGGGTCATATAATATACAGGGTCACACAGAAGGTCATATAATATACAGGGTAACACAGAAGGGCATATAATATACAGGGTCACACAGAGGGTCATATAATATACGGGGTCACACTGAGGGTCATATAATATACGGGGTCACACAGAGGGCCATATAATATACGGGGTCACACAGAGGGCCATATAATATACAGGGTCACACAGAGGGTCATATAATATACATGGTCACACTGAGGGTCATATAATATACAGGGTCACACAGAAGGTCATATAATATACAGGGTCACACAGAGGGTCATATAATATACATGGTCACACTGAGGGTCATATAATATACAGGGTCACACAGAAGGTCATATAATATACAGGGTAACACAGAAGGTCATATAATATACATGGTCACACTGAGGGTCATATAATATACAGGGTCACATTGAGTGTCAAATAATATACAGGGTCACACAGAAGGTCATATTGTATGCAGGGTCACACAGAAGGTCATATAATATACGGGGTCACACAGAGGGCCATATAATATACAAGGTCACACAAAGGGTCATATAATATACGGGGTCACACAGAGGGCCATATAATATACAGGGTCACACAGAGGGCCATATAATATACGGGGTCACACAGAGGGCCATATAATATACGGGGTCACACAGAGGGCCATATAATATACGGGGTCACACAGAGGGCCATATAATATACAGGGTCACACAGAGGGCCATATAATATACAGGGTCACACAGAGGGTCAAATAATATACAGGGTCACACAGAAGGTCATATAATATACACGGTAACACAGAAGGTCATATAATATACAGGGTCACACAAAGGGTCTTATAATTTACAGGGTCACACAGAGGGTCATATAATATACAGGGTCACACAGAGGGTCATATAATATACAGGGTCACACAGAAGGTCATATAATATACAGGGTCACACAGAAGGTCATATAATATACAGGGTAACACAGAAGGTCATATAATATACAGGGTCACACAGAGGGTCATATAATATACAGGGTCACACTGAGGGTCATATAATATACAGGGTCACACAGAAGGTCATATTGTATGCAGGGTCACACAGAAGGTCATATAATATACGGGGTCACACAGAGGGCCATATAATATACAAGGTCACACAAAGGGTCATATAATATACGGGGTCACACAGAGGGCCATATAATATACAGGGTCACACAGAGGGCCATATAATATACAGGGTCACACAGAGGGCCATATAATATACAGGGTCACACAGAGGGTCATATAATAAACAGGGTCACACAGAAGGTCATATAATATACACGGTAACACAGAAGGTCATATAATATACAGGGTCACACAAAGGGTCATATAATTTACAGGGTCACACAGAGGGTCATATAATATACAGGAGGGTCACATAGAGGGTCATATAAAAACTTCTGCAATGTAAATGAAACTTTCACACTGAATACCGGTCTTGACCTAGACCTGCTTACACAGCTGAGCATTTGTTTCTTTTGTATCAGTGTAGACAGTCAGTGCGTCTATATCATGGTCCGGCTGCCTATATCATGGTGGGATCTCTTGTGGTAAAGAGGGCTTGGGCTTTGAATCCTTCCTGGCCCCTGAACCCGGATGTAATAATAATAATAATAATAATCTTTATTTATATAGCGCCATCAAATTCCGTAGCGCTTTACAAATGTGATTTCTACCTCGCACCTCCGATAGTACCTACCTTTGTGGGGTTTTTGCTGGTCGAGACCGGGTGCAATGTAACAAACCCTCAGCTTAGAACCAGGTATTGATGTAAAATTATATATTCACTGACAGCAAGCAGAGGACGAGCCAAGTATATACCAGCAGAAAGTGGGGGCTCCTTGTTCCCTCTGCTCTTTGAAGGGTTAACCCAGTAGGGTCCAGACATAATACCGCCATCTATTTTTATTGCTAAATTCCCAGTGTGATCCCAGATTTTTACTTTATGTCCTTTCTATTTCTGAGATGGGAAAATCTCCACCGCCGCATTATGGAAACGTTGCCAGTTTCCAGTCTCTGTATTAATAAACCATCCGATAATTTACATAAAGTTCAGCAGCAGCACTGCCATCCCCAATAACTCCTCCTGTCACTCAGTACACTGCTGCCATCCCCAATAACTCCTCCTGTCACTCAGCAGCACCGCCATCCCCAATAACTCCTCCTGTCACTCAGTACACTGCTGCCATCCCCTATAACTCCTCCTGTCACTCAGTACACTGCTGCCATCCCCAATAACTCCTCCTGTCACTCAGCAGCACCGCCATCCCCAATAACTCCTCCTGTCACTCAGCAGCATCGCCATCCCCAATAACTCCTCCTGTCACTCAGCAGCACCGCCATCCCCAATAACTCCTCCTGTCACTCAGCAGCACCGCCATCCCCAATAACTCCTCCTGTCACTCAGCAGCACCGCCATCCCCAATAACTCCTCCTGTCACTCAGCAGCACCGCCATCCCCAATAACTCCTCCTGTCACTCAGCAGCACCGCCATCCCCAATAACTCCTCCTGTCACTCAGCAACATCGCAATCCCCTATAACTCCTCCTGTCACTCAGTACACTGCCGCCATCCCCTATAACTCCTCCTGTCACTCAGTACACTGCTGCCATCCCCTATAACTCCTCCTGTCACTCAGTACACTGCCGCCATCCCCTATAACTCCTCCTGTCACTCAGTACACTGCCGCTATCCCCTATAACTCCTCCTGTAACTCAGCAGCACCGCCATCCCCTATAACTCCTCCTGTCACTCAGCAGCACCGCCATCCCCTATAACTCCTCCTGTCACTCAGTAGCTCTGCTGCCATCCCCTAGAACTCCTCCTGTCACTCAGTACATTGCTGCCATCCCCTATAACTCCTCCTGTCACTCAGTACACTGCTGCCATCCCCTATAACTCCTCCTGTAACTCAGTACGCTGCCGCCATCCCCTATAACTCCTCCTGTCACTCAGTAGCTTTGCTGCCATCCCCTATAACTCCTCCTGTCACTCAGTACACTGCTGTGGTGGATGTCATTCGTCAGTATATGTGATGCAGGATGTGTGATTGGGGCTGCGGTCGCCCCTTGTGCCCCCGGGCAGTGACCTGTGGCTATTTCAGGAGTAATTTGTGTGGGAAAGTCTGGCTGTATGTCAGTGTGTACATTACATTTCCATGGTGGGGGCTCCCAGGATGCAGATGTGTGAGCCCCCCGGCCCCTCCCCCGCTATCTTATAATATACAACAGAACATTGGGATAAAAGCGCAGAATCCGGGGATGTTTCTCATGTGTTTTCTCTGCAGCTGGGACTGCAGCATCTGTATGTCCTGAGGGGAGCTGACGACATTGATCACATCGGATGCAGCGTCTAACTTTCTCATAAATACTCATAAAAACTAATAAACTATCTCTTCCCCCATCCTGCCCTGCCAACGATGGCAGATCTGTGTCATAAATGTGTCCCCAGTCAGTGATAAACGTGGTCTCTATCTCACCATTCACACCTGGGGCCGTGGCTGATGCATCCAGGGCATCTCAGTGACTCCTTATAGACGCTTAGGAGTTTTCTAAGAAGTGGGGTGACTCTTCTAGTGGTCACTGGTAACTTATGTTTGGCTACTTTAAAAATGGTTTCTCTGTAGCTCCTTATTGTTTTCCCTGTGACATGTCTGTGGCTTCTCTGTGGCTCCTTTGTGATTCCTCTGTGGCTCCTCTATGATTCGTTGTTTTTTTCTCTTTGGCTCCTCTGTGGCTCCCTAGTGTTTCTTCTGTGGCTCCCCTGTGATTCCTCTGTGGCTCCTCCTATGATTCCTCCTCTGTGGCTCCTCTATGATTCCTGGTCTTTTCTCTGTGACACCTCTGTGGCTTCTGTTTCCTCTGTGGCTTCTCTGTGACTCCTCTGTGGCTCCTAATAGTTTCTGCTGTCACTCCTCTGTGGCTCCTCCTATGATTCCTCCTCTGTGGCTCCTCCTATGATTCCTCCTCTGTGGCTCCACCTATGATTCCTCCTCTGTGGCTCCACCTATGATTCCTCCTCTGTGGCTCCACCTATGATTCCTCCTCTGTGGCTCCACCTATGATTCCTCCTCTGTGGCTCCTCCTATGATTCCTCCTCTGTGGCTCCTCCTATGATTCCTCCTCTGTGGCTCCTCCTATGATTCCTCCTCTGTGGCTCCTCCTATGATTCCTCCTCTGTGGCTCCTTGGTGTTTCTGCGGTGGTTCTTTAGTGTTTCCTTTGAAGCTTCTCTATGATTCCTTAGTCTTTTTTCTGTAACTCCTCTGTGGCCCCTGTTTTCTCTGTGGTTCCTCCCATAATCCCTTCCTATGTGGCTTCTCTGTGGCTGCTAATAGTTTCTGCTGTCACTCCTCTGTGGCTCCTTATTGTTTCCTCTGTGGCTCCTCCTATGATTCCTCCTCTGGGGCTCCTCCTATGATCCCTCCTCTGTGGCTCCTCCTATGATCCCTCCTCTGGGGCTCCTCCTATGATCCCTCCTCTGGGGCTCCTCCTATGATCCCTCCTCTGTGGCTCCTCCTATGATCCCTCCTCTGGGGCTCCTCCTATGATCCCTCCTCTGTGGCTCCTCCTATGATCCCTCCTCTGGGGCTCCTCCTATGATCCCTCCTCTGTGGCTCCTCCTATGATCCCTCCTCTGTGGCTCCTCCTATGATCCCTCCTCTGTGGCTCCTCCTATGATCCCTCCTCTGTGGCTCCTCCTATGATCCCTCCTCTGTGGCTCCTCCTATGATCCCTCCTCTGTGGCTCCTCCTATGATCCCTCCTCCGTGGCTTCTCTGTGACTCTTCCGTGACTCCTTGGTGTTTTTGCTGTGGTTCTTTAGTGTTTCCTTTGTAGCATCTCTGTGATTCCTTGGTCTTTACCCTGTGACTCCTCTATGGCGCCCGATTATTCAGTGTCTTTGTGGTGTTTCCTCTCTGGCTCCTCACTGACTCTTTCTGTTGCCTTTTTTACAGAAAGAAAGTGTCCTGGAAATGTTGAAAGCTGCAGAGCATCGCCTCCCAGCACCGGTCTTGCTCCAGTTTTTGTAAAAGGTCTCAGTGATCTCAAGGTCATGGATGGATCTCAGGTGGTGATGAGTGTGGAAGTGACAGGTAACTTTTTATAACATTTCTATAGTTTTTTCCAATCTGGTACAACGTTAAATTCTGTATTTTTTGGAACAGAACCAGTGTTTCTGATCACTGAAATTTCTTGTTGGCTCATAGGGTAGTCAGAACCCCCTTATTTGTGTACAGTGGTTTGTTCCACTTTAGTAACATGCTGCATTATAGTGGAGCATACCATTCCATGCAGAGAATGGGGGATCTGACTACATTAAAGGAAACCTACCACTTGTAGTGGCAGGTTTCCGATGGAAATACCGGGCACCAGCTCAGTGTGAGCTGGTGCCGGAGCTTATTTTAGTTAGTGTTTTAAACCGCGGTATCGCGGTTTAAAACACTTTTTAAACTTTACAGCCGGCGCAGGCAGGTACGTGCTCGGCGCTTACCGTGCACGCGGCTACATAGGAAGTGAATGAGAGCCGCGTGCACGGTAAGCGCCGAGCGCGTACCTGCCTGCGCCGGCTATAAAGTTTAAAAAGTGTTTTAAACCGCGATACCGCGGTTTAAAACACTAACTAAAATAAGCTCCGGCACCAGCTCACCCCGAGCTGGTGCTCGGTATTGCCATCGGAAACCTGCCACTACAAGTGGTAGGTTTCCTTTAAGGGGATTGATAGAGAATTGTAAAATGAAAAGGCTGCAGCACTTGCATGCTAATGAGCCTCAGTCTTTTTTGAATTACTTCTTGATTTTCCCTCTGATTGTAGCTCAACCTCCGGCCAAGATCCTCTGGTTCCATAATGGTAAAGAAATTCAGGAGACAGAGGACTTTCACTTTGAGCAAAATGAGGACACTTTCTACCTGTATATCCAGGAAGTGTTTCCTGAGGACACTGGGAAGTACACGTGCGAGGCCTGGAATAGCCTAGGACAGGCCCGGACCGAGGCCATGCTGACTGTACAAGGTGAGTATGGAAAGGCGAGCAAAAATAGTGGCTCCTCCAACAGTCAGAAACACAACCATCATCCACCGAACACTCCTGTCATCCACTGAACACTCCCGTCATCCACCGAAAAACACTTCCGTCATCCACCGACAAACACTCCCGTCATCCACCGACAAACACTCCCGTCATCCACCGACAAACACTCCCGTCATCCACCGACAAACACTCCCGTCATCCACCGACAAACACTCCCGTCATCCACCGACAAACACTCCCGTCATCCACCGACAAACACTCCCGTCATCCACCGACAAACACTCCCGTCATCCACCGACAAACACTCCCGTCATCCACCGACAAACACTCCCGTCATCCACCGACAAACACTCCCGTCATCCACCGACAAACACTCCCGTCATCCACCGACAAACACTCCCGTTATCTCCCATAATATATCTTATGCAGTTCATAGTATCGCGTGTACAGAACAATCTACATAAAACACAGTACAACCTGCACAGTACAACCTGCACAGTATACCACTGTGCGTGGTATACTGTGCAGGTTACTGTACACCACGCACAGTACAACCTGCACAGTATACCACGCACAGTACAACCTGCACAGTATACCACGCACAGTATACCACGCACAGTACAATCTGCACAGTATACCACGCACAGTACAACCTGCACAGTATACCACGCACAGTACAACCTGCACAGTATACCACGCACAGTACAACCTGCACAGTATACCACGCACAGTACAACCTGCACAGTATACCACGCACAGTACAATCTGCACAGTATACCACGCACAGTATACCACGCACAGTACATTCTGCACAGTATACCACGCACAGTACAATCTGCACAGTAAACCACGCACAGTACAATCTGCACAGTATACCACGCACAGTACAATCTGCACAGTATACCACGCACAGTACAACCTGCACAGTATACCACGCACAGTACAATCTGCACAGTATACCACGCACAGTACAATCTGCACAGTATACCACGCACAGTACAATCTGCACAGTATACCACGCACAGTACAATCTGCACAGTATACCACGCACAGTACAATCTGCACAGTATACCACGCACAGTACAATCTGCACAGTATACCACGCACAGTACAACCTGCACAGTATACCACGCACAGTACAACCTGCACAGTATACCACGCACAGTACAATCTGCACAGTATACCACGCACAGTACAATCTGCACAGTATACCACGCACAGTACAATCTGCACAGTATACCACGCACAGTACAACCTGCACAGTACAACCTGCACAGTACAACCTGCACAGTACAATCTGCACAGTATACCACGCACAGTACAATCTGCACAGTATACCACGCACAGTACAATCTGCACAGTATACCACGCACAGTACAACCTGCACAGTACAACCTGCACAGTACAATCTGCACAGTATACCACGCACAGTACAATCTGCACAGTATACCACGCACAGTACAACCTGCACAGTATACCACGCACAGTACAATCTGCACAGTATACCACGCACAGTATACCACACACAGTATACCATGCACACCTTGCTGTTGCATTTGGCGGGGTCTGGAGTCTTCACTCCATGTGTCACTAGTTGGGTCCATAGATGACTGGATTGTTTGTAATGTGATTGATGTCTCCGATACCTCAGAGCCGCAGGAGGGGACCCAGCCCTGGTTCATCAGCAAACCCAAAGCCATGGTGCTAGAGGTGGGGCAGAGCGCGCTGTTGTCCTGTGCCATCGCTGGAGACCCCTTCCCTGATGTGCACTGGATGAAGGACGGCCGAGAGCTTAGCGGATGTGAGGTCCTGCAGAATGAAGACGTCTTCACATTGATCCTGAGGAACGTACAAGTGGAAGACTCCGGAGTGTATCAGGTCCTGCTGAAGTAAGAGGCTGTGCTCGGTTATGTACAGGATCAGTTCTGTAGGTTTGTTCTTAAGATGAATTTGTATGTAAGACGGAACTCCGAACAAAGGTCACATGCATCACAGTGTCTGCGTCAGTTTTCTGTCGGACTTTGCACTGAAAAGAACCTGGAAACTTCTTGTACGTGTATTTATAAAGTGCTCTGTGTCCGACAAGACAGAAAATTCTGTATGTAAAGCGCCACATTTATTACAGCGGCTCCACAGATTTGTGTTGCACGAAAGGGGCACGAAAAGTTGAAGTTGAGCCAAAGTATTTTGTTTCTGTAACAATAGGATTTTCATAATTTTGGGTTGTCATCGGAACAAATATTAACAATAAATCTTCATTGCAGACGCCATTTGTAACTTTTATGTTGACCATTGCAAGTAAATCAGTAAATTACCAGCATCTAGGGTGCTTCACCAGGGGTCAGAGGGAGCCCCATGGAGAGGGGCAGAGATGAGATTGGATTCATAGAGGCTTATTTACTAAGGTCCCGGGCCCCACTTTCGTCGTGTTTTCCGACGTTTTTGGATTTGCGCCGCTGGGACAGGTATTTAAAGGGGCTTTCCCATCTGGGCATTTACATTTAATTAAATTAATTTGCCATATGTAAACATTTCTTCAATTGGATGTTAATTAAAAAAATGTTCCTGTGTGAAGATAATTTCTCATAAATGTAGCCATGTTGTCCCTTAGAAACCAGATAGCTTCCTCGGATACGACCACCTCACACTCTGGCAGCGGTGGCCAGACTTGCACTATAGACTCCTGCCGGACCACCAGGATTCAGCAATCATTGCCACAGGACGGCTGTGCGACCTGCAGTAACTCCCGGACATTTCATATACAAAAACCTTTTGTTTCTTTGTGCAATCTCTCCAGCAGAGGTGGCCGTATCCGAGGAAGCAATCTCGTTTCTAAGGGACCATATGACTACATTTGTGAGAAATTATTTTCACACAGAAACATTTTTTTTAATAATATCTAATTGACGAAATGTTTACATATGGCAGATTAATGAAACTGAATGTGAATGCCCAGACGAGAATACCCCTTGATTGTCGCGCTGCTACGCTGCTTTCATGCAACAGAAATCGGGGGAGGGGGGCCATCGAATGATCCGACTGATTCGGACTGAGCGCGGGATTTAACCTTCAAATTGTGTCGCACTGACATGCACTGGAAAGAAGCGACACATGCAGGATATCGGGCGCATGATCTTAGTGAATCGCGGCAGATGTGCATTATACACGGACAATGCACTTTGGGTGAACTCCTTGGACCAGGTAAATAAATGTGCCCCATAGGTACCCTATGGGGCACTTTTATTTACCTGGTCCAAGGAGTTCACCCAAAGTGCATTGTCCGTGTATAATGCAATAGGGTAATTGTATCTCTTATATACAATTCCCGGGATCAAGTCTATATAAACTTGCAGACGTTCTGCTACAATGTATCCGTGTGGACGAGATCAGTTTAGTGTCCAGTTCTGCTTGTATTGAGCCAAGTAATTCACCATATAATTTATATATATCATGAATCTAATATAATATTTTGACAAACACTTCACCTGTGTAAGCAGAGCTAGGCCCCTGATGTTTCCATTCAGTGACAGACAGCATAGATTTAGAAAATAGCTTGGACTTGGTATTACGTGAGTGTTTTATTCCTGGCCATCAGTCCCATGTAAATTCTGCTGAAATGAGGGATTCTGTAAAATGTGAGTTGCCAGAGGGAGGGGCCTCACCCAGGGGGAGGAGTCATTTTAATATTTATAGACATTCCCTTTTAATAAGAGAATAACTTTGCACTGGACATCGGCCCAGGATAGATAATAGGGCTAAGCCGCCTTATGGAGGTGAACGATGTGCACAGTATGGCGCTGCAATGTTCTCCCATATGCTGGGATTCGTGTCAGGCCAGAGAATCTGCTGGAAAAGAACTTAATATGGTATTGATTGAGCGGCGCTGCCTGCCCCGTGCGCCTCCGATAAAACATTAGTGATCCATTATGTTCCATCTCTTTGAAGGCAACGAGGTGCTGGTCTCTGTGACGGAGGCATTAGCCCCGAGGCATGTCCTCCGCACAGACGCCAATACATTCTCAGCACCATATATGGCGACACTTTTAAGTTTTTAATATAAACGAGGACAGTGGGAGGGGGGGGGGGGTTCCTCCTCACAGGATGCAGTGGAAAATCAGGGGCTGAATGTGAAGGAGGAGGAGGGGGACGCATGAGACTTGTAAAGAAGCTGAATATGAAGCGGGATGGGATGCGAGTGGGGACCACCATAGACGGCAGGTGCAAACATCCAGCAGAGCTCACCTGTCCTAGGGAGAGTCTATAGAGACCCCCAGGGGCAGAATCCCCCTCTAACTCACTCTCACATGGTACTCTGTAAGGTGATGCATGGGAGGAGAAGAACAGAAAAATGAATGTCCCTCCCTTCAGTCTCTACAGACGTCCGTTACTGTCTGTCATCCAGACCCTGAACCAGGGAGATCAGGATGAAACATCTGTCTTATAACTATGATCATGAAAATGAATGGAGGGCACAGCACTGCTGCGTTCCCACTCTGGGGTCCTGATCCCTTCAATTCCAGGGGTAGTCAGACCTCTAGTGATCACACATTAGGAGATGTAAGATATGTACCCTTTTACATGATAAGATTCTCTTTGCTGCCACCAGTAGGGGGAGCTATGAGGAGTTTATGCTGCTTGTGCCATGTAGATACAATGTAACACATAACTGTTATCTATGCAGGGGGTTTGGAGCTCTGTATATGCTCTCCTTATGTTCTTTGTGGTGCCACACTCCAGAGCTGTGTCCGGGGAGGCCTCCCCAGCAGCGTAGCAGTGTGAGGAGTCTGCACATTATATCTCACTTTTCTGGGCTCTAGGGGGATAGCGAGTCACCCCTGATCTTCAGGTTTTGAGTGACGTCGGGTGCTAATTCTGCCCTGGACCATAAACAATCTCCTTGTTCCAACTTCTCATTCCCAGAAACAATTTATTCCGAAACCATCCAAGCCCGGCTGTGAGATTAACCCCTTACATCCCTGTCTTGCTGTAGACCTGACGCTCGTGTTGCAATCATGTCCTGTCTGAAGTGCAAACATGTCCCGAGGGGGCTGGGAATAAACCGCGCTATTGTTAGGGAGCGCAGAGAAACTTTTTGTTACATTTTGTGATATTTAATTGGCTTCCCGAGGATAAAAATTCCCCTTTTGTTTGCAGGAACGCGGTGGGTGAATGCAGCTGCCAGGTGTCTGTGAGGCTGCAGGAGGGCGAGCCGGCAACCCGGGCGCTCACACAGTAAGTCACCACGGGGCGCTCAGGACGGGTGGATGCTATTTTTTGCTCTGCTAATTCTCTTCCATCCCAGACCTATGAGCCTCTAATCCCCCAAATGTGACCCATCCAGAGACAGCCAGGACGGGCAGGAGATCATTTTTTTGGCTGTTTTCCTTATAAGGCCACTGAAGTCATCACTGATGCAATAAAGCGATGGACTCGCTTCTTCACATGGATCTCTCCTCCCCTAGGAGTTTGCTTCCTTGCTCACAATTTGTTTGATTTGTAAGCCAGACCTCCCTAAGTGCCTCTTTCTCTTTCCTCTCGCTGACACTTAGGCAAAGGGAGCAGCCGGGCTTCTCAGAAAGAGATGGATGTGGACCTGACAATGCACTAAGGATTGCAGGGGTGATCCACAGAGCTGACAATCAAGACAGCATCCGTGGCGTACTCAAGAGGAGAGTAGAGGTTAAGGAACATACAGAGGAAAAACTCCGTCAGCAAGAAGCCGAGCAGTTGGACTTCCGCAATCTCCTAGGAAAGAAGGCAACCGCTAGGACTGTTTCTGAAGAGAACCTTCAGGACGTCTCAACTGAGCAGATGGACTTCAGAGCCAACCTCCAGCGACAGGTCAAACCTAAGGCCTTGTCTGAGGATGAGCGCAAGGTCCACGCCACACCGCAGGTGGATTTCCGATCGGTGCTGGGGAAAAAGACCCCAGTCTCAAAACCTCCTATAGTGGAAAAGACTCCAGTAAAAGCGGCCACCCCAGACTTCAGGTCAGTCCTCGGTAATAAGAAAAAGGTCCCGACCGAGAATGGCAATGCCAACAGCACCGAGCCTCACGAAAACGCCAAACCCTTTAGCAGAGATGACAAACTCAATCAACTGGTCAAAGATGATAAACCAAAATCTGGTGTCAAGGAGGAAAACGCAAAGCCAGTACTCAACCAGACAAAGGGTCTCTTCAACCAGGAAAAAGTCAAACCCCTAGCCCTAAAGGATGATAAGCCGAAACCTAGTTCCAAGGAAGAAAATGCCAAGCCGGCAGCCATCCTGGAGAAGGTAAAACCCCCGACCAAGGAGGAGAGCACAAAACCAGTGGTCAACCAGGAAAAGACGAAGCCCCTCAGCAAAGAGGAAAGTATAAAACCAGCAGTCAACCAGGAAAAGATGAAGCCCCCCACCAAAGAGGAAAATACAAAACCAGCGGTCAACCAGGAAAAGGCAAAAGTAACTGTCAAAGAAGAAATTGCTAAAACAGTAGAAAACCTGGAAAAAGTCAGAGCCTCACCCAAGGAGGAGAAGTTAAAACCAGCCGTTAATGAAGAAAACTCCAGATCCCCCCTCAAGGAAGATGTTGCTAAGACCCCAGCCCTGGAGGAGAAACCTTCCCCCACGGAGGAGCAGATCCAGCAGAACTGTGTGTACGTAGTGGATGGAGAAGTGGAGAGCAAGGCAACTGCGGAGAGAACCTCAGGGACCCCACCCCTGTTCTCAGAGGTCTTACAAGACGCTAAGTTGGTGGATGGAGAAAAGCTGATACTACAGTGCCGAGTCACCTCAGATCCACCTCCGACTGTCACGTGGACCCTCGATGGGAAAGTCATTAAGTCATCCAAGTTCATTGTGCTGGGCCAGGAAGGTAATAATGTGACTGTCCATGGAGGGTGCATCACTGGTGGGAGAGTGTCTGGAGGGTGCATCACTGGTGGGAGAGTGTCTGGAGGGTACATCACTGGTGGGAGAGTGTCTGTAGGGTACATCACTGGTGGGAGAGTGTCTGTAGGGTGCATCACTGGTGGGAGAGTGTGTCCATAGAGTGCATCACTGGTGGAAGAGTGTCCATAGAGTGCATCACTGGTGGAAGAGTGTCCATAGGGTGCATCACTGGTGGAAGAGTGTCCATAGGGTGCATCACTGGTGGAAGAGTGTCCATAGGGTGCATCACTGGTGGGAGAGTGTCCATAGGGTGCATCACTGGTGGGAGAGTGTCTGTAGGGTGCATCACTGGTGGGAGAGTGTCTGTAGGGTGCATCACTGGTGGGAGAGTGTCTGTAGGGTGCATCACTGGTGGGAGAGTGTCTGTAGGGTGGGACACTGGTGGGAGAGTGTGTCCATAGAGTGCATCACTGGTGGAAGAGTGTCCATAGGGTGCATCACTGGTGGAAGAGTGTCCATAGGGTGCATCACTGGTGGAAGAGTGTCCATAGGGTGCATCACTGGTGGGAGAGTGTCTGGAGGGTGCATCACTGGTGGGAGAGAGTCTACAGGGTGCATCACTGGTGGGAGAGTGTCTGTAGGGTGCATCACTGGTGGGAGAGTGTCTGTAGGGTGCATCACTGGTGGGAGAGTGTCTGTAGGGTGCATCACTGGTGGGAGAGTGTCTGTAGGGTGCATCACTGGTGGGAGAGTGTCTGTAGGGTGCATCACTGGTGGGAGAGTGTCTGTAGGGTGCATCACTGGTGGGAGAGTGTCTGTAGGGTGCATCACTGGTGGGAGAGTGTCTGTAGGGTGCATCACTGGTGGGAGAGTGTCTGTAGGGTGCATCACTGGTGGGAGAGTGTCTGTAGGGTGCATCACTGGTGGGAGAGTGTCTGTAGGGTGCATCACTGGTGGGAGAGTGTCTGTAGGGTGCATCACTGGTGGGAGAGTGTCTGTAGGGTGCATCACTGGTGGGAGAGTGTCTGTAGGGTGCATCACTGGTGGGAGAGTGTCTGTAGGGTGCATCACTGGTGGGAGAGTGTCTGTAGGGTGCATCACTGGTGGGAGAGTGTCTGTAGGGTGCATCACTGGTGGGAGAGTGTCTGTAGGGTGCATCACTGGTGGGAGAGTGTCTGTAGGGTGCATCACTGGTGGGAGAGTGTCTGTAGGGTGCATCACTGGTGGGAGAGTGTCTGTAGGGTGCATCACTGGTGGGAGAGTGTCTGTAGGGTGCATCACTGGTGGGAGAGTGTCTGTAGGGTGCATCACTGGTGGGAGAGTGTCTGTAGGGTGCATCACTGGTGGGAGAGTGTCTGTAGGGTGCATCACTGGTGGGAGAGTGTCCGTAGGGTGCATCACTGGTGGAAGAGTGTCTACAGGGTGCATCAATGGTGGGAGAGAGTCTACAGGGTGCATCACCGGTGGGAGAGTGTCTGCAGGGTGCATCACCGGTGGGAGAGTGTCTGCAGGGTGCATCACCGGTGGGAGAGTGTCTGCAGGGTGCATCACCGGTGGGAGAGTGTCTGCAGGGTGCATCACCGGTGGGAGAGTGTCTGCAGGGTGCATCACCGGTGGGAGAGTGTCTGCAGGGTGCATCACCGGTGGGAGAGTGTCTGCAGGGTGCATCACCGGTGGGAGAGTGTCTGCACCTGTGGGAGAGTGTCTGCACCTGTGGGAGAGTGTCTGCAGGGTGCATCACCTGTGGGAGAGTGTCTGCAGGGTGCATCACCTGTGGGAGAGTGTCTGCAGGGTGCAGTGCATTGTGTTACAATGTATCCAGTCCTCTTTGGTGTGAACATCAGCATCTTGTCTCACTCCTGGTGATCGTTACAGTATATCAGTCCTAAGTGTAACTCACAGCGGGTTGTCAGGACTAGAGACAATTGTAACAGACCCTCAGCTGTTTATATTCTGTGACATGATGAATAGAAGGACCTGGGAAGGGGGGTATTATGACCACTCAAAAAACCCCCAAGAGAGATAGGATAGCAGAAAAAAGAGAGGAAGCGCACACCTCGTGTGATATTGTTGTGGGTAAAAAAGCACCGATTGGCAGGTGGGAGTGGGGAGACTCTCACCTGGGGTATGCAGTAATACGCTTGTCAGATGAATACGAGTATGGCAGCCAATCGATGATGCTCACGTACATCCGAGGACCAAAGGTGCGGTGTCGTGGGAGCGGCTTGCAAGAGAACCTGGAGCGAGTGGTGGATCGGCGCCGTTATCACTCGTGAGGCATAGATGTGCCAGATAGTATGTTCTTTATTGGATGATACACATCCAATGGATGATATTCTGTGACAGGATATGAAAGGGATAATAGAATCCTGGGATAGTAGAGGGGTTGTGTTATTGGGGTGTTGTATTATTGTCGGCGGTATAGCTAGGGGCGCTGTAAGACTGGGGCAGTATTACAGGGGCTCTGTTTTATTGGGCCCCTGTATTGCTAGACCCTGTATTTATTGGGACTTTAATTGCTCTGGCTCTGTATTGCTGGGACCCTGTATTGCTGGGACCTTGTATTATTGGGACCCTGTATTGCTGGGACCCTGTATTGCTGGGACCCTGTATTATTGGGACCCTGTATTATTGGGACCCTGTATTATTGGGACCCTGTATTGCTGGGACCCGATATTATTGGGCCCCTGTATTGCTGGGACCCTGTATTGCTGGGACCTTGTATTATTGGGACCCTGTATTATTGGGACCCTGTATTATTGGGACCCTGTATTATTGGGACCCTGTATTATTGGGACCCTGTATTATTGGGACCCTGTATTGCTGGGACCCGATATTATTGGGCCCCTGTATTGCTGGTACCGTGTATTATTGGGCCCCTGTATTGCTGGGGCTCTGCATTATTGGGCCCCTGTATTTCTGGGGCTCTATATTATTGGGCCCCTGTATTGCTGGGACTTTGTATTATTGGGGTGCTATTTTATTGAGGACCTGTACAGCTGGGGCCCTGTATTGCTTGGGCACTGTATGATTGGGGTTCTCTATTGCTGGGACTGTGTATTATTGGGATCCTTTTATTCTGGGGCTCTGTATTATTGGGCCTCGATAGTTTTGGGGCTCTATAGTTTTGGGGCCCTGTATTTCCGGGGAACTTTATTATTGGGGCTTATATTTCTAGGGCTCTGTATTATTGGGGTCCTCTATTGCGGGGGCTCTGTATTTTTGGGATCCTGTTATTCTGGGGGTCTGTATTATTGGGGCTCTATAGTATTGGGGCCCTGTATTTCTGGGGCAGTGTATTATTGGGGCTCATATTTCTGGGGCTTTGTATTATTGGAGCCCTTTATGACTGGGGCTCTGTATTATTGGGACCCTGTACTATTGAGGTGCTGTATTATTTAGGCCTTGTATACCTGGGGCCCTGTATTGTTGGGGAGCTCTCATTGTGGGATGCCATTGGGGTCTTGTATTATTTAGGCCTTGTATTGCTAGGGCTCTGCATTATTGGGGCTCTTTATTTCTGGGGTCCTGTATCATTGGACTATACTCTTGTATAGTAGTGTTGGCGTCATCCTTTCTGGCCAAATATATTTTTCTTGCCCTATATTGTCCTATTGATACCGGACCTCCGTGGTGTTTTGGAGTTTCCGGCCTTTTTTGGGCTAAGTACATCAAGCGTTTGAAGCTCGATTGATGGGTACTTACTGCTAACACCTATATCCCCTGTAGTGGGACATTTTGTATTATTGGGGCTTTTTATTGCTAGGGTCCTGTATTATTGGGGCTCTGTAATATTGAGACGCAGTAATTATTGGGGCTCTGTATTATTGGGGTGCATTAATTATTGGGGCTCTGTACTGCTGGGGTTCTGTTTTATTGGGGCTCTGTATTATTGAAGTGCAGCAATTATTGGGGCTCTGTATTATTGGGGTGCAGCAATTATTGGGGCTCTGTATTATTGGGGCGCATTAATGATTGAGGCTCTGTAATGTTGGGGTTCTGTATTATTTGAGTGCATTAATGGGTCACTGTATTATTGGGGCTCTGTATTATTGGGGTGCAGCAATTATTGAGGCACTGTATTGTTGGGGCTCCGTATTATTTGGGTGCATTAATGGGTCACTATTATTGGGGCTCTGTATTATTGGGGTGCAGTGATTATTGGGGCTCTGTATTGCTGGGGTTCTGTATTATTGAGGTGCAGCAATTATTGGGGTGCAGTAATGATTGGGGCTCTGTATTGCTGAAGATCTGTATTATTAGGGCTCTGAATCATTGGGGACCTCTCCCCTTGGGGAGCCATGCATTATTAAGGCTCCGTATTATTGGGGTGCTCTCCCAGTTTGGGGAGCCATGGATTATTAATGCTCTGTATTATTGGGGTGCCCTTAAGCCTCGGGAATGCTGCTGGACCCCTGGATGGGTATCCTGGCACTTCTGGCCTGGAATCTGCTCGTTCCCACAGTAAACTTTTGTAATAAATCCTGATCCATGCTTTATAGCTGCCAGACCACTGAGTGCCTGTTACTGCTGAAGTATCGTCTCTGTGTGTTAGGAGACCTGTGTCATCTCTCCCTGAGCTCTGACAGGGGGACTATGGGGGTACTCTGTTTCTCACAGACACCGGACTGCAGGAGTCACCCAGGGCTGTGTGGGGGTCTCAATACGCAGGGTTAAAGGTGTGAGAATCAGATGGTCCCTTGGGGGCCACATGTCATCCTGTTGGGTTCCCAGCACTGCACCCACTATGTAACCCCTTCCTGCCCAGTATAAAGAGAAAAAAAAATGGAAAGAAAAAAGGGACAAGTGCAAAAACTATAGTGTAATAGTCTTAAAATGCAGGTGCAGGCGGGCGCTCACCTTCTTATGGCTGTTACACTGAGCGCATGTTCCGTATTGAACCCCAGCAGTCTCTTGTACTGGTGCAGCCTCGTGGGGTCTCGCTCTGGTATGGCACAAATCCAGCAAAGTAACTGGAAATGGGAAAACTCTATATTAAAAAAAATATATAAAATATATATTGGGGAATTTTTACCAATGATATGGAATTTCTAACCTTAATGAAAGATAAAAAATTATGGGATATTTGTCTCAGATCTGTACTAGATCCGTCATCAGTCATAGAACTCCCCTTATTTTTTATATATATATTTTATATTTTTTAATAAAAATCACAAGAAGGAGCACTTCAAGTGATTTTTATAGGGTTTACTCTCCAAAAATGCCATTGCCCTTAATGTCCAGGAGAGAGTTCTACAAGCAGAGGCTCATCACTGACACAGATACCACTAGTTGAATAGTGAGTGCAGCTCTGGAGTATAATACAGGATGTAACTCAGGATCAGTACAGGATAAGTAATGTCATGTATGTACACAGTGACTGCACCAGCAGTAGAATAGCGAGTGCAGCTCTAGATTATAATACAGGATGTAACTCAGGATCAGTACAGGATAAGTAATGTCATGTATGTACACAGTGACTGCACCAGCAGCAGAATAGTGAGTGCAGCTCTAGATTATAATACAGGATGTAACTCAGGATCAGTACAGGATAAGTAATGTCATGTATGTACACAGTGACTGCACCAGCAGCAGAATAGTGAGTGCAGCTCTGGAGTATAATACAGGATGTAACTCAGGATCAGTACAGGATAAGTAATGTCATGTATGTACACAGTGACTGCACCAGCAGAATAGTGAGTGCAGCTCTGGGGTATAATACAGGATGTAACCCAGGATCAGTACAGGATAAGTAATGTCATGTATGTACACAGTGACTGCACCAGCAGCAGAATAGTGAGTGCAGCTCTGGAGTATAATACAGGATGTAACTCAGGATCAGTACAGGATAAGTAATGTCATGTATGTACACAGAGACTGCACCAGCAGCAGAATAGTGAGTGCAGCTCTGGGGTATAATACAGGATGTAACTCAGGATCAGTACAGGATAAGTAATGTCATGTATGTACACAGAATAGTGAGTGCAGCGGTGGAGTGTAATACAGGATGTAACTCAGGATCAGTACAGGATAAGTAATGTCATGTATGTACACAGTGACTGCACCAGCAGAATAGTGAGTGCAGCTCTGGAGTATAATACAGGATGTAACTCAGGATCAGTACAGGATAAGTAATGTCATGTATGTACACAGTGACTGCACCAGCAGCAGAATAGTGAGTGCAGCTCTGGGGTATAATACAGGATGTAACTCAGGATCAGTACAGGATAAGTAATGTCATGTATGTACACAGTGACTGCACGAGCAGCAGAATAGTGAGTGCAGCTCTGGGGTATAATACAGGATGTAACTCAGGATCAGTACAGGATAAGTTATGTCATGTATGTACACAGTGACTGCACCAGCAGCAGAATAGTGAGTGCAGCTCTGGAGTATAATACAGGATGTAACATGCGCCCCTGTATTATGTTTTGTATTGTGGTCATTGTAAGGACCTTGTAATGTGATGTGGGTCCTGTCTCCTTCTTTCCCACTCTGCCCCAGTCACTGCCCTTGCCATCCAGCGGGCTCTGCTTTGTGGTGTGTACAGGGTTAATGTGGTCTTTAGGAGGGTAATGAGACAGAACATGTCCCTGGGCTCCCAGGGCAGTGTCTGGGGTCCATGAGGTCCCTACAGAGGAAATGCCAGATGATTGTGAGGACTGATCTGGACCTCGGCCCAACATGAAAAGCCCAGCTATGTCCCACCGATCCTTATCTCAAGTAACCGCTTCCTGATTACCGAGAGCGTTGCCAGCGGAGGACTACAACTCCCAGCATGTGACACAGTGTTCTAAACTGTGTATCTAATCCTATCATGTGTGATACTGTGCTAATCCTAATTTACGTGGTACTGTCTGCCGAGCTGTGTATCTAATCCCATGGTGTGTGATACTGTCTGCCGAGCTGTGTATCTAATCCCATGTTGTGTGATACTGTCTGCCGAGCTGTGTATCTAATCCTATCATGTGTGATACTATCTGCTGAGCTGTGTATCTAATCCCATAGTGTGTGATACTGTCTGTTGAGCTGTGTATCTAATCCCATGGTGTGTGATACTCTCCTGAGCTGTGTATCTAATCCCATGACGTGTCTCGGTCTTGCTTGCAGGCTCCCTGTATTCTCTCACCATAGACAAGACGTTCCCGGAGGACGGGGGGCAGTATACATGCGTTGCGGAGAACGCAGCAGGAAAGTCGGGGTGCAGCTGTAATGTGACTGTAGAAGGTAAGTGATGGGGGGTCCCATGTACCCGCCATGATTCTGTATACAATGTATCCATAGCAGGGTGACCTCACTGTATCAGAGGTCATGCGCCTCCAGTTTCCTATATGCCTGGAGGGTTTGGGGTCCTTTGATACCTGGATAATGTACACTGGGTGACCCCTGAGCCCTGCGTATTGTAGTCTGGTGGATATTCCTGGGATATGATGTCACCGTCTGGCGAGGTCAGGGGTGACGTCCCAGACTGACAGGGGCACCTGCCATCACATGACACCGGCAGATTACAGGAGATCCCCAGCTGTCACATGTTGTATCCCCTCACGTTGCGTCCCATCCACCCTGAATGTGTTGTTGTTGTTTTGTTTCAGACACTTCAGGAAAAACCGGGATAACAAAGACGAAGAAGCCAAAAAGTAACGCTGCGCCCACGAGCACCTCAGAAAGTAAGTGACCCCCTAAGTACAAGTAACACAGAGAAAGCGCTCAGGATCTCTGCTCAACATCCGTGACTACGGAGAATCTGAAAGTGTGAACAGGTCATATCCACCAGGGACTCCTGTCTGACCTCCACAGGACGGTACTCGCCCCATTACTGAGCCTGCTACTCGCCCCGTTACAGAGCCTGCTACTCGTCCCGTTACAGAGCCTGCTACTCGTCCCATTACTGAGCATGCTACTCGCCCCGTTACAGAGCCTGCTACTCGCCCCGTTACAGAGCCTGCTACTCGCCCCGTTACAGAGCCTGCTACTCGCCCCGTTACAGAGCCTGCTACTCGCCCCGTTACAGAGCCTGCTACTCGCCCCGTTACAGAGCCTGCTACTCGTCCCGTTACAGAGCCTGCTACTCACCCCATCATGGAGCCTGGAACTCGCCCCATTACCGAGCCTGGGACTCGCCCTATTACTGAGGGCACTGCTCAACCTATCACTGAGGGCAGTCCCTGTCATATTACCGCTGGCACTGCTCACCCTATTGCTGAGGGCACTGCTCGCCCTATAGCTGGGGGCAGTCTCTGCCATATCACTGAGGGCACTGCTCGATCTATTACTGAGGGCACTGCTCGATCTATTACTGAGGGCACCGCTCGCCCCATCACTGAGGGCGCCGCTCGCCCCATCACTGAGGGCGCCGCTCGCCCCATCACTGAGGGCGCCGCTCGCCCCATCACTGAGGGCGCCGCTCGCCCCATCACTGAGGGCGCCGCTCGCCCCATCACTGAGGGCGCCGCTCGCCCCATCACTGAGGGCGCCGCTCGCCCCATCACTGAGGGCGCCGCTCGCCCCATCACTGAGGGCGCCGCTCGCCCCATCACTGAGGGCGCCGCTCGCCCCATCACTGAGGGCGCCGCTCGCCCCATCACTGAGGGCGCCGCTCGCCCCATCACTGAGGGCGCCGCTCGCCCCATCACTGAGGGCGCCGCTCGCCCCATCACTGAGGGCGCCGCTCGCCCCATCACTGAGGGCGCCGCTCGCCCCATCACTGAGGGCGCCGCTCGCCCCATCACTGAGGGCGCCGCTCGCCCCATCACTGAGGGCGCCGCTCGCCCCATCACTGAGGGCGCCGCTCGCCCCATCACTGAGGGCGCCGCTCGCCCCATCACTGAGGGCGCCGCTCGCCCCATCACTGAGGGCGCCGCTCGCCCCATCACTGAGGGCGCCGCTCGCCCCATCACTGAGGGCGCCGCTCGCCCCATCACTGAGGGCGCCGCTCGCCCCATCACTGAGGGCGCCGCTCGCCCCATCACTGAGGGCGCCGCTCGCCCCATCACTGAGGGCGCCGCTCGCCCCATGACTTAGGGCTCTGTGTTCGCTCCTTAGCGTCTTACAGTCCATCTATTGGGTGCCGCCCACAGATCGGCGGAGTTGCCCTTCTGTCCCAGTCCTGGAGATGACTTCCATGTGTTTCCTTAACCCTCCCGCTGGGTCATGTGAACATCCTGTGTGGGAACAGCAGATCAGGGCGTCACATGTTTAACCTCTTCAGTACGGACAGGAGGATCTTCTCCTTCATATAAATAGAGAAGAATTATATCCTCAATACTAATTGCACAGCATTGTGGGTGAATAGAAAGCGGGTGTTTCCTGCTCCTCAGAGCCTCGTGTCTGCTGCCAGTCTTATGGTCCTGACCTTATAGCCTGGTGTCTGCTGCCAGTCTTATGGTCCTTTCCTTATAGCCTGTTGTCTGCTGCCAGTCATGTGGTCCTGACCTTATAGCCTGGTGTCTGCTGCCAGTCTTATGGTCCTTTCCTTATAGCCTGTTGTCTGCTGCCAGTCATGTGGTCCTGACCTTATAGCTTTGTGCCTGCTGCCAGTCATGTAGTCCTGACCTTATAGCCTGTTGTCTGCTGCCAGTCTTATGGTTCTGACCTTATAGCTTTGTGTCTGCTGCCAGTCTTATGGTTCTGACCTTATAGCTTTATGTCTGCTGCCAGTCTTATGGTCCTTTCCTTATAGCCTGTTGTCTGCTGCCAGTCTTATGGTCCTTTCCTTGTAGCCTGTTGTCTGCTGCCAGTCTCGTGATCCTGACCTTATAGCCTGGTGTCTGCTGCCAGACTTATGGTCCTGACCTTATAGCCTGGTGTCTGCTGCCAGTCTTATGGTCCTTTCCTTATAGCCTGTTGTCTGCTGCCAGTCTCGTGATCCTGACCTTATAGCCTGGTGTCTGCTGCCAGTCTTATGGTCCTGACCTTATAGCCTGGTGTATGCTGGCAGTCTTATGGTCCTTTCCTTATAGCCTGTTGTCTGCTGCCAGTCTTATGGTCCTTTCCTTATAGCCTGGTGTCTGCTGCCAGTCTTATGGTCCTGACCTTATAGCCTGTTGTCTGCTGCCAGTCCTATGGTCCTGACCGAGTCTGGTGTCTGCTGCCAGTCTTATGGTCCTGACCTCAGAACCTTTTGTCTGCTGCCAGTCTAATGGTCCTAACCGTATAGCCTGTTGTCTGCTGCCAGTCTCATGGTTCTGGCCTTATAGCCTTGCGTCTGCTGCCAGTCTTATGGTCCTGACCGAGTCTGGTGTCTGCTGCCAGTCTTATGGTCCTTTCCTTATAGCCTGGTGTCTGCTGCCAGTCTTGTGGTCCTGACTTTATAACCTGGTGCCCGCTGCCAGTCTTGTGGTCCTGACCTTATAGCCTGGTGTCTGCTGCCAGTCTTGTGGTCCTGATCTTATAGCCTGGTGTCTGCTGCCAGTCTTGTGGTCCTGATCTTATAGCCTGGTGTCTGCTGCCAGTCTGCTGGTCCTGACCTTATAGCCTGGTGCCCGCTGCCAGGCTGTTGGGTGGGCGCTGGTGTTGTTATCACTGTTATCACTCCATCCATGGCCCTGTCAGACCCCTCCTTCCCGCAGCCGTGTTCTGTCCACAGATAATTGTGCACATTGTTCTATTTTTGCTTTTGTTGTCAGATTTTGCTTTTCTGGCAAAGTGGAAAATTGTTCAGTATAAACAGTGAAGTGTGCGGGGAGGGGAGCCTCCAGGGGCGTAACTACAGTCTAGCAGCCATTGCAGCTGCTAATGGGCCCGCACTGTCAAAGGGCCCCGTGATCCGACCTGACATATTAAAGAATGTAGGATGTGCACCATTATATTCGTATTATGCTACACATTGTATATAACATATATGGGATGTGTATATGCTGCATGTGTATATGGTGTATCCTGTGTTTATATACTGTGGGAGGGCACCCCATTCAGAAGCCTGCTATGGAGCCCTGCCCCTCCTAGTAACGCCCTTGGGTGCCCCCCATACTGAGTCAGACACTGGTGCACGACCCCCACTTACCACCGGAAGGGAAGAGCGGGGAGAGGGATCTGCTGGGACAATTCTATATGTAATGTTCGCACAAGACCCTAATCAAAGCACAAACCCAGAGAATATAGAAACACTGAAGTGCCACGTCTGCTCACCGGACTGAGAAGAAGAGCACCAGAGGAGGTGGAAGAGGAGAACCGAAGGAGAAAGAGAAGCACTAGAGGAGGAAGAGGAGCACCGACGGAGGAGGAAGAGGAGCACCGAAGGAGACGGAAGAGGAGCACCGAAGGAGACGGAAGAGGAGCACCGAAGGAGACGGAAGAGGAGCACCGAAGGTGACGGAAGAGGAGCACCGAAGGAGACGGAAGAGGAGCACCGAAGGAGGCGTAAGAGGAGCACCGAAGGAGGCGTAAGAGGAGCACCGAAGGAGGCGTAAGAGGAGCACCGAAGGAGGCGTAAGAGGAGCACCGAAGGAGGCGTAAGAGGAGCACCGAAGGAGGCGTAAGAGGAGCACCGAAGGAGGCGTAAGAGGAGCACCGAAGGAGGCGTAAGAGGAGCACCGAAGGAGGCGTAAGAGGAGCACCGAAGGAGGCGTAAGAGGAGCAAGAGCAGCCTCAGAAGAGGAAGAGCACCAGAGGGGAAGGAGCACCAAAGGCCCAGGAGGAGGAGCTGTGGAGGAAAAGCACCAGAGGAGGGGGGAGGGAGGAAGAGGAGCACCAGAGGAGGTGGAGCATTGGAGAAAACAGCAGAGAAGGAAGAGTGGAGGAGGTGGAGCAAAGGGGCAGTATTATAGTACCTTGTATTCTTGTACATAGGGGGCAGTATTATAGTACCTTATATTCTTGTACATAGGGGACAGTATTATAGTAGTTATATTCCTGTACATAGGGGGCAGTATTATAGTAGTTATATTCTTGTACATAGGGGGCAGTATTATAGTAGTTATATTCTTGTACATAGGGGGCAGTATTATAGTGGTTATATTCTTGTACATAGGGGGCAGTATTATAGTAGTTATAATCTTGTACATAGGGGACAGTATTATAGTAGTTATATTCTTGTACATAGGGGGCAGTATTATAGTAGTTATATGCATGTACATAGGGGGTAGTATTATAGTAGTTATATTCTTGTACATAGGGGCAGTATTAAAGTAGTTATATTCTTGTACATAGGGGGCAGTATTATAGTAGTTATATTCTTGTACATAGGGGACGGTATTATAGTAGTTATATTCTTGTACATAGGGGACGGTATTATAGTAGATATATTCTTGTACATAGGGGGCGGTATTATAGTAGTTATATTCTTGTACATAGGGGGCAGTATTATAGTACCTTATATTCTTGTACATAGGGGGCAGTATTATAGTACCTTATATTCTTGTACATAGGGGACAGTATTATAGTAGTTATATTCCTGTACATAGGGGGCAGTATTATAGTAGTTATATTCTTGTACATAGGGGCAGTATTATAGTACCTTACATTCTTGTACATAGGGGGCAGTATTGTATTAGTTATATTCTTGTACATAGGGGGCAGTATTATAGTAGTTATATTCTTGTACATAGGGGGCAGTATTATAGTAGTTATATTCTTGTACATAGGGGGCAGTATTATAGTACCTTATATTCTTGTACATAGGGGGCAGTATTGTATTAGTTATATTCTTGTACATAGGGGGCAGTATTATAGTAATTATATTCTTGTACATAGGGGGCAGTATTATAGTAGTTATATTCTTGTACATAGGGAGCAGTATTATAGTAGTTATATTCTTGTACATAGGGGGCAGTATTATAGTAGTTATATTCTTGTACATAGGGAGCAGTATTATAGTAGTTATATTCTTGTACATAGGGGGCAGTATTATAATAGTTATATTCTTGTACATAGGGGCAGTATTATAGTAGTTATATTCTTGTACATAGGGGGCAGTATTATAGTAGTTATATTCTTGTACATAGGGGGCAGAATTATAGTAGTTATATTCTTGTACATAGGGGGCAGTATTATAGTACCTTATATTCTTGTACATAGGGGGCAGTATTGTATTAGTTATATTCTTGTACATAGGGGGCAGTATTATAGTAATTATATTCTTGTACATAGGGGGCAGTATTATAGTAGTTATATTCTTGTACATAGGGAGCAGTATTATAGTAGTTATATTCTTGTACATAGGGGGCAGTATTATAGTAGTTATATTCTTGTACATAGGGGGCAGTATTATAGTAGTTATACTCTTGTACATAGGGGGCAGTATTATAGTAGTTATATTCTTGTACATAGGGGGCAGTATTATAGTAGTTATATTCTTGTACATAGGGGGCAGTATTATAGTAGTTATATTCTTGTACATAGGGGGCAGTATTATAGTAGTTATATTCCGGTACATAGGAGGCAGTATTGTAGTAGCTATATTCTTGTACATAGGGGGCAGTATTATAGTGGTTATATTCTTGTACATAGGGGGCAGTATTATAGTAGTTATAATCTTGTACATAGGGGACAGTATTATAGTAGTTATATTCTTGTACATAGGGGGCAGTATTATAGTAGTTATATGCATGTACATAGGGGGTAGTATTATAGTAGTTATATTCTTGTACATAGGGGACGGTATTATAGTAGTTATATTCTTGTACATAGGGGGCGGTATTATAGTAGTTATATTCTTGTACATAGGGGACGGTATTATAGTAGTTATATTCTTGTACATAGGGGACGGTATTATAGTAGATATATTCTTGTACATAGGGGGCGGTATTATAGTAGTTATATTCTTGTACATAGGGGGAAGTATTATAGTAGTTATATTCTTGTACATAGGGGGCAGTATTATAGTAGTTATATTCTTGTACATAGGGGGCAGTATTATAGTAGTTTTAATCTTGTACATAGGGGGCAGTATTATAGTAGTTATATTCCTGTACATAGCGGGCAGTATTATAGTAGTTATATTCCTGTACATAGGGGATAGTATTATAGTAGTTATATTCTTGTACATAGGGGGCAGTATTATAGTAGTTATATTCTTGTACATAGGGGGGCAGTATTATAGTAGTTATATTCTTGTACATGGGGGGCAGTATTATAATAGTTTCCCTGTGTCCTGTTACTCTGGAAGTTACTTTGGCTTGTATTACCCCTGGCATTAGTTGTTGTGATGAATTTTGGGCAGAGTCCAGTCATTTCGGGCCTCTCTTTTCTGGCTGTGATTCCTGGGTCTGTCTTGTGTCAGTGATGTGTGAATGGACCTGATGATTTTACAATCTGATTTCTTCCTGCTGGAGAGTCCAGAGAACCTTCTCAATATTCGGTATATAACTGATCAGCTGTCCTGTTACACTGTAACAAACCTAATGAAGTAGATCTATTCTACATTTTTTTTGGAGCAGGGTGGGGGGAGGTTGAGTCGTAAACCTCCTGTACACTGTCTCCTTCTTGTAGATGTAAACTCCTTGGCTTTGGTCTGGAGTTTTTCCTTTTTCTGGTTCTTCGTTTTAGCTGAAGATTCCAGAATGAAGGTTACAAATGGTTTTGTGTTCGGAGGATTGTGACCTGTCGGAGCCACTGAACCATCGACTAAATATGGGATTATGTGCTGGAAAGTGCCGAGACTCCTCCAGAAATATCTCTTTGGGAATTTATGGAGGGTCCTCCCCACAAGAGCGGCTGGGAACGTTTATCGGAATGGGTGACGGATCTTCCTTATATGGAAGCAGAACCAAACCTGGAGACTGGGCAGAGAACTTCATCACACGATACAAACAGAATGTCTACTCACATGAGTCTCCACTCAGCATCACCCCTGCAGGACGGAGTCTGATGAACCCTAAGTCCATAGTTGGTAGAAGCTGCGCTGAGTTGCAATGAGTTGATTTGCCCTCATGTTTGTCCTTTCTAGTGGGGGTCCTGATGCGTCTGGGGTGGGCAGCGCCACTCAGTGCCAGGAGGGTTTTTAGTCTCTCACCATTTGCATTTATGGAGAGTGTTTTTCCTCATCTGTTGATTTGTGTCGACGTAAATGTTGATGGGGAAGTTGTCTCTTGGAGATTTAATTTATGTTGTATCTTATCTCATATAACGTGTAGGAATCTTATCTCATCCTTCTGGTCCGCATCTTCATTTCTGACTCCATTCATCATTACTTAACCTCCTAAACCCTGACACATCATAAAGAGCAGGATCTGGTCAAATGCTTCTTCCTCTAACTGCATGTGTGATGTCATTCATAGCCGGTGGTGACATCATCATCTCATCTTCATGTCATCTGTCAGTATTCCTCGGTTGTGATGTCATCAGCTGGCGCTGTGACATAGAGCGACCATCTTTTTGGATTGGAGATGACTCTTCCATAGTCTCATCCTGGGCCATCCTCCTCCTTATCTCTACTAATCTCATCATTCTCCATGTGTAATATGAGTTCATGTTGGCCATCGCTGCTGCTGGACAATCCTTCATTGCACGTCTTGACTCATGGCCGTCCCCGTCTGGGGTAGCATGCCGGTGCCTGGCTGTATCCTTCCTTCTCTGTAGGATCTAGGATGCCCCTTGTAATCCTTCCTGGAAGATCCATTAGATCTATAACAAATCCTTACACTTTCCTTCCAGATGAAGCCTTCATTAAGAAGAAGCCACCTTCACGGACTCTCCTTAAATCAGGTAGAAGGATTGTCCTCTGCTACATTGTATCGCTCCCTCCCATTCTCCAGTCAGTGATCGCATCCCGGCCAATACCTGCAGCCTGGAGTGAAGTCTGTATAATGTGTAGGAGCCCCAGGCCCAGGCTCTCTAGAGCAAAGGGCAGAACATGGTTAGGAGGTTACACAAACTAATTCATTTGGTGCATTATGGGAAATTTAATGTTTGCTTTGTCTTTGATTAATCATCAACCTAATTATTCAAATTCTCAGGAAAACTACTACCAAGAGATGACCACTATACACTAGAGAAGACCACTATACACGAGAGAAGACCACTATACACGAGAGAAGACCACTATACACGAGAGAAGACCACTATACACGAGAGAAGACCACTATACACGAGAGAAGACCACTATACACGAGAGAAGACCACTATACACGAGAGAAGACCACTATACACGAGAGAAGACCACTATACACTAGAGAAGACCACTATACACTAGAGAAGACCACTATACACGAGAGAAGACCACTATACACGAGAGAAGACCACTATACACGAGAGAAGACCACTATACACGAGAGAAGACCACTATACACTAGAGAAGACCACTATACACTAGAGAGGACCACTATACACGAGAGAAGACCAATATATACGAGGGAAGGCCTCTATACACGAGAGAAGACCACTATACACGAGGGATGTCCCCTATACACGAGGGATGTCCCCTATACACGAGGGATGTCCCCTATACATGAGGGATGTCCCCTATACATGAGGGATGTCCACTATACATGAGGGATGTCCCCTATACATGAGGGATGACCATCATTCATGTGGGATGGACACTATACATGGAGGATGACCATTATTTTTGTGGGATGACCACTAAACATCAGGAATGGACACTACACACTAGGGATGACCACTGTTCATACACCCTGATAAATATTCACTGTCCGTTTTTCTGAGGGCTGATGTTATTAGTGAATAGAACGTAAGCAACCGACAAGAAAGCGTTACAGATGCAGATGAAATACTTATTCTGTTCTATATCTTGTATTTTGCCTTTATCTCCTGCAGCTTCTCCACCTCAGATTCTTCAGTTCCCAGAGGACAGGAAGGTGCAGGCCGGGGAGTCGGTGGAGCTGCTCTGTAAAGTTGGGGGGACGCAGCCCATCTCCTGCATGTGGATGAAGTTCAGGAAGGAGGTAACCGCGTGGGGCAATGTGATGTGATGACTCTAGACTAAGCAGACAACACATAAGTAATTCCACCCATGGTACCTCAGAGACGTGAGCAGAGCTATGCCTTCCAATGTTGTAGATGTTCTCCAATGACTGATGACTTTCTCTAGTGGTTGTGGTAAGTTATATGCCGCATACGGTTTCCATTTAGATGTGGTGACCACAAAGTTTTGATGTGAGGCCGTTGTGACACCAGGCTGAGTAAAGGACAGTCTATGGGGGATGTGACCTAATATGTCATAGGAGAACCACTGGTGGTATTTGTATGTCGTCGAATAGCTCAATGCCAGTCAGCCTCTGCTAAGCCACAGTCTTCTAGTCTATTATATTGTCCTGTGCTTCTTATCTTTGCACTCTGGTGCTGCAATAGTTTGGTGTTGGGCAGATGAGGAAATATTGGGGACTTTTTCAGTGATGCTGATTATCGAGGGGTATGTAGGTTGACTTAAGGGTAACAGTTGGGGCCGTCCGGTGATGTCGGAGGAGGTTATTTATATTGTGGGGGAAGGGCAGCATTTTCTTTTTTTCTAAATATTTATCTTCTAATCTTTCTGCAAACAGATCAAAGAGAGTGAATTCATTAAGATAGAGAAGACGGAGGACACGTGCAAGCTGACCATCTCCTGCGCGCGGCAAGAGCACTGCGGATGCTACACGCTGGTGGCGGAGAACAAACACGGCTCCAAACAAGCGCAGATAAACCTGACTGTGTTTGGTGAGTTGCGATGTCTTCTGCCTCTTATCTTTGGATGGTTGGATACTGGATGTACCATACAGATCCCGGGTTCTGTAGCGCTTGGTCTTCGGAGCCCTCTGGGTCCTTGGTGGCTTCATGTATCTAGCACAGTGATCCCATCCATGATGCTTCCAGCTCCTCTGCATTCATCTCTATCCTTCTGACCTCTGGCTCCTGCTTTGCCTCATCCTTGGCCCGGATTCTCCTTGGTGGGAGCCCCCATCAGGTTCCTTACATTCATTATATAGGGAGTATTACCAGCCAGACGCGCACAGGCTTAGCTCTGTTTATTTTACTATTTTTAAGCACAGCAGAGTCACTGTCACTTCTACATCATTTATTTTTGGAAATTCTTCATGAGACGATGAACTTTTATTAAATTATCTGCAGGTCAGCGATCGAAAACAGGAAGCGGATAACATATAATTATTATGATTAACTCTGAAAGGGATATATAGTGTTACATGCCATGTACCCAGGCCCCCAACCACCTGCCTCACCATGTCACCTCATTCCTGTATCTTTACTGCCCCACAAATTTAAATACTATAATACTTCCCCTTATGTACAAGAATATAACTACTATAATACTGCCCCTATGTACAAGAATATAACTACTATAATACTGCCCCTATGTACAAGAATATAACTACTATAATACTACCCCCTGTGCACAAGAATATAACTGCTATAATACTGCCCCTATGTACAAGAATATAGCTACTATAATACTTCCCCTTATGTACAAGAATATAACTACTATAATACTGCCCCTTATGTACAAGAATATAACTACTATAATACTGCCCCCTATGTACAAGAATATAACTACTATAATACTGCCCCTATGTACAAGAATATAACTACTATAATACTACCCCCTGTGCACAAGAATATAACTGCTATAATACTGCCCCTATGTACAAGAATATAGCTACTATAATACTGCCCCTATGTACAGGAATATAACTACTATAATACTGCCCCCTATGTACAACAATATAACTACTATAATACTGCCCCCTATGTACAAGAATATAACTACTATAATACTGCCCCCTATGTACAAGAATATAGCTACTATAATACTGCCCCCTATGTACAAGAATATAACTACTATAATACTGCCCCCTATGTACAAGAATATAACTACTATAATACTGCCCCCTATGTACAAGTATATAAGTACTATAATACTGCCTCCTATGTACAAGAATATAACTACTATAATACTGCCCCCTATGTACAAGAATATAACTACTATAATACTGCCCCCTATGTACAAAAATATAACTACTATAATACTGCCCCCTATGTACAAGAATATAACTACTATAATACTGCCCCTATGTACAGGAATAAAACTACTATAATACTGCCCCTATGTACAGGAATAAAACTACTATAATACTGCCCCTATGTACAGGGATATAACTACTATAATACTGCCCCCTATGTACAAGAATATAACTACTATAATACTGCCCCCTATGTACAAGAATATAACTACTATAATACTGCCCCCTATGTACAAGAATATAACTACTATAATACTGCCCCCTATGTACAAAAATATAACTACTATAATACTGCCCCCTATGTACAAGAATATAACTACTATAATACTGCCCCTATGTACAGGAATAAAACTACTATAATACTGCCCCTATGTACAGGAATAAAACTACTATAATACTGCCCCTATGTACAGGGATATAACTACTATAATACTGCCCCCTATGTACAAGAATATAACTACTATAATACTGCCCCCTATGTACAAGAATATAACTACTATAATACTGCCCCCTATGTACAAGAATATAACTACTATAATACTGTCCCCTATGTACAAGAATATAACTACTATAATACTGCCCCTATGTACAAGAATATAACTACTATAATACTACCCCCTGTGCACAAGAATATAACTACTATAATACTGCCCCTATGTACAGGAATATAACTACTATAATACTGCTCCCTATGTACAAGAATATAGTTACTATAATACTGCCCCCTATGTACAAGAATATAACTACTATAATACTGCCCCCTATGTACAGGAATATAACTACTATAATACTGCCCCCTATGTACAGGAATATAACTACTATAATACTGCCCCCTATGTACAGGAATATAACTACTATAATACTGCCCCCTATGTACAGGAATATAACTACTATAATACTGTCCCCCTATGTACAAGAATATAACTACTATAATACTGCCTCCTATGTACAAGAATATAGCTACTATAATACTGCCCCCTATGTACAAGAATATAACTGCTATAATACTGCCCCCTATGTACAGGAATATAACTACTATAATACTGCCCCCTATGTACAGGAATATACCTACTATAATACTGCCCCCTATGTACAGGAATATAACTACTATAATACTGCCCCCTATGTACAGGAACATAACTACTATAATACTGCCCCCTATGTACAAGAATATAACTACTATAATACTGCCCCCTATGTACAGGAATATAACTACTATAATACTGCCCCCTATGTACAAGAATATAACTACTATAATACTGCCCCCTATGTACAAGAATATAACTACTATAATACTGCCCCCTATGTACAGGAATATAACTACTATAATACTGCCCCCTATGTACAGGAATATAACTACTATAATACTGCCCCCTATGTACAGGAATATAACTACTATAATACTGCCCCCTATGTACAAGAATATAACTACAATAATACTGCCCCCTGTCAGTCAGGTGTATGTCGCTATGACTGGTCATTCCTGGATCTAATGAGTCTTTTTCCCTCCAGCTTTCTGTTTGTTTGTGTTTTCCGTTGTACATTGCAGTAATTTGGCTGCATATTTTGGGGTTACCCTGAATGATCTTTCTGTAAAGTTTTGGATGTGATTCTTGGTAACATTTGGGATTAAGTATTTTCTGTTAACTATTGCAGTGCTGGATCCCTTCATTCTTGTACTGTGGGAGTCCTGCTTATGTTGGGTCTGGAGTAGATAAGTCCGCAGGGGGTAGGGAAGGATCCAACACCTCACAGAAAGTACATGCCATGTACACATTATAAATCATCAGAGTCATCAGATATTTTGTTACAGACGGCAGGGAAGTTCTCTCTGATCACATGTACAGGTGGTAAAATGTGTTCTTTATTAAAAACCTAAAGGACACCTGTCATCAGGTCTCTGTCACTTATATATGTATCATTCTAAAATCACATTCTCTTTATTATGTGAATGAGGCTGGGCACATGGAGAGAGAAAGTGATGTCACCCCTGTTACCCTTAACCCCCCCCCCCCTGCATTCAGATGTGCGTGTAATGTATAGTAAAGCATTGCTTATGTCTGTGCTTCATCTGCTGACATGCTGTGTTCTGCTATACACATGTGAGAGACACAGACATCAGCTACACAAGTACCTGACATGTTCTCCTATACACATGTATGAGACACAGACATCAGCTACACAAGTACCTGACATGTTCTGCTATACACATGGGAGACACAGACATCAGCTATACAAGTACCTGACATGTTCTGCTATACACATGTGAGAGACACAGACATCATCTACACAAGTACCTGACATGTTCGGCTATGCACATGTGTGAGACATAGACAACAGCTACACAAGTACCTGACATATTCTGCTATACACATGTGAGAGACACAGACATCAGCTACACAAGTACCTGACATGTTCGGCTATGCACATGTGTGAGACATAGACAACAGCTACACAAGTACCTGACATGTTCTGCTATACACATGTGAGTGATACAGACATCAACTACACAAGTACCTGACATGTTCTGCTATACACATGTGAGAGACACAGACATCATCTACACAAGTACCTGACATGTTCGGCTATACACATGTATGAGACACACACATTAGCTACACAAGTATCTGACATGTTCTCCTATACACATGTGAGAGACACAGACATCAGCTACACAAGTACCTGACATATTCTGCTATACACATGTGTGAGACACAGACATCAGCTACACAAGTACCTGACATGTTCTGCTATACACATGTGAGAGACACAGACATCAGCTACACAAGTACCTGACATGTTCTGCTATACACATGTGAGAGACACAGACATCAGCTACACAAGTACCTGACATATTCTGCTATACACATGTGTGAGACACAGAAATCAGCTACACAAGTACCTGACATGTTCTGCTATACACATGTGTGATACACAGACATCAGCTACACAAGTACCTGACATGTTCTGCTATACACATGTGAGAGACACAGACATCAGCTACACAAGTACCTGACATGTTCTGCTATACACATGTGAGAGACACAGACATCAGCTACACAAGTACCTGACATATTCTGCTATACACATGTGTGAGACACAGACATCAGCTACACAAGTACCTGACATGTTCTGCTATACACATGTGTGATACACAGACATCAGCTACACAAGTACCTGACATGTTCTTCTATACATATGTGAGAGACACAGACATAAGCTACACAAGTACCTGACATGTTCTGTTATACACATGTGAGGGACACAGACATCGGCTACACAAGTATCTGACATGTTATGCTATACACATGTGTGAGACCCAGGCATCAGCTACACAAGTACCTTACATGTTCTGCTGTACACATGTGTGAGACACAGACGTCAGCTACACAAGTACCTGACATGCTCTGCTACACACATGTGGGAGACACAGACATCAGCTACACAAGTACCTGACATGTTCTGATATACACATGTGTGAGACCCAGACATCAGCTACACAAGTATCTGACATGTTCTGCTATGCACATGTGTGAGACATAGACAACAGCTACACAAGTACCTGACATATTCTGCTATACACATGTGAGAGACACAGACATCAGCTACACAAGTACCTGACATGTTCTGCTATACACATGTGAGAGACACAGACATCATCTACACAAGTACCTGACATGTTCTGCTATACACATGTATGAGACACACACATTAGCTACACAAGTATCTGACATGTTCTCCTATACACATGTGAGAGACACAGACATCAGCTACACAAGTACCTGACATATTCTGCTATACACATGTGTGAGACACAGACATCAGCTACACAAGTACCTGACATGTTCTGCTATACACATGTGAGAGACACAGACATCAGCTACACAAGTACCTGACATGTTCTGCTATACACATGTGAGAGACACAGACATCAGCTACACAAGTATCTGACATGTTCTGCTAAACACATGTGTGAGACACAGACATCAGCTACACAAGTACCTGACATGTTCTGCTATACACATGTGAGAGACACAGACGTCAGCTACACAAGTACCTGACATGCTCTGCTACACACATGTGGGAGACACAGACATCAGCTACACAAGTACCTGACATGTTCTGATATACACATGTGTGAGACCCAGACATCAGCTACACAAGTATCTGACATGTTCTGCTGTACACATGTGTGAGACACAGACGTCAGCTACACAAGTACCTGACATGTTTTGCTATAGACATGGGAGACACAGACATCAGCTACACAAGTACCTGACATGTTCTGCTATACACATGGGAGACACAGACATCAGCTACACAAGTACCTGACATGTTCTGCTATACACATATGAGAGACACAGACATCAGCTACACAAGTGCCTGACATGTTCTGCTATACACATGTGAGAGACACAGACATCAGCTACACAAGTACCTGACATGTTCTGCTATACACATGTGTGACACACACATCAGCAACACAAGTACCTGACATGTTCTCCTATACACATGTGTGAGACACAGACATCAGCTACACAAGTACCTGACATGTTCTCCTATACACATGTTCTCCTATACACATGTTCTGCTATACACATGTGTGAGACACAGACATCAGCTACACAAGTACCTGACACATGTAGCTGATGTCTGTGTCTCTCACATGTGTGTAGCAGAACAAGTACCTAAAGATACACTTTCTAACACTGCTCCTTCTCCCTGTCCTACCCAGGGACAGTCTCCTTTCAGCACTCTCACAATGCTCCTTCTCTCTTCTCTACCTGAGGACAGTCTCTTCTCAGCACTCACACTGCTCCCACTTCCTTCTGTACATGGGAACAGTCTACTGACCCTGTGCCAAAGATGCCTATAAATATTACAGGCACTTTTTATTACCATCCCTGACCCCAGGAGCTCACAATTTAATCCACCCATCACACTATGCATCATTTGTACATTGGGGTAAATTGGCTGCATATTTTGGGGTTACCTTGAATGATCTTTCTGGAAAGTTTTGGATGTGATTCTTGGTAACATTTGGGATTAAGTATTTTCTGTTAACTATTGCAGTACTGGATCCCTCCATTCTTGTACTGTGGGTCTCCTTCTTATGTTGGGTTAGGTCTCCTTCTCCCTTCTGTACCCACTTTTTATTACCATCCCTGACCCCAGGAGCTCACAATCTAATCTCCTATCACACACAATGGGGCACAGTCCGACGACAATGCCCTGTGCAGCGATTCACTAAGATTGTGCGCCCGATATCCTACATGTGTCACTTCCCCGCTCTGGTCCACCGGAGTTCGGGAGGGGGGAGGGGGGGGGGACTGTCTGGATTTATGTAAAAGATTAATGTTTATGATGTTACTCAAGTTCCAGCATCTATTATTACTGTTTGCTGTGATTCCTTCCCATTGCTCCCCCCCCATGACAGCCGTGGCCCCCGTGTAGCCCCTGGGAATGTATGCGGCTGCGCCCGGACCCCGCTGCACTCTGCGCCTCTGACCTTTTATGGCTCGCTTTCTCTCCCCGAGATGAATTTTAAGTTGAGATTGTGCCAAAGGCGACATGATGGCTCCTCTCCAACCTGGCTGCACGGAGCTCCGGCTGTACGGGACGGGGGGCTTCCGAAACATCCATCATCTCTAATGCATACAGGGGACCCTCTGGGAATAAGATGAGATTAAGAAACTGGATGCACCCCTATAGCTACCAACACACAGTGCTCAAAGCTCCTGGCCCCCCATATGGATGTAACCTATAACCTTCGCAGATACATGACTTATAGTGATAGCTGTGGGGCCCCTCCACTGCGGGGCCCGTGTGTGACTGGGACCCTCTTATATAAGAAGTGGAGTAGGACCTCCCCTCGCCTGTCACTGGTATCCAGTGCCCTGAGCTGCTCCTCTCTGAGATGAGGGGAGTAAGGAATAACACAGTCATCCGAAATAATCCGGCGGCCAAACCCCTGCCGGGGGTCTCATCCGGGACAAAGCCCCCGCCGCCAAGTGACTCTGTGTATTGATATGTTCTGCCATTTATCCATTCACGTTGTGTCCGGAGCATTGGGGGTAGAAAGTCTCTGTCACCCCTACTAATGATGCAGGTTGTCTCCAGTCACTGCCACTCAGTGTACAATTACATTATATCTATACTCCTCATTGCCAAATATTACATCATATTATAAACCGCAGTCACATCCAAAGCTGAAGCCATAATCTACTACTCACATTGTATACCCTAGTCACAGCCAGAGCTGCATCAAGTGTTCAGAACTGCTCTCTGATGTCGGGGGAAGGGCCTCGTTATCAGATTATAATTTATAACCCAAGTACATAATGTCAATATTTACTCTGTAATAGTCTCCATAATCCAAATTATGTGATGGTGGATAATCTGTCACCGCTGCTCCATGCCGCTTATCTCTGATCTCTCAGCCGTTGTTTACACTGATTGCCGGAAGCAGAAGTTCCCACGAGGCCACAGACCCCTCCATCCTCCTCTTCCATGGGAATCCCTTTAATCAGGGGCGATGTTATCGGCAGGACCCCCGCCTTTAGATGTCACTCCCTGCCGAGACTACGTGACCCTGAGCAGAGACTGTACAACACTAATACACGGGATTATTCTATATTACACCATCATACATCAGATTATAATATGTTATGCTTCTAATACATGGGATTATTCTATGTTACACCATCATACATCAGATTATAATATGTTATGCTTCTAATACATGGGATTATTCTATGTTACACCATCATGCATCAAATTATATTATGTTACAGGTCTAATACACAGGATTATTCTATATTACACCATCATACATAGGATTTTAATACGCCACATTTATAGTCCATTGCATGCGGCTGTATATTATAAATCATGTCGGGGAAGGACGTTGCAGTAAACCAGATTATGTTCTGCAGATAAACCCGATCCTCCAGCGGGTCAGCCGTGCGCTTCTGAAATGAAAGGTTCTGCCCTTACTGTGTCGTGGTACGGCCCGACCTATGATGGAGGGAGTGTGGTGCAGTCCTACACGGTGGAGATCTGGGACTCGGTGGGGCAGACTTGGTCGGACCTGACGCAGTGCCGGAGCACCTCCTACACCGTGGAGAACCTGCTGCACGATCGGCAGTACAAGTTCCGAGTACGAGCCACCAACGTGTATGGAACCAGTGAACCGAGCCAGGAGTCCGAACCCGCAGCCTACAAGGAGAAGGAGGAAGGTGAGCGAGCGGTACCCATGTTATATCTCTACAATATATGGTATCTGTACATTATACACCGCAACCTTCTATGTATATACTACTGACATATACCATCCATCATCCCTGACCCCAGGAGCTCACAATCTAATCTCCTATCACACAATGCATCACTCCCATCATTCCTGACCCCAGGAGCTCACAATCTGATCTCCTATCACACACAATGGGGCATATTTACTTACCCGGTCCTGTCGCGATCTCTGCGGATTCGGGTTTGCCGCGATTCAATAAGGTCGTGCGTCCAATTTCCTTCATGTATTGCTTCCCCGCTGAGGTCCGCCGGAGTTCACCTTCATCTTCCTGCTGCATGTGAGTGCTTGATCTTGCGACACAATTTTGTTTTAAAATTCCGCGGTTTGTCCGAATCCATCGGGTTGTCCGACAGCCACGCCCCCCGATTTCTGTCACATGCAAGCCGGCACCGACTCGCCACAATCTGATTGCGTGTGCCAAAAACCCGGGGCAATTCGGTGCAAAAAGGAAATATTTGGGAGACCCGACAGAATCGCGGTCCGCGGACCCTTAGTAAATGAGCCCCAATGTATGACTCCCCTCAGGAGCTCACAATCTAATCTCCTATCACACACAGTGGGGCACATTTACTAAGGGTCCGAACAGCGCATTTTCGTCGGATTTCCCGACTCTTTGCCGTTTTGCTCTGAACTGTCCCGGGTTTTTGGTGCACGTGATCGGATTGTGGTGCATCGGCATTGGCTTGCATGCGACACAAATCGGGGGGCGTGGCCGTCAGACACCTCAACTGATTCGAACGTGGAATTTAAAAACGAAATTGTGTCGCAACATCAGCACTCACATGCACCAGGAAGAAGAAGGTAAACTCCGGCGGACCTAAGCAGGGGAAGCGATGGATGCAGGAAATCGGTTGCACGAGCTATGTGAATCGCAGAAGATCCGAATACTTGTCGGAAAACGCACAGTGGCGATCGCAACGGGGCAGGTAAGTAATCTGACCCACTGTATGACTCCCATCATCCCTGATCGCAGGAGCTCACAATCTAATCTAATCACACACAATGGGGCATATTTACTTACCTATGCCTCGCTATCCCCGCTGTGCGTTGTCTGACAAGGATTCGGAGCTGCCGCGATTCACTAAGATCGTGCGCCCAATATCCGGCAAGTGTCACTTCCCCGCTGAGGTCCGCCGGAGTTCACCTTCTTCTTCCCGGTGTATGTGAGTGCTGATCTTGCGACACAATTTCCTTTTTAAATCCCGTGGTTTGTCCGAATCAATCAGGTTGTCCGAGGTCCACGTCCCTCGATTTGTGTCGCATGCAAGCCGGCGCTGATACAACACAAAAACCTGGGGCAATTCAGCGCAAAACTGAAAAAAATTGCGAAACCCGACGAAAATGCGGTGTTCAGACCATTAGTAAATGTGCCCCAATGTATCACTCCCATCATGCCTCCTGTTGGTGCAGTAGCAAATGGGCCTTCAGCAGGTTCTTTTCTCCTTTTGTGATGGTTTCCTCTTCTCTTCTGCAGAACATAAGGATGAGGCTGTGGTTTCGGATGACGGTGAGTTCTGGATTTTTTGGGGAAATATAGAAGCTGCTGATGTCTCCTTGCAGATTTGTGTGTACATTACCCCATATCCCTCTCATCTGCTACAGAGGACAAGGAGACAGAACCAGAATACAGAGATGTCGTCATCAACACCGCACAGAAGGTCTCCGAATTCTACGATGTGGAGGAACGGCTGGGAACGTAAGTGCAATAATAGCCCCCAACCCGGCACATACCCAACACATAAGGACTGCAATGGCAGAATAGTGAGTACAGCTCTGGGATATAATACAGGATTTAACTCAGGATCAGTACAGGATAAGTAATGTCATGTATGTACACAGTGACTGCACCAGCAGCAGAATAGTGAGTGCAGCTCTGGGGTATAATACAGGATGTAACTCAGGATCAGTACAGGATAAGTAATGTCATGTATGTACACAGTGACTGCACCAGTAGCAGAATAGTGAGTGCAGCTCTGGGGTATAATACAGGATGTAACTCAGGATCAGTACAGGATAAGTAATGTCATGTATGTACACAGTGACTGCACCAGCAGCAGAATAGTGAGTGCAGCTCTGGAGTATAATACAGGATGTAACTCAGGATCAGTACAGGATAAGTAATGTCATGTATGTACAGTGACTGCACCAGCAGCAGAATAGTGAGTGCAGCTCTGCAGTATAATACAGGATGTAACTCAGGATCAGTACAGGATAAGTAATGTCATGTATGTACACAGTGACTGCACCAGCAGCAGAATAGTGAGTGCAGCTCTGGGGTATAATACAGGATGTAACTCAGGATCAGTACAGGATAAGTAATGTCATGTATGTACACAGTGACTGCACCAGCAGCAGAATAGTGAGTGCAGCTCTGGGGTATAATACAGGATGTAACTCAGGATCAGTACAGGATAAGTAATGTCATGTATGTACACAGTGACTGCACCATCAGCATAATAGTGAGTTCAGCTCTGGGGTATAATACAAGATGTAACTCAGGATCATTAGGTTCTGGTGATGATTTGATTAGTAGAAGAAATGATGGAGACGACTCTTCCCTGGGATGCTGGGAGTTGTAGTAATTGTTGGCCCAAGCTGATGCCATCTTTTAACCTTGTGCATGCGTCTTTGGGATCCGGGACGACTTTCTTAGGATGAGATAGCAGATGTCAGAGTGGATGTCTATGTGTGGGGGTCATCCTCTGGTCGCCCCTGTGTGCCCTTCATATGACCTTGGGGCTTCAGAAGTCGGATTGTGTGTCCGTCCTCCATCATACTCTTCTCTTATCGCAGGGGAAAATTCGGGCAAGTTTTCCGTATCGTGGACAAGAAAACTAAGAAGGTTTGGGCCGGGAAGTTCTTGAAGGCGTACTCCGCCAAGGACAAGGAGAGCATCCGCCAGGAGATCGACATCATGAACTGCCTGCACCACCCTAAGCTGGTCCAATGTATCGACGCCTTCGAGTCCAAGAGCGACATGGTGATGGTACTGGAACTGTAAGTACCCACAGGGGTCTGGGTCACCCTCATCCCTAGTGCCTGGGTCACCCTCATCCCTGGTGCCTGTGTACTGGGGGTCTGCGTCACCCTCATCCCTGGTGCCTGGGTCACCCTCATCCCTGGTGCCTGTGTACTGGGGGTCTGGGTCACCCTCATCCCTAGTGCCTGGGTCACCCTCATCCCTCATCCCTGGTGCCTTTGTACTGGGGGTCTGGGTCACCCTCATCCCTGGTGCCTGTGTACTGGGGGTCTGGGTCACCCTCATCCCTGGTGCCTGTGTATTGGGGGTCTGGGTCACCCTCATCCTGGTGCCTGTGTACTGGGGGTCCGGGTCACCCTCATGCTGGTACCGGTCTACTGGGGGTCATGTTGGGGTCTGGGCTCATCCTGGTGCCTGTCTATTGGGAGTCATGTTAGGGTCCGGGGTCATACTGGTGCTTGTCTACTCTGGGTTATGTGGGGTTCAGGTCACCCCATCCCTGCTGCCTTCCTACTGTGGATCATGTTGGGGTCTGGACTCATCTTGGTGGCCGTGTACTGGGGGTCATGTGGGGCCCAGGCTCATCCTGGTGCCGGTCTACTGGGGGTTATATGGGGTCCAGGTAACCCCATCCCTGCTGCCTTTCTACTGGGGGTCATGTGGGGGTCCGGGGTCATCCTGGTGTCTGTCCACTTGGGGGTCACCTTCATCATCTTACCATATTATTGATTTGTAATACAGTCTGGGTTGTGTATATGGTATATATGGTTCATATGTTTGTGAGGTTCTGTCGTGTGACATACACATAGACATAGCTGGTCCTCTTGGATGTGACGTGGCCTCTTCTCCCGTGGCAGGGTCTCTGGGGGGGAGCTGTTTGAGCGGATCATCGATGAGGATTTTGAGCTGACGGAGAGGGAAGTCATCAAGTACATGAAGCAGATAGCGGAGGGTGTGGAGTTCATCCACAAGCAGGGCATCGTCCACCTGGACCTCAAACCTGAGAACATCATGTGCGTCAACAAGACCGGGACCAAGATCAAACTCATCGACTTTGGCCTGGCCAGGAGATTAGGTGAGGGGACCTTCCTCTGTGCTGCTGTGGATATCTCCCCGTATCACTGGCTCTGCAGGATGCGATTATACACCGTATCTAACATGACTGTATCCGATCCACTTAATGTCTGTCTGTCCCCGCACCCCCCCATCTCCCCTTCCCAGCAGCGCCCTCGTGTCTCCCCTTCCCTGCAGCGCCCTCGTGTCTCCCCTCCCCTGCAGCGCCCCCTGTGTCTCCCATCCCCTGCAGCGCCCCCTTGTCTCCCCTCCCCTGCAGCGCCCCCGTGTCTCCCCTCCCCTGCAGCGCCCCCGTGTCTCCCCTCCCCTGCAGCGCCCCCGTGTCTCCCCTCCCCTGCAGCGCCCCCGTGTCTCCCCTCCCCTGCAGCGCCCCCGTGTCTCCCCTCCCCTGCAGCGCCTCCGTGTCTCCCCTCCCCTGCAGCGCCCCCGTGTCTCCCTTCCCCTGCAGCGCCCCCGTGTCTCCCCTTACCGGCAGAGCCCGCCATGACTCCCCTTCCCCGCAGCTCCCCCCTTGTGTCTCCCATCCCCTGCAGTACCCCCATGTCTCTCCCCCAACCCCCCACCCCGTCTCTTCCATCCTTTGCAGCACCCCCGTGTCTCCCCTCCCCTGCCGAGCCACCGTTTCTCCCATCCAGCACCCCCGGCGCTCCCCCCCCCTCCGTGTCTCCCAGCCCCCGCAGAGGCCCTGTGTCTCCCCCTCAGCACCCCCACCCTGTGTCTCCCCTCCCCTGCAGAGCCCCCATGTCTTTCCTCCAGCACCCCCTTTGTCTCCCGGCCGCAGAGGGAGGGGGGGCCTCCCGTGTCTCCCCCACGGCGCCCCTGTGTGACCCTCACCCGCAGCCCCCCCCCCAACTCCCCCGCAGCTCCCCCCCACCCTCGCTGTGCCCCCCTTATGTGGCTCGCGGTTTTTCCACCTTGTTGCGCCTCTTATTATGGTTGGAAATTCCTCCTGAAGCGACGGGATTCGATTCCTGCCCTTTTTTGGTCTGTTCAATGTCTCATGTAAACTTCATTTCAGATAATCCAGCGGAGCGAAGTTCTTCTCATTTAACTCTTTGGGTGTCTGTGTTTCCATGGAGCCAGGCCAGGGGGAGCCGCTTTCACAGGATAAGGAATCTATGGGGGGGTCTATACCCGCCATAATCCTATACTACCTGCATTGCATCCATATAGGAGGGGACTACAACTCCCAGCATAGCATTTTAGATACAGACAGTGCAGGAAAAGCCTCTCCTACCATAGACAGACATTACAGGCTGTCTGATAACAGAGAGTAGTAGAGTTGTTTTTTTTCTGTCTCTGATCTTCACTTCTGTTGCAGAAAACACACCGAATCTTAAAGTGTTATTTGGGACCCCGGAGTTTGTGGCCCCTGAGGTCATCAATTATGAGCCAATTGGATACGCCACCGACATGTGGAGCATCGGAGTCATCTGCTACATCCTGTAAGTATGAAGCCTCCCGGCAGTGGAGGGGTAAATGCCCAAATGGAAGAAAAACAGACGCCTGTCTTAATGGATGACATTAAAAACTGCATTGATTTGAAAGGGATTTATAACGGATCCTTTCAATTTCAGCTTTTTACTTTTTTAAGCAGAAGCTGGAAACGGAAATCTGAGCGGTAGTGTGAACTGCGCCTTACATGTGTTGTGCCCCCCGCAGTACATGGTGCGGTCAGTTGGCACCCTCTAGTGGAGGACTGTCATCATCACACTGTAGATGGCAACAGCGCCTGTGTGATACCCCAGGGTTCCCAATCAACTATATATCTTCCTGTCCGTCCCCGTGGACTATAAAACTTCCCATCTGTCCCCATGGACTATATAACTTCCCATCTGTCCCTATGGACTATATAACTTCTTGTCCGTCCCCATGAACTATATAACTTCCTGCCTGTCCCCATGAACTATGTAACTTCCTGTCCGTCCCCATGGACTATATAACTTCCTGTCCGTCCCCATGGACTATATAACTTCCTCTCTGTCCCCATGGACTATATAACTTCCTGCCTGTCCCCATGGACTATATAACTTCCTGTCTGTCCCCATGGACTATATAACTTCCTGTCTGTCCCCATGGACTATATAACTTCCTGTCTGTCCCCATGGACTATATAACTTCCTGTCTGTCCCCATGGACTATATAACTTCCTGTCCGTCCCCATGGACTATATAACTTCCTGTCCGTCCCCATGGACTATATAACTTCCTGTCCGTCCCCATGGACTATATAACTTCCTGTCTGTCCCCATGGACTATATAACTTCCTGTCCGTCCCCATGGACTATATAACTTCCTGTCCGTCCCCATTAACTATATAACTTCCCCTCTGTCCCCATGGACTATATATCTTCCTGTTCCTCCCCATTAACTATATAACTTCCTGTCCATCCCCATGGACTATATAACTTCCTGTCTGTCCCCATGGACTATATAACTTCATGCCTGTCCCCATGGACTATATAACTTCATGCCTGTCCCCATGGACTATATAACTTCATGCCTGTCCCCATGGACTATATAACTTCCTGCCTGTCCCCATGGACTATATAACTTCCTGTCTGTCCCCATGGACTATATAACTTCCTGCCTGTCCCCATGGACTATATAACTTCCTGTCTGTCTCCATGGACTATATAACTTCCTGTCTGTCTCCATGGACTATATATCTTCCTGTCTGTCTCCATGGACTATATAACTTCCTGTCAATCCCCATGGACTATATAACTTCCTGCCTGTCCCCATGGACTATATAACTTCCTGCCTGTCCCCATGGACTATATAACTTCCTGCCTGTCCCCATGGACTATATAACTTCCTGCCTGTCCCCATGGACTATATAACTTCCTGCCTGTCCCCATGGACTATATAACATCCCCCAGGGTTGAGCCCTCTGCCCCCTTCTAGGGTCATCTGTGGAGGTGTCAGGGGAGGTTGTGTAATTCCATCCAGACCTGAATATTACTGCCCCCTATACCATGTCACATACGTCTTTATATATGTATATGCCCCCTGTATATAATGTGACATAGGTGGAGGGTGTATATGCCCCCTGTATATAATGTGACATAGGTGGAGGGTGTATATGCCCCCTGTATATAATGTGACATAGGTGGAGGGTGTATATGCCCCCTGTATATAATGTGACATAGGTGGAGGGTGTATATGCCCCTGTATATAATGTGACATGGGTGGAGGGTGTATATGCCCCCTGTATATAATGTGACATGGGTGGAGGGTGTATATGCCCCCTGTATATAATGTGACATGGGTGGAGGGTGTATATGCCCCCTGTATATAATGTGACATGGGTGGAGGGTGTATATCCCCCTGTATATAATGTGACATAGGTGGTGGGTGTATATCCCCCTGTATATAATGTGACATAGGTGGAGGGTGTATATCCCCCTGTATATAATGTGACATAGGTGGAGGGTGTATATGCCCCCTGTATATAATGTGACATAGGTGGAGGGTGTATATCCCCCTGTATATAATGTGACATAGGTGGAGGGTGTATATGCCCCCTGTATATAATGTGACATAGGTGGAGGGTGTATATGCCCCCTGTATATAATGTGACATAGGTGGAGGGTGTATATCCCCCTGTATATAATGTGACATAGGTGGAGGGTGTATATCCCCCTGTATATAATGTGACATAGGTGACTATCTTTCTCTGTCTCTCTCAGGGTTAGCGGTTTGTCTCCATTTATGGGGGATAACGATAACGAGACTTTGGCTAATGTCACCTCTGCGACTTGGGACTTTGACGATGAAGCCTTCGATGAAATCTCAGAGGAAGCCAAGAACTTCATCAGCAGCCTCCTGAAGAAGGACATGAAGTAAGTGCCCCCGTACGGGTGGCCGTGAGGGCTTTGGGGACATCACTGTGACTACAGGAAGCAACATGTTGGGGCAGATTTACTTACCCGGTCCTGTCGCGATCCCCGCTGTGTGTTGTCCGACGAGGATTCGGAGCTGCCGCGATTCACTAAGGTTGCGCGTCCAATTTCCTTCATATGTCGCTTCCCGGCTGAGGTCCGCCGGAGTTCCCCTTATTTTTCCCGGTGCATGTAAGTTCTTGATCTTGCAACACAATTTAGTTTTTAAATTCCGGGGTTGTCCAACGGTCTACCCCCCCTCGATTTCTGTCGCATGCAAGCCTGCGCCGATGCGCCACTATCCGATCGCGTGTGCCAAAAACACGGGGCAATTCGGCGCAAAAAGGGAAATATTTGGGAAACCGACAGAATCGTGGTCCACAGACCCTTCGTAAATGTGCCCCTGCATCTCAGGGTGACACTTTGTTCCCATCCGCCCCTCCTACCGCTCCCGAGAGGCCTCCTGAGATATCCGGCAGCCGTTCTGTGCCGGCTCCGGGTGCTGCGCTGTCACCTGCTCCGGATGCTGCGCTGAGACCTGCTCCGGGTCCTGGCTATAGCTGGTGCCGGACCTCTGCACTAGCAGGGGCTGCCCTCACGAGTGTCTTGTATGGAGGTGCTGGGGAAATATCCACCTTTCCTGGATGCACATTGTGAATTGCGTCTATTTCAAGGCTTTTACAGCAGAATATTGTGGAATGTCTGATAATTTCTCACTGTGATTTGCAGATTTTTCACACCTGAGCTCTAGTCACATCCAGAGCTGCAGGGCATTCCTGTTAGTAGACTGCAGAGCGGCTGCAGCTCTGGATGTGACTAGAGCGCTCAGATACCGCTGGGTGACACTTGTCTGTGGTTGTCTCTCTCCAGGAGCCGCCTGAACTGCACTCAGTGTCTGCAGCACACGTGGCTGCAGCAGGACACCAGCACCATGGAGGCCAAGAAGCTGTCCAAGGAGCGGATGAAGAAGTACATGGCGCGGAGGAAGTGGCAGGTGACATAACGGGGGCCTCGGGGGCTGGAGCTCCAGGGTCTGCCCTGTCTTTGTATTGATGTCTTGTTTCCATCTTCCAGAAAACAGGGAATGCAGTGCGGGCGATCGGGCGTCTCTCATCCATGGCCATGATTTCAGGGCTCAGTGGCAGAAAGTCGTCTGGAAGTTCCCCCAGCAGCCCCCTGTCCACGGAGGCAGAAGCTACTGAAGGTGCGGTAGATACCAGGGGGAGGGCATTGCCCATGGGGGGGGTCAAATGAGTCTGGTAACATGGATGTCTATTGTAGAGGACAACCAAGCCTTCCTGGAGTCTGTATCCGAGGAGCGCCCCCCCTCCAAACCCGCTTTCACCCGGACCATCATGGACATCGAGGTGGTGGAGGGCAGCGCCGCCAGATTCGACTGCAGGATTGAAGGTGATACTTGGTGTTCTGGGGCTCGGGTACAGGGGGGTACGTGCCCCTGGCTGATAACCTCACCACCCGCTCTCCCCCTGTTCTGCAGGTCATCCTGATCCCGAGGTGATCTGGTACAAGGACGATCAGCCAATCAAGGAGTCGCGTCACTTCCAGATCGATTACGATGAAGACGGAAATTGCTCCCTGACAATCGCTGAAGTCTGCGGCGACGACGACGCCAAATACACGTGCAAAGCCATCAACAGCCAGGGGGAGGCGAGCTGCACCGCCGAGCTGCTGGTGGAGGTGATGGCCGAAGAGGAAGAGGAAGAGGAGGAGGAGGAGGAAGAAGAGGAGTGAAGCCAAAATCCACACAGGACAATTTCTAGCCACAAACTACAAGGGAACTTTCCCACCTGAATCCCTGAAAGACACCAAGAAGCTGGAAGTCATTCTCCACCCACTGCCCGAGCCTCTGGCCGCACCGGAGCCGCGCACCGCCACCTGTCATATGCAGAAAGAGGGGTGCAACGTTACATACATGGGGGGGGTGCAATGTTACATATATGGGGGTACAGTGTTACATGGGGGTGAAATTTAACATAAGGGGTACATACATGCTACATACATGGGGGTGCAGTGTAACATACATGGGGGTACGGTGTTACATGAGGGATGTAATGTAACATACATGAGGGGTACAATGTTACATAGGGGGGGGTACAACATTACATACATAGGGGTACAGTGTTACATGGGGGGTGCAATGTTACTTACATAGGGGGTGGATGAACCAGATACAGTGTAGCAGTGGGAAGGGCTCAGTGGTTGCCCCCTTTGTAGTCAGCACAGACCCCTCTTGTGCCTGCCCTTTTTGGGGGCTGATGATGATAACCCTCATTTCCTCCTGTCACCCCCTATATGGTAGCTTGTATTGTCAAGGCCCCAACCTGTGCCCCCATAAGACCAGTGTCCCTTCTCCAGGCGATTGGGGTCTGCGGGTTTACCCCTGTAATCAGCACAATCTGCTCTGTGCAGGAACATGGAGGCTTCACATGGGTTTACAATAGGCATGCTGAGAATTGTAGTGCTCCAGCCATTAGTTATAGTCCTGCCCCCCCCATCCTGTAAATAAAGAAACTCCCCCCGGCCAATGATGAGGGTAGTAGTTAGGATATGTGAAGCTGCTTTGCGTCTCACACCTCGCTTTCACCATTTGTTCACCTTGTGGTTGTATTTTCTGGGGCCTGTGGCGGTGGCGCCCCCTGTGTACGTGTTTTTGTGCCGCACTGTGTGTGTTTGTCTGTGTGTATAGGAATCCGTGTGCTCCTCTCCCCGGTCCTGGCGCCATCCAGAGGTGATGCCCTGGTGGGCGAGCGCCGGTGGGTTGTTTCCATATCTTCCATTCATTTCAGTGCAGAGGGACCTCACATTCACAGCCACCCGATCCCCCCATTCTAGGGAGTATTGGGGGTCCCAGACCCTAAACCCACACTGATCACAGTTGTGTCTAATCAGGAAACCCCTTTACAAATCTCTGACTGATACATAGTGACGCCACCTCAGCAGTGTCATAGGGAGTGTAATGTGCAGGACACTGGATGTTACAGTGCCTCCGGTCTCCTGGAAATGAAGCTTTATCATTGGAGATCTCTGCTTGCTGGCAGTGAATTGGATCATATGTCCAGGGGCCAAGGCTTGTCACAGCTTAAGATTTGTTATCATTGGGTAAAAGCCTCCACTTCAGACTGAAGCTGGGTCAGTGCATAACTATATGGTGCCAGGAGGAACCAGGACATAAAGCGTTCCAGAATTTTCCATGATGGACAGTGTTTATGTAAAGGAGACTGAACAGCCCAACATCCACCGCAGGGTTAATAAGGTTCTGTTATCCATGAAAAGGCGTAAGACCTCATGTACACGAACGTGTGGGCCACAAACAACGGGCCCCTTACCCGCCCTGGTCCACACTGAACGTGGTGGATAGAAGGATGTGAAGCCGGTGGTGTGAATGAGGCCAAATTCACCTCTCCAGAACGTAACTACTGTAATGTTATGTGATGAGACTCAATCTCTCTGCTCCCCAATACCTCCTCTCCTGTACTCCCCAATACCTCCTCCCCTGTGCTCCCCAATACCTCCTCCCTTGTGCTCCCCAATACCTCCTCCCCTGTGCTCCCCAATACCTCCTCCCCTGTGCTCCACAACACCTCCTCCCCTGTGCTCCACAACACCTCCTCTCCTGTGCTCCCCAATACCTCCCCTCCTGTACTCCCCAATACTTCCTCCCTTGTGCTCCCAAATACCTCCTCCCTTGTGCTCCCAAATACCTCCTCCCCTGTGCTCCCAAATACCTCCTCCCCTGTGCTCCCCAATACCTCCTCCCCTGTGCTCCCCAATACCTCCTCCCCTGTGCTCCACAACACCTCCTCCCCTGTGCTCCACAACACCTCCTCCCCTGTGCTCCACAACACCTCCTCCCCTGTGCTCCACAACACCTCCTCCCCTGTGCTCCACAACACCTCCTCCCCTGTGCTCCACAAGACCTCCTCCCCTGTGCTCCACAAGACCTCCTCCCCTGTGCTCCACAAGACCATCTCTCCTGTGCTCCCCAATACCTCCCCTCCTGTGCTCCCAAATACCTCCTCCCTTGTGCTCCCAAATACCTCCTCCCTTGTGCTCCCAAATACCTCCTCCCCTGTGCTCCCCAATACCTACTCTCCTGTGCTCCCCAATACCTCCCCTCCTGTGCTCCCCAATATCTCCACCCCTGTGCTCCCTAACACCTCCTCTCCTGTGCTCCCCAATACCTCCCCTCCTGTACTCCCAAAACCTTCTCCCTTGTGCTCCCAAATACCTCCTCCCCTGTGCTCCACAAGACCTCCTCCCCTGTGCTCCACAAGACCTCCTCCCCTGTGCTCCACAAGACCTCCTCCCCTGTGCTCCACAAGACCTCCTCTCCTGTGCTCCCCGAAACCTCCTCTCCTGTGCTCCCCAATACCTCCTCCCTTGTGCTCCCCAATACCTCCTCCCTTGTGCTCCCCAATACCTCCTCCTTTGTGCTCCCCAATACCTCCTCCCCTGTGCTCCACAACACCTCCTCCCCTGTGCTCCCCAATACCTCCCCTCCTGTGCTCCCCAATACTTCCCCTCCTGTGCTACCCAATAACTCCTCCCCTGTGCTCCCTAACACCTACCCTCCCGTGCTCCCCTCCTGTACTCCCCCACACCTCCTCTCCTGTGCTCCCCCACAACTCCTCTCCTGTGCTCCCCCACAACTCCTCTCCTGTACTCCTCAATACCTCCTCTCCTGTACTCCCCAATAACGCCTCCCCGGTGCTCCCCAATAACGCCTCCCCGGTGCTCCCCAATACCTCCTCCCCTGTGCTCCCCAATAACTCCTCCCCTGTGCTCCCCCACACCTCCTCCCCTGTGCTCCCCCACAACTCCTCTACTGTACTCCTCAATACCTCCTCTCCTGTACTCCCCAATAACTCTTCCCCTGTGCTCCCCAATAACTCCTCCCCTGTGCTCCCAAAAACCTCCTCTCCTGTACTCCCCAATAACTCCTCCCCTGTACTCCCCAATAACTCCTCCCCTGTGCTCCCCAATAACTCCTCCCCTGTGCTCCCCAACACCTCCTCTCCTGTACTCCCCAATAACTCCTCCCCTGTGCTCTCCAATACCTCCCCTCCTGTGCTTCCCAATACCCCCTCCCCCCTGTGCTCCCCCAATACCTCCTCTCGGTGCCCCGTCCTTCCTCTCGGTTTCTTCATGTCTTGGTGGAGATGAGGACACTACAGGTGTGGTTGTCACAGTATAAATAAAGTCTAGCACGACGCATGCTTCTTATACAGGTGACCTCGCTATCTGCATCTTCTTTTTTGTCACTACGTACATTCTTATGCAATAGACTGATACACTGTAACATCCACTCAGCTGTGAGCAGTATGCGATGAGAGATAATTTCTGGTTATAAACAAGAATGTGCTCATCCGAGGCAACCTGGATTCCTCCACAATATAATGGTTAAAGGTGTGTAACAAGCACAACTTCAGGGAAGACCAAGCTGTCTCCATGGTAACAGACTACAGATAACTCCAGTGTAGTCAGATCTTACAGGTATATTTCCAGTACTCCGACCTCATGCACATTGGAGGCTTAGCAGGAAATTGTCAGATGGGATTGTACTTATCTGTGGATGCAGCCTGCAGTGTAAAGAATGGGGGTTATTTATCACAAGAGCCCCACTACTGCTCGGCGTCTGGATGTATCTGCCGTGGTCCTGCGCAATGACAAGTAAATGCAGTGAAGGAGCGGGGACAGGAATGACTCCCTCCAGCCCGACCCTCGCGTCCGCAGACAACGACCCGTCCAGCAGCCGCGCGCCTGAGGGAAATAATCGCAAGTGCTAAGTATAAGCTGACGTGGCGCAGAAGCCGTAATAAATACCTCCCTATGTGTGCGTATAGATGGACATGTACCTACTATCTGATAACAGCAGTGACAACCACAGATATAAGAAAGGAGTCCATCCCAGGGTAACAAGACCTTCCCCGAACCCAGTATGAAAAGAGAAGAAACAAATGTGTCCTGTCCTGTACCCCAAGTGTCAGCGTGTCCCTGTCCTGTCCCCCAAGTGTCAGCGTGTCCATGTCCTGTACCCCCCAAAGTGTCAGCGTGTCCCTGTCCTGTACCCCCCCCCAAGTGTCAGAGTGTCCCTGTCCTGTACCCCCCCAAGTGTCAGCGTGTCCCTGCCCTGTCCCCCCAAGTGTCAGCGTGTCCCTGCCCTGTCCCCCAAGTGTCAGCGTGTCCCTGTCCTGTACCCCCCCAAGTGTCAGCGTGTCCCTGTCCTATCCCCCAAGTGTCAGCGCGTCCCTGTCCTATCCCCCAAGTGTCAGCGCGTCCCTGTCCTGTCCCCCAAGTGTCATCGTGTCCCTGTCCTGTCCCCCAAGTGTCAGCATGTCCCTGTCCTATCCCCCAAGTGTCAGCGTGTCCCTGTCCTATCCCCCAAGTGTCAGCGCGTCCCTGTCCTATCCCCCAAGTGTCAGCGCGTCCCTGTCCTGTCCCCCAAGTGTCAGCATGTCCCTGTCCTATCCCCCAAGTGTCAGCGCGTCCCTGTCCTGTCCCCCAAGTGTCAGCGCGTCCCTGTCCTGTCCCCCAAGTGTCAGGGTGTCCTTGTCCTGTCCCCCAAGTGTTAGCGTGTCCCTGTCCTGTCCCCCTAGTGTCAGCGTGTCCCTGTGCTGTCCCCCTAGTGTCAGCGTGTCCCTGTCCTGTCCCCCAAGTGTCAGCGTGTCCCCGTCCTGTCCCCCAAGTGTCAGCGTGTCCCCGTCCTGTCCCCCAAGTGTCAACGTGTCCCTCTCCTGTCCCCCAAGTGTCAGCGGTTCCCTGTCCTGTCCCCCAAGTGTCAGCGTGTCCACGTCCTGTCCCCCAAGTGTCAACGTGTCCCTCTCCTGTCCCCCAAGTGTCAGAGGTTCCCTGTCCTGTCCCCCAAGTGTCAGTGTGTCCACGTCCTGTCCCCCAAGTGTCAGCGTGTCCCTGTCCTGTCCCCCAAGTGTCAGCGCGTCCCTGTCCTGTCCCCCAAGTGTCAGCGTGTCCCTGTCCTGTCCCCCAAGTGTCAGCCTGTCTCCGTCCTGTCCCCCAAGTGTCAGCATGTCCCCGTCCTGTCCCCCAAGTGTCAGCATGTCCCCGTCCTGTCCCCCAAGTGTCAGCATGTCCCTGTCCTGTCCACCAAGTATCAGCATGTCCCTGTCCTGTCCCCCAAGTGTCAGCATGTCCCTGTCCTCTCCCCCAAGTGTCAGCGTGTCCCTGTCCTGTCCCCCAAGTGTCAGCCTGTCTCCGTCCTGTCCCCCAAGTGTCAGCGGGTCCCTGTCCTGTCCCCCAAGTGTCAGCCTGTCTCCATCCTGTCCCCCAAGTGTCAGCATGTCCCCGTCCTGTCCCCCAAGTGTCAGCATGTCCCCGTCCTGTCCCCCAAGTGTCAGCGTGTCCCTGTCCCTCAAGTGTCAGCGTCTCCCTGTCCTCTCCCCCAAGTGTCAGCGTGTCCCTGTCCTGTCCCCCAAGTGTCAGCCTGTCTCCGTCCTGTCCCCCAAGTGTCAGCGGGTCCCTGTCCTGTCCCCCAAGTGTCAGCCTGTCTCCATCCTGTCCCCCAAGTGTCAGCATGTCCCCGTCCTGTCCCCCAAGTGTCAGCGTGTCCCTGTCCCTCAAGTGTCAGCGTCTCCCTGTCCTGTCCCCCAAGTGTCAGTGTGTCCCAGTCCTGTCCCCCAGTGTCAGCATGTCCCTGTCCTGTCCCCCAAGTGTCAGCGTGTCCCCGTCCTGTCCCCCAAGTATCAGCGTGTCCCCGTCCTGTCCCCCAAGTGTCAGCGTGTCCCTGTCCCCCCAAGTGTCAACGTGTCCCTGTCCTGTCCCCCAAGTGTCATCGTGTCCCTGTCCTATCCCCCAAGTGTCAGCGCGTCCCTGTCCTATCCCCCAAGTGTCAGGGTGTCCTTGTCCTGTCCCCCAAGTGTTAGCGTGTCCCTGTCCTGTCCCCCTAGTGTCAGCGTGTCCCTGTGCTGTCCCCCTAGTGTCAGCGTGTCCCCGTCCTGTCCCCCAAGTGTCAGCGTGTCCCCGTCCTGTCCCCCAAGTGTCAACGTGTCCCTCTCCTGTCCCCCAAGTGTCAGCGGTTCCCTGTCCTGTCCCCCAAGTGTCAGCGTGTCCACGTCCTGTCCCCCAAGTGTCAACGTGTCCCTCTCCTGTCCCCCAAGTGTCAGCGGTTCCCTGTCCTGTCCCCCAAGTGTCAGTGTGTCCACGTCCTGTCCCCCAAGTGTCAGCGTGTCCCTGTCCTGTCCCCCAAGTATCAGCGTGTCCATGTCCTCTCCCCCAAGTGTCAGCTTGTCCTGTCCCCCAAGTGTCAGCGTGTCCCTGTCCTCTCCCCCAAGTGTCCCTGTCCTGTCCCCCAAGTGTCAGCGTGTCCCTGTCCTGTCCCCCAAGTGTCAGCGTGTCCCTGTCCTGTCCCCCAAGTGTCAGCCTGTCTCCGTCCTGTCCCCCAAGTGTCAGCATGTCCCCGTCCTGTCCCCCAAGTGTCAGCATGTCCCTGTCCTGTCCCCCAAGTGTCAGCATGTCCCTGTCCTGTCCACCAAGTATCAGCATGTCCCTGTCCTGTCCCCCAAGTGTCAGCGTGTCCCTGTCCTGTCCCCCAAGTGTCAGCGTGTCCCTGTCCTGTCCCCCAAGTGTCAGCCTGTCTCCGTCCTGTCCCCCAAGTGTCAGCGGGTCCCTGTCCTGTCCCCCAAGTGTCAGCCTGTCTCCATCCTGTCCCCCAAGTGTCAGCATGTCCCCGTCCTGTCCCCCAAGTGTCAGCGTGTCCCTGTCCCTCAAGTGTCAGCGTCTCCCTGTCCTGTCCCCCAAGTGTCAGTGTGTCCCAGTCCTGTCCCCCAGTGTCAGCATGTCCCTGTCCTGTCCCCCAAGTGTCAGCGTGTCCCCGTCCTGTCCCCCAAGTATCAGCGTGTCCCTGTCCTGTCCCCCAAGTGTCAGCGTGTCCCTGACCCCCCAAGTGTCAACGTGTCCCTGTCCTGTCCCCCAAGTGTCAGCGTGTCCCTGTCCTGTCCCCCAAGTGTCAGCGTGTCCCTGTCCTGTCCCCCCAAGTGTCAGCGTGTCCCTGTCCCCCCAAGTGTCAACGTGTCCCTGTCCTGTCCCCCAAGTGTCAGCGTGTCCCTGTCCTGTCCCCCAAGTGTCGGCATGTCCCTGTCCTGTCCCTCAAGTGTCAGTGTGTCCCTGTCCCCCCAAGTGTCAGCGTGTCCCTGTCCCCCCAAGTGTCAGCGTGTTCCTGTACTGTCCCCCCAAGTGTCAGCGTGTTCCTGTACTGTCCCCCCAAGTGTCAGCGTGTCCCTGTCCTGTCCCCCCAAGTGTCAGCGTGTCCCTGTCCTGTCCCCCCAAGTGTCAGCGTTTCCCTGTCCCCCCAAGTGTCAGTGTGTCCCTGTCCCCCAAGTGTCAGCGTGTCCCTGTCCCCCCAAGTGTCAACATGTCCCTGTCCTGTCCCCCAAGTGTCAGCGTGTCCCTGTCCTGTCCCCCAAGTGTCGGCATGTCCCTGTCCTGTCCCTCAAGTGTCAGTGTGTCCCTGTCCCCCCAAGTGTCAGCGTGTCCCTGTCCCCCCAAGTGTCAGCGTGTTCCTGTACTGTCCCCCCAAGTGTCAGCGTGTCCCTGTCCTGTCCCCCCAAGTGTCAGCGTGTCCCTGTCCTGTCACCCCAAGTGTCAGCGTGTCCCTGTCCCCCCAAGTGTCAACGTGTCCCTGTCCTGTCCCCCAAGTGTCAGCGTGTCCCTGTCCTGTCCCCCAAGTGTCGGCATGTCCCTGTCCTGTCCCTCAAGTGTCAGTGTGTCCCTGTCCCCCCAAGTGTCAGCGTGTCCCTGTCCCCCCAAGTGTCAGCGTGTTCCTGTACTGTCCCCCCAAGTGTCAGCGTGTTCCTGTACTGTCCCCCCAAGTGTCAGCGTGTCCCTGTCCTGTCCCCCCAAGTGTCAGCGTGTCCCTGTCCTGTCCCCCCAAGTGTCAGCGTTTCCCTGTCCCCCCAAGTGTCAGTGTGTCCCTGTCCCCCAAGTGTCAGCGTGTCCCTGTCCCCCCAAGTGTCAACATGTCCCTGTCCTGTCCCCCAAGTGTCAGCGTGTCCCTGTCCTGTCCCCCAAGTGTCGGCATGTCCCTGTCCTGTCCCTCAAGTGTCAGTGTGTCCCTGTCCCCCCAAGTGTCAGCGTGTCCCTGTCCCCCCAAGTGTCAGCGTGTCCCTGTCCTGTCCCCCCAAGTGTCAGCGTGTCCCTGTCCCCCCAAGTGTCAACGTGTCCCTGTCCTGTCCCCCAAGTGTCAGCGTGTCCCTGTCCTGTCCCCCAAGTGTCGGCATGTCCCTGTCCTGTCCCTCAAGTGTCAGCGTGTCCCTGTCCCCCCAAGTGTCAGCGTGTTCCTGTACTGTCCCCCCAAGTGTCAGCGTGTCCCTGTACTGTCCCCCCAAGTGTCAGCAATGACCAATTTCTCTTAGATTTTGCACCTTCCTGCATTGCTGGTCATTGCATAAGGTTGTGGATCCCATGAACCCCGTTTTCCCCTGGTCCTGAGTTGTTGGCAATGACAGGAAGACAAATACTTGTGTTACTCAACATCCTGTTCATGGAGCAAAACTAGATACGACCCCCCCTACACTGAAATACAGACACAGAATCTGCCAAACAACAATAGTGGGGATTACATGGAGAAAGTGGGACGCAGAAAACGTCTCTGACTGCAGCTCCTCTGCATCTGCACATCAGGTCATATTATCATAAACTCTACAGAATATCCATCATTACAGTATACAGCACAGATAGGAGTATATACAGGATAGAAATAGTAGTACTGTGCTGTGTCCATGTATACAGGATAGGAGTAGTAGTACTGTGCTGTGTCCATATATACAGGATAGGAGTAGTAGTACTGTGCTGTGTCCATGTATACAGGATAGGAGTAGTAGTACTGTGCTGTGTCCATGTATACAGGATAGGAGTAGTAGTACTGTGCTGTGTCCATGTATACAGGATAGGAGTAGTAGTACTGTGCCCATATATAGAGGATAGGAGTAGTAGTACTGTGCTGTGCCTATATATACAGGATAGAAATAGTACTACTGTGCTGTGTCCATGTATACAGGATAGGAGTAGTAGTACTGTGCTGTGTCCATGTATACAGGATAGGAGTAGTAGTACTGTGCTGTGTCCATGTATACAGGATAGGAGTAGTAGTACTGTGCCCATATATAGAGGATAGGAGTAGTAGTACTGTGCTGTGCCTATATATACAGGATAGAAATAGTACTACTGTGCTGTGTCCATGTATACAGGATAGGAGTAGTAGTACTGTGCTGTGTCCATGTATACAGGATAGGAGTAGTAGTACTGTGCTGTGTCCATGTATACAGGATAGGAGTAGTAGTACTGTGCTGTGTCCATGTATACAGGATAGGAGTAGTAGTACTGTGCTGTGTCCGTATATACAGGATAGGAGTAGTACTACTGTGCTGTGTCCATGTATACAGGATAGGAGTAGTAGTACTGTGCTGTGTCCATGTATACAGGATAGGAGTAGTAGTACTGTGCTGTGTCCATGTATACAGGATAGGAGTAGTAGTACTGTGCTGTGTCCATGTATACAGGATAGGAGTAGTAGTACTGTGCTGTGTCCGTATATACAGGATAGGAGTAGTAGTACTGTGCTGTTTCCATTTATACAGAATAGGAGTAGTAGTACTGAGCTGTACCCATATATACCTGATAGGAGTAGTAGTACTGTGCTGTGCCCATATATACAGGATAGGAGTAGTAGTACTGTGCTGTGCCCATATATACAGAATAGGAGTAGTAGTACTGAGCTGTGTCCCTATATACAGAATCGGAGTAGTAGTACTGCGCTGTACCCATATATACCGGATAGGAGTAGTAGTACTGAGCTGTGTCCCTATATACAGAATCGGAGTAGTAGTACTGCGCTGTACCCATATATACCTGATAGGAGTAGTAGTACTGTGCTGTACCCATATATACAGCACAGGAATAGTAGTACTGTGCTGTGTCCAAATATATATATACAGGATAGGAGTAGTAGTACTATGGTTAGCACTACAGCCTTGCAGCACGGTGGCTCAGTGGTTAGCACTACAGCCTTGCAGCACGGTGTACATTCTCTCCGTGTTTGTGTGGGTTTCCTCCAGTTTCCTCCCATACTCCAAAACATACTGGTAGGATGATTAGATTGTGAGCAACATTGGGGACAGGGACTTATGTGGCAAGTTCTGTGCAGCGCTGCGTGATCTGTGTGTGCTATATAATTATTATTATTATTATCCACTCCTCATAAGCTTCTATCGCCTCCAGCTCACAGTATATGTCAGTGTGTACACTCAGCGTATACCAGAAACATCAGGCGAACCCAATGCATAGATGTACACAACCATATATATCCCCCTATTCAGGAGCGAATAAGCCCCAGACAAAAGAACAATGGGGCAAATTTACTTATCCTTCCCCGGAGTTCCCTGAAAGTGCATTGTCCGTGTATAATGCCCTGTGCAGTGATTCACTAAGATCGTGCGCCCGATATCCTGCTTGTGTCGCTTCCCCGCTCAGGTCCCCGGAGTTCACCTTCTTCTTCCTGGAGCATGTAAGTGTTTGAATGTTAAATCCTGCGATCAGTCCGAATCAGTCAAATGGTCCGTCGCATGGAGGCAGCGCAGCTGCGCCAAAATCCAATTGCATGGACACTAGTTGAATACCTGTGTAAGCCGATTAATCCCTGCAAAAGGCGAACAGTAAATGAGCTCCAAAGTACAACAGCAGGTACAGAAACTCCGGCCACTAGATGGCAGCACAGATACACTCAGCCTCCTGGATGGGATAAGGAAAACCCTGCCTCTTTTAGCTCCCTGTAAGGCAGCTCCCTTGACATCAAGCATGACCTACAAGAAGCCTTATCACATGAAGCAGGATTAAAACCAAACCAGTATATCTATTCCAGAAGGAACTATACTGGAACTATAATCCTGCATCATGTGATAAGGCTTCTTGTAGGTCATGCTTGATGTCAAGGGAGCTGCCTTACACGGAGCTAAAAGAGGCAGGGTTTTCCTTAGCCCATCCTGGAAAACTTTGCATATTTTCCCATAGATGTATGAGTAAAAAAATCTTTTATTTTTCACTTTTCACAAATATTCCCAGGATATTCATCCACTTAAAAGGTAAAAAGTGCAAACGCTCGAAGTATAACAGTTAAAAATAAAAATATTATACTATACATTGAAATATACACACTCTATAAGACCTCAGGCTGGGCTAAAAAAGAGGCAGAAATGGCACTAATAGGGCCCAAGTGCACATTTCTGCCTTTTGAAAATAGAATATAGACTACAAAAACCTGGTCCGTGGATACTATGATTGTTTTGAGCCCTTGTAATGTTTTATTCTTTATTTTTGCTGTTTAGTTGTTGATTACCAAAGTACTGTTTTAGGAAAGTACATTTTCTTTATATACGGTAAGTATTCTGGATTTCTACATATTTTAGAGGATTTTTAGAATTTTCATGCGATGTTTGCATTTTATTGCCATTTGCTGCAAAGTTGCATGAAGGTGGTGGTGTGCATGAATTTAAAAGTTATTCTTGTTTACATGGTGATTTCTGGAAAAATTTGATTTTGAATGAATAGGATCTTTTTATTTTGTGCGTTATATATCTTTATAGAAATGTGTGGATAGCAACCAAATATGTCACAGTTTTTGTATTTTTGGGATTGTAAATTCTTGATGTTGTGTATTGTGTTATATATAAATCTGCTCACTTTGCGTTATTATTTTTAAATCCCTATTTGCATAGCTCTCAACCGTCCCTTTTGCCGGAAAAGTTACAGGGCAGGGAATCCTTTTCAGAGAAGTGTCAGCTTAGCGGAGAGCAGGGACCACGTCATCAGGTCTGATCAGCATCTGTCCATATATGGTCACTGCGTCTCCTAGGGTTCCCCAGAGCAGACATCGGCAGGGAATCCTTTTCAGAGAAGTGTCGGGTTAGCGGAGAGCAGGGACCACGTCATCAGGTCAGATCAGCATCTGTCCATATATGGTCTCCAGGGCTTCCCCAGACACAAGCTCTGTATTTAAAGTTTTGGCCAGGCTGAGATTCGAACCTGGGACCCTCTGCACCATAGACAGGAGCCTTAACTAACTGAGCTATAAGCCCAGTGATACATGTCTGAGGATTTCTGGTAACTAAGAAGTGTTATCTGCCACTGTTACACTGTGACACAGACTTAAAGGGCACCTACCACCCCGATTCTACCTATAAAGGTAGAAGGGGTGGTAGGTGGATGGATGGGACGTGAGGATAGCCCTTTTTTGGGCTAATCCTCACGTCCCAGGTGTCTTTTAGAAAACTTTATTACATGTATATGCTAATTTTTTTTATGCGGCTACTGAGGTGTGGAGTAGCCGGACATGAGGCTACTAGTCGCGGCTACTCCACGCCCCAGTAGCCGCGTTACTCCGCCTACCAGGTAATCTTCGGCACGCAGCTCCTGGTAGCTGCGCGCCCTCGTCCGAGTCCACCGGCTACTGCGCATGCGCAGTAGTTCCGGCCCTGGAGCCGCGGCCGCGCAGCCGAAGGCCTGCGTTCTGTGCATGTGCAGAACGCGGGGGACTCGGACGAGGGCGCGCAGCTACCAGGAGCTGCGTGCCGAAGATTACCTGGTAGGCGGAGTAACGCGGCTACTGGGGCGTGGAGTAGCCGCGACTAGTAGCCTCATGTCCGGCTACTCCACGCCCCAGTAGCTGCATAACAAAATTAGCATATACATATAACAAAGTTTTGTAAACGACACCCGGGACGTGAGGATTAGCCCAAAAAAGGGCTATCCTCACGTCCCATCCATCCACCTACCACCCCTTCTACCTTTATAGGTAGAATCGGGGTGGTAGGTGCCCTTTAATGTACTTCTCAGAGGTTATTATTATTATTATAAATTGTATTATTTTTATTATTATGGAGATGATTATTAATAATAGTAAAAATAATAATAATCATCTCCATAATAATAATAATAGTCTGAATAATTACAATAATCTCTGAGAAGATCCCTCTCTATATACCAAGGCATTAGATCTGTGTCACAGTGTAACAATAGTCATAGGTCTTAGTTACCAAAATTCTCCACCTGGAGAATCACAGAGGCTATAGCTCAGTTGGTTGGGGCACTGTGTTATTATTGTACATGGACACTGCAGGTTCTGGGTTCAAATTCCATAGAGGAGAATTTTTTTTTTTTTTATTGAGATGATTTTTATTATTATAATATGGCTAAAATTTGGGGCGTATCCAGGGAGTGATTGGGGGTGTGGCTTAGGGGGATCGCCATTTTGTCCCTCTTTCCCTTTCACAAATGTTGGGAGGTATGCTATTTGTGCGTAAACCTCCACTTCTATGTGAGTTTTATGTAAAAACATACGTTATCAAGGCATTTTCAGTGCACTTTTTGTTTAATAATTTGTGTTTGTCACAAAGTTACATGAGGGTGGTCAAAGGTTAATTGCCAAATGGCTCCCCTGGTTGTCTGCTTTCAAAACTCTATAAGTTTTATGGCGCCTTTACTGTGTTCTGTTTTATTGATATATGTTGCAGGTTGTGACTGTCTTAAAATTTCTAGCTGAAAAGCAGATAACTTGGTATTACAGTTTTTTGATATTATGTTGAATTATTTATGGGAACAGATCAATATGGGACATTTGTGGACTCTATTACATTTAGGAGATGCACAGTTTTTGCCATCAAAGTCAAATTATAAGTATTTTTTATATAATTGCATGAAGGCGCCTATGTCTATAAACTCTTCAATGCAATTTTGAAAGTGGGGCAATTTGTAAATGTCAAAATTGTAAAAATTGCTCTGGTCAATAAAGCGACAAAATATCCAGAAATGCCTGGCGGTGAAAGGGTTAATACCCCTTAGTTTCCCGGGTGAAGATGCTTATCATCTATCCCCTGTATATATACCGGTATATATTGCGCTTTTTCTCTATTTTTCAATCAATCTTCTATTTCTCTTCTACTGTATTTATCTCTCATATCCTTCTCCTGTATATATCATCTACTTTATATTCTGCATCTAGAAATCTCTATCATCTTTCATATTTATCTTCTATTTTAATAATTATAGTTAATACTTGCTTTATTAATATAGCGCACACAGATTACGCAGCGCTGCACAGAACTTGCCAAATCAGTCCCTGTCCCCAATGGGGCTCACAATCTAATCAACCTACCAGTCATTTTTTGGAGTGTGGGAGGAAACCGGAGGACCCGGAGGAAACACACACAAACACAGAGAGAACATACAAACTCTTTGCAGATGTTGACCAGCGCTGCAAGGCTGTAGTGCAGACCACTGAGCCACCGTGCTGCTCATCAATCTCCCTATCATCTATCTATCTCCTATAAAATGATTACAATTTGTTTTACCATACTAAAGGAGCCTCTTACTGACTGTGGCTGTTCATAAATTAAATTTTTATTTTGGGGCCCCACTTTTAGTTTTGCCCAGGGCCCCACTTTGTCTAGAACCGGCCCTGATTGGCGTCTTGGTAATGAGAACCCTTACTTCCCAACCCGTGTACAGTATTACACAGCACAGAGCTGACCCCTACTGGACGTTCAGCAGATTACACCCCAGGAAATAAGACAACTCAAGCGTCAAAAAGTATCAAATGTATTGATAGAATTTCTTTATTCTGATTGTGGTTTCTATGGGGCACATTTACTTACCCATCACTGGAGTTCACAGAAAGTGCATTGTCCGTGTATAATGCCGTGTGCCGCGAGTCACTAAGATTGTGCCCCCGATATCCTGCATGTGTCGCTTCCCCGCTCAGGTCCGCAGGAGTTCACCATCTTCTGAACACACAGCTGGAGCCACAATACCTCTCAACTGCCCAAGGTCCATTCACTGCAGAAATCCACACAGAATCAAACTGTATATATAGATATTGTAACAGAGCCACGCGTATTGTATAGATATAATTACAGAGCCAAACCTAATGTATAGATAATGTTATGCAGTCAAACCTACTATATAGATATAGTAACAGAGCCAAGCCTATTGTACTGATATAGAAACAGAGCCAAACTTCTATATAGATACAATAACAGAGCCAAGCCTACTGCATAGATATAGTAACAGAGCCACGCGTATTGTATAGATATAGTAGCAGAGATGAACCAACTGTGAAGATATAGTAACAGAACCAAACTTAATGTACAGATATAGTAATAGAGCCAAGCTAACTGTATAGATATAGTAACAGATCCAAACCTATGGCATAGATATAGTAACAGGGCTAAATCTACTGTATAGATATAAAAACAGAGCCAAGCCTAATGTATATAGATATAGTAATAGATGCAAGCCTACAGCATAGATATAGAAATAGTAACAGAGCTAAACCTAATGTATAGATATAGTCGCAGAGCCAAGCCTACTGTATAATGACCCCTGACCAGACCCCCCAAACTAATACCGGCCCTCTACTTATACAGGCCTCAGACCTGATCACTAAAGCAATAAAGACCCCAGAGAAGACCCATAAAGAAATTGGGGCAGATTTACTTACCCGGCGCGTTCTGCAGTAGATTCGGGTCCGGCCGGGATTCACAAAGGCAGTTCCTCCAACGTCCACCAGCGCTGCTGCGCTGAAGAGCATCGTAATGCCCTGAAGTTCACCGGCCTATTCCTAGTGAATGTAAGCGCGTGTCCCGCGACACTTTTTTTGCGCCAAAATCCCGGGGCAATTCAGGGAAAATCGGCGCAAATCGGAAATATTCGGGTAACACATCGGGAAAACGCGAATCGGGCCCTTAGTAACTGACCCCCCATTAAGTCAAAACCTCAAAATAATCACAGACCAGACCCCAAAATGAATGATGACCCAAGACTGGGGCCCTAAACTAATATAGACCCCAGGCCTCAAAACTTATAATGACCTCTGACCAGACCCACAAATTAATACAGACCACAGACCTAATGTATAGATATAGTCGCAGAGCCAAACCTACTTTATAGATATAGTAACAGAGCCAAACCTACTGTATACACATATGGGGTGATGGAGGCAGGCAGCGCTGTGGACTGTGTAGTGGACATGCTGGGTTACTGTAGCTTGGCTTCAAAACACGTTAACCCCTTCAGTTCGGGGCCAGTTTGTAGCTTAAGGCTCAGCCCCTTTATTTGTATTCTGACATGCGTTCCAAATATCTTTTGAACACTTTTACTTATCAAAGCGATTTTGAGACTGTTTTTTCGGGGGTTTTTTTAGTAAATTTTAGTGGTAAATTTTGTTCAAATTGTTAAAATGTTTCTATAGGATTTTTTTTTTTTAATTCCAATCATCTCGTTGTCAGGCGTATAGTTTTACCACCGTAATTAGTTGCTGAATAACATTTCCCATTTTTCTGCTTTACGTTTTCATAATTTGTGAAATGTCAGAATAATTTATTTTGATGTCCCGCCACTACAAATTGAACATGGGTTTTTAATTTTTCAAGATTTCAGAATTGCATTTTTTAGGGGTTTATTACTTTTTTTAATAACATTTTTATAGGTATATAATATTAGAAACCAACTAAATATCTTCCCCCGACCCCCCCCCCCCCCAAGCAAATGATCAGAAACAGCTTTTTGGAAGATTGTTAACCTCGTGAGTTCTTCATAGTAATTAAAACAAAATGGTGGTCCGATTTTGTCGGTAATACGTTCATTTAGCCCAAAATTTACACATTCATTAAAGATGAAAAGAGAAAACCCATCATAAAATTTGTAATGCAATGTCTCCCGAGTACAGTGACCCTCCACATGTGTTACTTGTTGCAGGGCTGCACAGCAGGTGACACTACTGTGACTACTGGCTACTGGAGGCATTACTGTGATTACTGGTTACCGGGGGCATCACTGTGACTACTGGCTACTGGGAGCATCACTGTGATTACTGGGGGCAGCACTGTGATTACTGGTTACTGGGAGCATCACTGTGATTACTGGGGGCAGCACTGTGATAACTGGCTACCGGGGGCATCACTGTGACTACTGGCTATTGGGGGCATCCCTTGGATTACTGGGGGGCAGCACTATGACTACTGGCTACTGGGGGCATTACTGTGATTACTGGTTACTGGGCGCATCACTGTGATTACTGGCTACTGGGGGCATCATTTGGATTACTGGGGCATCACTGTGAGTACTGGCTACTAGGGGCATCACTGTGATTACTGGCTACTGGGGGCATCACTCTGATTACTGGGGGCAGCACTGTGATAACTGCCTACTGGGGGCATCACTGTGATTACTGGCTACTGTGGGCATCAATTGGATTACCGGGGGCATCACTGTGACTACTGGCTACTGGGGGCATCACTGTGATTACTGGTTACTGGGAGCATCACTGTGATTACTGGGGGCAGCACTGTGATAACTGGCTACCGGGGGCATCACTGCATCACTACTGGCTATTGGGGGCATCCCTTGGATTACTGGGGGGCAGCACTATGACTACTGGCTACTGGGGGCATTACTGTGATTACTGGTTACTGGGCGCATCACTGTGATTACTGGCTACTGGGGGCATCATTTGAATTACTGGGGCATCACTGTGAGTACTGGCTACTGGGGGCATCACTGTGATTACTGGCTACTGGGGGCATCACTCTGATTACTGGTTACTGGGAGCATCACTCTTATTACTGGGGGCAGCACTGTGATAACTGCCTACTGGGGGCATCACTGTGATTACTGGCTACTGGGGGCATCAATTGGATTACCGGGGGCATCACTGTGACTACTGGCTACTGGGAGCATCACTGTGATTACTGGGGGCAGCACTGTGATAACTGGCTACCGGGGGCATCACTGTGACTACTGGCTATTGGGGGCATCCCTTGGATTACTGGGGGGCAGCACTATGACTACTGGCTACTGGGGGCATTACTGTGATTACTGGTTACTGGGCGCATCACTGTGATTACTGGCTACTGGGGGCATCATTTGGATTACTGGGGCATCACTGTGAGTACTGGCTACTGGGGGCATCACTGTGATTACTGGCTACTGGGGACATCACTGTGATTGCTTGTTACCGGGGGCATCACTCTGATTACTGGTTACTGGGAGCATCACTCTTATTACTGGGGGCAGCACTGTGATAACTGCCTACTGGGGGCATCACTGTGATTACTGGCTACTGGGGACATCATTGTGATTGCTTGTTACCGGGGGCATCACTCTGATTACTGGTTACTGGGAGCATCACTCTTATTACTGGGGGCAGCACTGTGATAACTGCCTACTGGGGGCATCACTGTGATTACTGGCTACTGGGGGCATCAATTGGATTACCGGGGGCATCACTGTGACTACTGGCTACTGGGGGCATCACTGTGATTACTGGTTACTGGGAGCATCACTGTGATTACTGGGGGCAGCACTGTGATAACTGGCTACCGGGGGCATCACTGTGACTACTGGCTATTGGGGGCATCCCTTGGATTACTGGGGGGCAGCACTATGACTATTGGCTACTGGGGGCATTACTGTGATTACTGGTTACTGGGCGCATCACTTTGATTACTGGCTACTGGGGGCATCATTTGGATTACTGGGGCATCACTGTGAGTACTGGCTACTGGGGGCATCACTGTGATTACTGGCTACTGGGGACATCATTGTGATTGCTTGTTACCGGGGGCATCAATCTGATTACTGGTTACTGGGAGCATCACTCTTATTACTGGGGCAGCACTGTGATAACTGCCTACTGGGGGCATCACTGTGATTACTGGCTACTGGGGGCATCAATTGGATTACCGGCGGCATCACTGTGACTACTGGCTACTGGGGGCATCACTGTGATTACTGGTTACTGGGAGCATCACTGTGATTACTGGGGGCAGCACTGTGATAACTGGCTACCGGGGGCATCACTGTGACTACTGGCTATTGGGGGCATCGCTTGGATTACTGGGGGGCAGCACTATGACTACTGGCTACTGGGGGCATTACTGTGATTACTGGTTACTGGGCGCATCACTGTGATTACTGGCTACTGGGGGCATCATTTGGATTACTGGGGCATCACTGTGAGTACTGGCTACTGGGGGCATCACTGTGATTACTGGCTACTGGGGACATCACTGTGATTGCTTGTTACCGGGGGCATCACTCTGATTACTGGTTACTGGGAGCATCACTCTTATTACTGGGGGCAGCACTGTGATAACTGCCTCCTGGGGGCAGCACTGTGATAACTGCCTACTGGGGGCATCACTGTGATTACTGGCTACTGGGGGCATCACTGTGATTACTGGGGACAGCACTGTGATAACTGGCTACCGGGGCATCACTGTGACTACTGGCTATTGGGGGCATCGCTTGGATTATTCGGGCGGCAGCACTATGACTACTGGCTACTGGGGGCATTACTGTGATTACTGGTTACTGGGCGCATCACTGTGATTACTGGCTACTGGGGGCATCATTTGGATTACTGGGGCATCACTGTGAGTACTGGCTACTGGGGGCATCACTGTGATTACTGGCTACTGGGGACATCACTGTGATTGCTTGTTACTGGGAGCATCACTCTTATTACTGGGGGCAGCACTGTGATAACTGCCTACTGGGGGCATCACTGTGACACTCTGGCTACTGGCAACATTACTGTGATCACAGGTTACTTGGGGCATCACTGTGATTACTGGCTACTGGGGTCATCACTGTGACTACTTGCTACTGGGGATCACTTGGATTACTGGGGGGCAGCACTGTGACTACTGGCTACTGGAGGCGTTACTGTGATTACTGGTTACTGGGGCATCACCGTGATTACTGGTTACTGGGAGCATCACTAAGATTACTGGGGGCAGCACTGTGACTACTGGCTACTGGGGCATCACTTGGATTACTGGGGGCAGCACTGTGACTACTGGCTACTGGAGGCGTTACTGTGATTACTGGTTACTGGGGCATCACTGTGATTACTGGTTACTGGGAGCATCACTCTTATTACTGGGGGCAGCACTGTGATAACTGCCTACTGGGGGCATCACTGTGACTACTGGCTACTGGGGGCATCACTTGGATTATTGGGGGAAAGCACTGTGACTACAGGCTACTGGGGGCAGAACTGTGATAACTGGCTACTGGGGGAATCATTTGGATTACTAGGGGCATCACTGTGACTACTGGCTACTGGGGGCATCACTGTGATTACTGGTTACTGGGAGCATCACTCTTATTACTGGGGGCAGCACTGTGATAACTGCCTACTGGGGGCATCACTGTGACTACTGGCTACTGGGGGCATCACTTGGATTATTGGGGGAAAGCACTGTGACTACAGGCTACTGGGGGCATCACTGTGATTACTGGGGGCATCACTGTGATTACTGATTACTGGGGGCATCACTGTGACTACTGGCTACCAATAAACTAATATAGACCCCAGACCTCAAAACTTATAATGACCCCCGACCAGACCCCCAAATTAATACAGGCCCCCTAACTTATAAAGGCCTCGGACATGACCCCTAAAGCAATAAAGACCCCAGACAAGACCCATAAAGAAATTAAGTAAAAACCCCAAAATAAAACAGATCACAGACCAGACACCAAAATTAATGATGACCCAAGACTGGGGCCCTAAACTAATATAGACCCCAGGCCTCAAAACTTATAATGACCTCTGACCAGACCCCAAAATTAATACCGACCACAGACCACTAACACAGATCACAGGCCAGACCCCTTAAACTAATACAAACCTTACACCAAACCTCTAAATAATACATCCCTTACACTCAACACCTAAACTAATACAGACCCTAGACCAGACACTTAAATTAATATGAACCCCTGTCCAGACCCCTTAACTATTTGAGATCCCAAACCAGACCCCTAAACTTATACAGTCTGCAACCATACCCATTAATGAAAATAGGACCCCAGACCAAACTCCTAAACTAATACAGACCTCAGACCAGATGACTAAACTAATACTAATACAGCCCCCAGACCCCTAAACAAATAGATGAATACAAACACCAGACAAATAATAATACAGACATCAGACCAGACAAAAAACGAATGCAGCCCCCAGAGCAGATCCCTAACCTACTACACACCTTAGCCCAGACCCTTAAACTAATATAGACCCCCTAAATTAACATAGACCAGATCCCGTAACTAATACAGACCACAGAAGAGACCACTCAACTTATATAAACATGAGACCAGAACCCTAAACTAATTCGGACCCCAAACCAAACCCCTTAACAGGCCCCAGACCAGATGACTAAACTAGTACAGATCCCAGAACATTTATAGATCTCATGCAACGTACCCACCAGCTCCTCGTAGGGGGCGATGTTATCGATCCAGGAGACGAGTGGCTTGGTGGCCGTGGCCTTGCTGATTTGCTTAGAAGACACTCCTGGCATGTGGGTACCTGGTGGATGGGAGAGGCATAGCAAGAAGTGTGTACCATGTACAGGGTGTGTACTATGTGCAGAATGTTTACTATGTGCAGGGGGTGTACTATGCAGGATGTGTACTATGTGCAGGGGGTGTACTATGTGCTGGGTGTACTATGTGCTGGGTGTACTATGTGCAGGGGGTGTACTATGTGCAGGGGGTGTACTATGTGCAGGGGATACACTATGTGCAGGATGTACTATGTGAAGGGGGTGTACTATGTGCAGGGGGGATACTATGTGCAGGATGTACTATGTGCAAGGGGTGTACTATGTTTCATAGTTTCATAGTTTCTACGGTTGAAAAAAGACACTTGTCCATCAAGTTCAACCAAGGAAGGGAAGGGATTGGATGAGGAAGGGATTTAGGGGAAACAATTCTATATAACATAACCATCTATGTTATTTAGGTGTAAAAAGGCATCTAGACCCTTCTTGAAGCTATCCGCTGTCCCTGCTGTGACCAGCGCCTGAGGCAGGCTATTCCACAGATTGACCGTTCTCATAGTAAAAAAGCCCTGTCGCCTCCGGTGATTAAACCTTGATTTCTCCAAACGGAGACAGTGCCCCCTCGTCTTTTGATTTGATCTAATCTGAAACAACTTCCCACCATATTTTTTGTATGGACCATTCATATATTTAAATAAATTAATCATGTCCCCTCGTAGTCGTCTCTTTTCCAGACTAAATAAATCTAGTTGTTTTAATCTTTCCTCATAACTGAGACCCTCCATACCCCTTATCATTTTTGTGGCTCTACGTTGAACCCTCTCCAGCTCGAGGGCATCCTTTTTATGGACCGGTGCCCAGAACTGGACAGCATATTCCAGGTGTGGCCGAACCAGTGCCTTGTATAGTGGTAATATTACATCCCTATCACGAGAGTCCATACCACTTTTGATACATGACAAGATCCTACTGGCTTTAGAGGCAGCTGATTGACATTGCATGCTGTTATTCAATTTGTGATCTACTAGTACCCCCAGGTCCTTCTCAACAAGGGACTCTCCCAGATTTACTCCCCCAAGGACATATTTTGCCTTTGGATTATTGGCCCCCAGGTGCATAACCTTACATTTATCCACATTAAACCTCATTTGCCAAGTGGATGACCAAACATTCAGTTTGTCCAAGTCACCCTGCAGCCTATGAACATCCTCCATAGACTGTATTACACTACACAGTTTGGTGTCATCTGCAAAAATAGACACAGTGCTATTAATTCCTACCTCTATATCATTAATAAATATATTAAATAGTAGTGGGCCAAGCACAGAACCCTGGGGTACACCACTCATAACTGGTGACCATTCTGAGTAGGAATCATTGACCACAACTCTCTGGATACGATCCTTCAGCCAGTTCTCAATCCAATTGCAAATGATTTCTGCCAAACCAATAGCCCTAATTTTACCCATCAGGCGTCTATGAGGGACAGTGTCAAATGCCTTTGCAAAGTCCAAGAACACAATATCCACAGCTGCTCCTCCATCCAGGCATCTGCTAACCTCTTCATAAAAGCAGATAAGGTTAGTTTGACAACTTCTATTCTTAGTAAACCCATGCTGGCTGTCACTTATTATACTATTTGATGTCACATACTCCAGTATGTAGTCTTTTACTAACCCTTCCAATACTTTCCCCACAATGGAAGTTAAGCTTACAGGCCTGTAATTGCCAGGCGAAGTTCTAGAGCCCTTGTTATATATTGGCACCACATTTGCCTTGCGCCAGTCACTTGGCACCACCCCAGACATTACAGAATCCCTGAAGATTTTAGCCAGCGGTACAGCAATAACAGAACTGAGTTCTTTAAGAACTCTGGGGTGTAACCCGTCTGGTCCAGGAGCTTTGTACACATTGATTTTATTGAGCTTAGATTGGATAATGTCTACATTTAGCCAGCCTAGTATATCACAGGATCCATGACCCGCACTGACACCACCCAAGTCAGAAGTTCTCTCTTCTATTGTATAAACGGAGCTAAAAAACCTATTAAGTATCTCCGCCTTCTCCTGGTCTCCAGTCACCGATGCCCCATTTTCAGAATAAAGGGGTCCAACCTGTTGTGACCCATTTTTTTTTGCATTGATATACCTAAAAAATTTCTTGGGATTTGTTTTGCTATCTTTAGCTACCTGTCTTTCATTTTGTATTTTGGCTGATTTGATTTCTTTTTTACAGATTTTGGTAAGTTTTTTGTAAGTATTGAAAGCCTCAGGTGACCCGTCAGATTTATATTTTTTAAATGCCCTCTTTTTCTCATTAATTGCCCTTTTAACTGTAGCTGTAAGCCACGCGGGGTGTAATCTCGCCCGTCTATACTTGTTACCTATTGGAATAAATTTAGAAGTATAAAAACCCCGGATAGATTTGAATTTCTCCCATTTAACATTAGTATCACCATGTGACAGTATCTGATCCCAGTCTATATCCTGTATTGCAGCCCTGAATTTTTGGAAATTAGCCCTCTTAAAATTCAAAGTTTTCGATTTTCCCACCTGTTTCTGCTTTTTAAAGTTTAAGAGGAAAATAATTATATTATGATCGCTGTTTCCAAGGGGTTCCCTGATACTGACATTTTGGACAATCTCCTCATTGTTAGAAATCACAAGGTCCAACAATGCGTCACCTCTTGTGGGATCTTCTACAAGCTGCACCATATAATGATCCTGCAGAAAGTTGATAAAATGTTTCCCCTTCATAGATGAAGACGAGCCCTGACCCCAATTTATATTTGGAAAGTTAAAGTCTCCCATTATCACTACGGTCCCCTCCTGTGCAGCCCGCTCCATCTGTTTATATAGGTGACCCTCTATTTCCTCAGAGATGTTAGGGGGTCTATAAATTACACCAAAAATAATTTTCTCAAAGCTCTCTTGGCTTTGAATTTCAACCCACAAAGTTTCTGCCTCCTCACACTCTGAGACCACTGACTCATTCACAATCACTTTTAAGTCTCTTCTGACATACAGACATACACCACCTCCCCCCTATTACATACAGACATACACCACCTCCCCTCCTATTACATACAGACATACACCACCTCCCCTCCTATTTGCCCTGTCTTTCCGAAAGAGTGTAAAACCTTGAATATTAACAACCCAATCATGCGATGCATCGAGCCATGTCTCTGCTACACCAACAACATCTAACTGTTCCTCTAATATCAGAGCCTCAAGCTCGCCCATTTTGCCTGTGATACTTCTGGCATTTGTGAACATACAATTTAATTTTCCACAGTTATTTATCTGATTTAAAGTAATTTTACTGGCACATATATCCTCACCACTGTTCTGCAACTTGTGGATCTCCTTATCCACTGCCTCAGGCCCCCATACACCGCCCACATCACCACCCACCAACATAACCTGCCCCCTCTCTGACCTGTCTACCCCTAGACAGGGGTGTACTCTGTGCAGGGTGTACTATGTGCAGGGGGTGTACTATGTGCTGGGTGTACTATGTGCAGGGGATGCACTATGTGCAGGATGTACTATGTGCAGGGTGTGTACTATGTGCAGGGTGTGTACTATGTGCAGTGTGTGTACTGTGTGCAGGGGGTGTACTAAGCAGGATGTGTACTATGTGCAGGGGGTGTACTCTGTGCAGGGTGTACTATGTGCAGGGGATACACTATGTGCAGGATGTACTATGTGCAGGGGGTGTACTATGTGCTGGGGGTGTACTATGTGCTGGGTGTACATTGTGCAGGGGGTGTACTGTTTGCAGTGGGTGTGTACTATGTGCAGGGGGTGTGTACTATGTGCAGGGGGTTACTGTTTGCAGGGGGTGTACTATGTAGGATGTGTACTATGTGCAGGATGTGTACTATGTGCAGGGGGTGTACTCTGTGCAGGGTGTACTATGTGCAGGGGGTGTACTATGTGCTGGGTGTACTATGTGCAGGGGATGCACTATGTGCAGGATGTACTATGTGCAGGGGGTGTACTATGTGCTGGGTGTACTATGTGCAGGGGGTGTACTATGTGCAGGAGGTGTACTGTTTGCAGGGGGTGTGTACTATGTGCAGCGGGTGTGCACTATGTGCAGAAGGTGTGTACTATGTGCAGGGGGTGTACTATGTGCAGGGGGTGTACTATGTGCAGGGGGTTACTGTTTGCAGGGGGTGTACTATGTGCAGGGGGTGTACTATGTGCAGGAGGTGTACTATGTGCAGGGGGTGTACTATGTGCTGGGTGTACTATGTGCAGGGGGTGTACTGTTTGCAGGGGGTGTGTACTATGTGTAGGGGGTGTGTACTATGTGCAGGGGATGTACTATGTGCAGGGGTTACTGTTTGCAGGGGGTGTACTATGCAGGATGTGTACTATGTGCAGGGGGTGTACTCTGTGCAGGGTGTACTATGTGCAGGGGGTGTACTATGTGCTGGGTGTACTATGTGCATGGGATGCACTATGTGCAGGATTTACTATGTGCAGGGGGTGTATTATGTGCTGGGTGTACTATGTGCAGGGGGTGTACTATGTGCAGGGGGTGTACTCTGTGCAGGGTGTACTATGTGCAGGGGATACACTATGTGCAGGATGTACTATGTGCAGGGGGTGTACTATGCAGGATGTGTACTATGTGCTGGGTGTACTATGTGCACGGGTGTACTATGTGCAGGGGGTGTACTATGTGCAGGGGATACACTATGTGCAGGGGGTGTACTATGTGCAGGGGATACACTATGTGCAGGATGTACTATGTGAAGGGGGTGTACTATGTGCAGGGGGGATACTATGTGCAGGATGTACTATGTGCAAGGGGTGTACTCTGTGCAGGGGGTGTACTCTGTGCAGGGGGTGTACTCTGTGCAGGGTGTACTATGTGCAGGGGGTGTACTATGTGCTGGGTGTACTATGTGCAGGGGGTGTGCACTATGTGCAGGATGTACTATGTGCAGGGTGTGTACTATGTGCAGGGTGTGTACTATGTGCAGGGTGTGTACTATGTGCAGTGTGTGTACTGTGTGCAGGGGGTGTACTATGCAGGATGTGTACTATGTGCAGGGGGTGTACTCTGTGCAGGGTGTACTATGTGCAGGGGGTGTACTATGTGCTGGGTGTACTATGTGCAGGGGATGCACTATGTGCAGGATGTACTATGTGCAGGGTGTGTACTATGTGCAGGGTGTGTACTATGTGCAGGGTGTGTACTATGTGCAGTGTGTGTACTGTGTGCAGGGGGTGTACTATGCAGGATGTGTACTATGTGCAGGGGGTGTACTCTGTGCAGGGTGTACTATGTGCAGGGGATACACTATGTGCAGGATGTACTATGTGCAGGGGGTGTACTATGTGCTGGGGGTGTACTATGTGCTGGGTGTACATTGTGCAGGGGGTGTACTGTTTGCAGTGGGTGTGTACTATGTGCAGAGGGTGTGTACTATGTGCAGGGGGTTACTGTTTTCAGGGGGTGTACTATGTAGGATGTGTACTATGTGCAGGATGTGTACTATGTGCAGGGGGTGTACTCTGTGCAGGGTGTACTATGTGCAGGGGGTGTACTATGTGCTGGGTGTACTATGTGCAGGGGATGCACTATGTGCAGGATGTACTATGTGCAGGGGGTGTACTATGTGCTGGGTGTACTATGTGCAGGGGGTGTACTATGTGCAGGAGGTGTACTGTTTGCAGGGGGTGTGTACTATGTGCAGCGGGTGTGCACTATGTGCAGAAGGTGTGTACTATGTGCAGGGGGTGTACTATGTGCAGGGGGTGTACTATGTGCAGGGGGTTACTGTTTGCAGGGGGTGTACTATGTGCAGGATGTACTATGTGCAGGGGGTGTACTATGTGCAGGAGGTGTACTATGTGCAGGGGGTGTACTATGTGCTGGGTGTACTATGTGCAGGGGGTGTACTGTTTGCAGGGGGTGTGTACTATGTGTAGGGGGTGTGTACTATGTGCAGGGGATGTACTATGTGCAGGGGTTACTGTTTGCAGGGGGTGTACTATGCAGGATGTGTACTATGTGCAGGGGGTGTACTCTGTGCAGGGTGTACTATGTGCAGGGGGTGTACTATGTGCTGGGTGTACTATGTGCATGGGATGCACTATGTGCAGGATTTACTATGTGCAGGGGGTGTATTATGTGCTGGGTGTACTATGTGCAGGGGGTGTACTCTGTGCAGGGTGTACTATGTGCAGGGGATACACTATGTGCAGGATGTACTATGTGCAGGGGGTCTACTATGCAGGATGTGTACTATGTGATGGGTGTACTATGTGCACGGGTGTACTATGTGCAGGGGGTGTACTATGTGCAGGGGATACACTATGTGCAGGGGGTGTACTATGTGCAGGGGATACACTATGTGCAGGATGTACTATGTGAAGGGGGTGTACTATGTGCAGGGGGGATACTATGTGCAGGATGTACTATGTGCAAGGGGTGTACTCTGTGCAGGGGGTGTACTCTGTGCAGGGGGTGTACTCTGTGCAGGGTGTACTATGTGCAGGGGGTGTACTATGTGCTGGGTGTACTATGTGCAGGGGATGCACTATGTGCAGGATGTACTATGTGCAGGGTGTGTACTATGTGCAGGGTGTGTACTATGTGCAGGGTGTGCACTATGTGCAGGGTGTGTACTGTGTGCAGGGGGTGTACTATGCAGGATGTGTACTATGTGCAGGGGGTGTACTCTGTGCAGGGTGTACTATGTGCAGGGGATACACTATGTGCAGGATGTACTATGTGCAGGGGGTGTACTATGTGCTGGGGGTGTACTATGTGCTGGGTGTACATTGTGCAGGGGGTGTACTGTTTGCAGTGGGTGTGTACTATGTGCAGGGGGTGTGTACTATGTGCAGGGGGTGTACTATGTGCAGGGGGTTACTGTTTGCAGGGGGTGTACTATGTAGGATGTGTACTATGTGCAGGATGTGTACTATGTGCAGGGGGTGTACTCTGTGCAGGGTGTACTATGTGCAGGGGGTGAACTATGTGCTGGGTGTACTATGTGCAGGGGATGCACTATGTGCAGGGTGTGTACTATGTGCAGGGTGTGTACTATGTGCAGGGTGTGTACTATGTGCAGGGTGTGTACTATGTGCAGTGTGTGTACTGTGTGCAGGGGGTGTACTATGCAGGATGTGTACTATGTGCAGGGGGTGTACTCTGTGCAGGGTGTACTATGTGCAGGGGATACACTATGTGCAGGATGTACTATGTGCAGGGGGTGTACTATGTGCTGGGGGTGTACTATGTGCTGGGTGTACATTGTGCAGGGGGTGTACTGTTTGCAGTGGGTGTGTACTATGTGCAGGGGGTGTGTACTATGTGCAGGGGGTTACTGTTTTCAGGGGGTGTACTATGTAGGATGTGTACTATGTGCAGGATGTGTACTATGTGCAGGGGGTGTACTCTGTGCAGGGTGTACTATGTGCAGGGGGTGTACTATGTGCTGGGTGTACTATGTGCAGGGGATGCACTATGTGCAGGATGTACTATGTGCAGGGGGTGTACTATGTGCTGGGTGTACTATGTGCAGGGGGTGTACTATGTGCAGGAGGTGTACTGTTTGCAGGGGGTGTGTACTATGTGCAGCGGGTGTGCACTATGTGCAGAAGGTGTGTACTATGTGCAGGGGGTGTACTATGTGCAGGGGGTGTACTATGTGCAGGGGGTTACTGTTTGCAGGGGGTGTACTATGTGCAGGATGTACTATGTGCAGGGGGTGTACTATGTGCAGGAGGTGTACTATGTGCAGGGGGTGTACTATGTGCTGGGTGTACTATGTGCAGGGGGTGTACTGTTTGCAGGGGGTGTGTACTATGTGTAGGGGGTGTGTACTATGTGCAGGGGATGTACTATGTGCAGGGGTTACTGTTTGCAGGGGGTGTACTATGCAGGATGTGTACTATGTGCAGGGGGTGTACTCTGTGCAGGGTGTACTATGTGCAGGGGGTGTACTATGTGCTGGGTGTACTATGTGCATGGGATGCACTATGTGCAGGATTTACTATGTGCAGGGGGTGTATTATGTGCTGGGTGTACTATGTGCAGGGGGTGTACTATGTGCAGGGGGTGTACTCTGTGCAGGGTGTACTATGTGCAGGGGATACACTATGTGCAGGATGTACTATGTGCAGGGGGTGTACTATGCAGGATGTGTACTATGTGCTGGGTGTACTATGTGCACGGGTGTACTATGTGCAGGGGGTGTACTATGTGCAGGGGATACACTATGTGCAGGGGGTGTACTATGTGCAGGGGATACACTATGTGCAGGATGTACTATGTGAAGGGGGTGTACTATGTGCAGGGGGGATACTATGTGCAGGATGTACTATGTGCAAGGGGTGTACTCTGTGCAGGGTGTACTATGTGCAGGGGGTGTACTATGTGCTGGGTGTACTATGTGCAGGGGATGCACTATGTGCAGGATGTACTATGTGCAGGGTGTGTACTATGTGCAGGGTGTGTACTATGTGCAGTGTGTGTACTGTGTGCAGGGGGTGTACTATGCAGGATGTGTACTATGTGCAGGGGGTGTACTCTGTGCAGGGTGTACTATGTGCAGGGGATACACTATGTGCAGGATGTACTATGTGCAGGGGGTGTACTATGTGCTGGGGGTGTACTATGTGCTGGGTGTACATTGTGCAGGGGGTGTACTGTTTGCAGTGGGTGTGTACTATGTGCAGGGGGTGTGTACTATGTGCAGGGGGTGTACTATGTGCAGGGGGTTACTGTTTGCAGGGGGTGTACTATGTAGGATGTGTACTATGTGCAGGATGTGTACTATGTGCAGGGGGTGTACTCTGTGCAGGGTGTACTATGTGCAGGGGGTGTACTATGTGCTGGGTGTACTATGTGCAGGGGATGCACTATGTGCAGGATGTACTATGTGCAGGGGGTGTACTATGTGCTGGGTGTACTATGTGCAGGGGGTGTACTATGTGCAGGAGGTGTACTGTTTGCAGGGGGTGTGTACTATGTGCAGCGGGTGTGCACTATGTGCAGAAGGTGTGTACTATGTGCAGGGGGTGTACTATGTGCAGGGGGTGTACTATGTGCAGGGGGTTACTGTTTGCAGGGGGTGTACTATGTGCAGGATGTACTATGTGCAGGGGGTGTACTATGTGCAGGAGGTGTACTATGTGCAGGGGGTGTACTATGTGCAGGGGGTGTACTATGTGCTGGGTGTACTATGTGCAGGGGGTGTACTGTTTGCAGGGGGTGTGTACTATGTGCAGGGGATGCACTATGTGCAGGGGTTACTGTTTGCAGGGGGTGTACTATGCAGGATGTGTACTATGTGCAGGGGGTGTACTCTGTGCAGGGTGTACTATGTGCTGGGTGTACTATGTGCAGGGGATGCACTATGTGCAGGATTTACTATGTGCTGGGGGTGTATTATGTGCTGGGTGTACTATGTGCAGGGGGTGTACTATGTGCAGGGGGTGTACTCTGTGCAGGGTGTACTATGTGCAGGGGATACACTATGTGCAGGATGTACTATGTGCAGGGGGTGTACTATGTGCAGGATGTGTACTCTGTGCAGGGTGTTCTATGTGCAGGGGGTGTACTATGTGCTGGGTGTACTATGTGCAGGGGATGCACTATGTGCAGGATGTACTATGTGCAGGGGGTGTACTATGTGCTGGGTGTACTATGTGCAGGGGGTGTACTATGTGCAGGGGGTGTACTATGTGCAGGGGGTGTACTCTGTGCAGGGTGTACTATGTGCAGGGGATACACTATGTGCAGGATGTACTATGTGCAGGATGTACTATGTGCAGGGGGTGTACTATGTGCTGGCGGTGTACTATGTGCTGGGTGTACATTGTGCAGGGGGTGTACTGTTTGCAGTGGGTGTGTACTATGTGCAGGGGGTGTACTATGTGCAGGGGGTGTACTATGTAGGATGTGTACTATGTGCAGGATGTGTACTATGTGCAGGGGGTGTTACTCTGTGCAGGGTGTACTATGTGCAGGGGGGGTACTATGTGCAGGGGATTCACTATGTGCAGGATGTACTATGTGCAGGGGGTGTACTATGTGCAGGGGGTGTACTATGTGCAGGGGGTGTACTCTGTGCAGGGTGTACTATGTGCAGGGGATACACTATGTGCAGGATGTACTATGTGCAGGGTGTACTATGTGCAGGGGATACACTATGTGCAGGATGTACTATGTGCAGGGTGTGTACTATGTGCAGGGGGTGTACTATGTGCAGGGGGTGTACTATGTGCAGGGGGTGTACTCTGTGCAGGGTGTACTATGCGCAGGGGGTGTACTCTGTGCAGGGTGTACTATGTGCAGGGGGTGTACTCTGTGCAGGGGGTATGCACTATGTGCAGGGGGTGTACTATGTGCAGGGGGTGTACTATGTGCTAGGTGTACTATGTGCAGGGGATGCACTATACATGAATCTGGTGCCTCCTGCACCAACTTTTTTTCCTCAACACTTCTGTCGGACTCTGCATGATAAATGTGGTTCACGGTCTGACTGAATACCGGACGCCCCCTTCTGGGCAAAAATTTGTGTCGCATGAAGACAAGGGCAACCGCTCCACAATGGGTCACATTTACTTACCCGGTCCCTGCGCGTTCCCCGATCCGTAGTGTCCGACGAGCATGAACAATCACAAAGCTCGTGTGCCCGATATCCTGCATGTGTCAGGTCCGCCGGAGTTCACCTTCTTCTTCCTGGTGCATGTAAGTGCTTGGGCTTGCGACACAATTTTACTGTTAAATCCCGCAATCTGTCCAAATCAGTCAGATCGTCCGTTGGTCAGCCCCCCGATTTATGTTGCATTAAAGCCGGCGCCGATGTGCCAAAATCCGATCGCGTGCGACAGATTCCCCTTCTAAAACCCTGTCCCAGCAGCACGATACCCAAAAACGGTGGAAAATCCAACGGAAATGCGTCCGCGGAACCCTTATGAAATAAGCCCCATAGTGTCACATGTTATATACCTGTACAAACAATTTGCACTACAAAGAACGTGCAAAGTCCAACAGAAAACTGGCGCAGGGTCCATAGTAAATGTGCCCCAGTATTTTCACAAAACGCATCTCTATTTATAAGACTGAGGATCCACAACGTAAAGGACCCTGTCTGATGCTAGAAGGGATCCTCCATAGTAACAAAGCTGAATCTGTGTGTAATAGGGTACAGGGACCAGGAGAGACCCCCAAATACACTGTCCCCCTCCGCATCTACAGTCACAGGAGCAGGTAAGAGATTATTATATTCAGGGGCAGAGAACAGGGTGGTAGTCACAGCCCCGCCCCCTGCCTGTATGAGAGGTAGTCACAGCCCCGCCCCTGCCTGTATATCCTGTGTAAGAGGTAGTCACAGCCCCGCCCCCTGCCTGTATATCCTGTGTGAGAGGTAGTCACAGCCCCGCCCCCTGACATGGCTGTATATAAAGAGCATGTGCTAAGCGATGAGATACACGGCCTAATCACTATATGTACAATGTATCACACAGGCTTCTGGTCAATCGGATATCGTGGGAAAAGCCTGACAGCCATGATGAGCCAATCCGCTTTGAGAAGAGGCGGGCAGTAGGCGGGGCTTCGTCTTGTATTCAAGTTGAATGAGACCACAAAGCGCAGAGAGGTCGGTGTGGGATGCGCGATCTGTGCGACGGGGTCGGGAAAGGTCTGTAGAGCCGCATGATCGCTGCTCGGGTATCCGCTATAAGGACCTATGCTCCCGAGGGTCCGCTGTAAGGACCTGTGCTGCTGGCGGATCCGCTGTAAACACCTGTGCTGCCGGGAATCCGCTGTAAGGACCTGTGCTGCCCGAGGATCGGCTGTAAGGACCTGTGCTGCCCGAGGATCTGCTGTAAGGACCTGTGCTGCCCGAGGATCTGCTGAAAGGACCTGTGCTGCTGAGGATCCGCTGTAAGGTCCTGTGCTGCCGGGGGATCCACTGTTAGGATCAGTGCTGCTGAGGATCCGTTGTAAGGACCTGTGCTGCTGGGGGATCCGCTGTAAGGACCTGTACTGGCTAAGGGATCCCCTTAAACTACCTGTGCTGCCAGGGGATCCGCTGTTGGGACCTTTGCTGCCGGGGGATCCGCTGTTGGGACCTGTGCTGCCTGGGGGATCCGCTGTAAGGTCCTGTGCTGCCGGGGGATCCACTGTTAGGATCAGTGCTGCTGGGGGATCCGCTGTAAAGACCAGTGCTGGCTGGGGGATCCACTGTAAAGACCAGTGCTGGCTGGGGGATCTGCTGTAAGGACCTGTGCTGCCTGGGAGATCCGCTGTAAGGACCTGTGCTGCCTGGGGGATCCGCTGTTAGGATCGGTGCTGCTGTGGGATCCACTGAGGGTTGAATCTGCTCCTGTGTCTGGGATCCATGGAGGAGCCTGTGTGCATCCTGTGAGGATGAGCCCCTGCAGCAGCTGCAGATGTGCGGATCTCGGCGCCTCCTGCCTGTGTGCTGGGGACTGCATCTTCCTGCCCTCCTCGCTCTGAGGCGCCATCCGACCGTCTATCTGTGACTCAGTGGCGATGTCTCCCATCATCCGCACTCTCCACTCCGCCTGGCTGACTGTCATGTGGATTGGAGCTGACATTGGATTACAGCAAGCCTGATCTCTAAGGGTTAATGCACAATATCGCCAGGCTGCGCCCGCTATCTCCACCACCTGTGCCAGTGATGGCGGTGCCCGCTCTCAGATCCTCTGCTGGGGGATGATTCTGGATCTTGGAGGATTTGCAGCTCCGGAAGCTGATAACACATCTGGTGGGTGTCAGACGCTTCTCCATATTGTTTATTTCTGGTGCCACAGGTGGTGATGGAAGGGAAGACCCCGCTGTGGCTGGAGAGCCCCCTGGACCAGTGAAATGTGGCCCTAGCGGATTCCAATGTAATCGGTTATGTTCTGAGGTTTCGGGCCCCATGATGTGTGACTTCCCTGCGAGTGGCTGGCACAACGGAGCCATCATGTGACCTGCACCCCGGTGGATCTACAGACGTCTCGCTCCAAGGGGACATGTCTAGGTCAAACAGTGTGAGCCCACCAGGATTTGGGGCTCCAGTATTAAGAGCAGGGGCGGAGCACAGATCAGCGTGGGGCGAAGCAGAGACCAGGGCCAATGGGTACCCGTACTCCAGGAAGAAGACCTCACGGATGATGGGACTGTGGCGGAGCGAGGAAGACTATGAACCTCATCCGGGAAAGAACCCCCTGCCGGATAGTAAGGTGGGCTTCAGATCCAAGTCAGCGTGGCAGGAGCATGGCGAGGAGAGCCGCAACAACAACAAGCCTCTCCACAAACGTCCTGAGGGGGACCTCAGACCCAAATCTGTGGAACTTGGTCTGGATGAGAAGACTGGTAAGGGTGAGGGTCCAGAGGATGGTTCAGAGTTCCACTTCTCCATGGGGGTCTGCGTTACCGATCTCCTGCAAATTTTCCGCTCCAAAAAGTTTCAATCCGATAAACTTGAGAATCTGTACCAGCGCTACTTCTTCAGGCTGAACCAGAGCAGTCTGACCATGCTGATGTCCGTGCTTGTCCTGCTGTGCCTGGTGCTTCTCACCTTCCACTGTCTCCACCACGTCTACCAGGTGCCTTATGTCGTGGTCCTGTGCGTGGCCATGCTGATCATTGTAGTGCTCATTGGGGTATGCAATAGAAACGACTTCCACCAGGACTACATGTGGCTAGCCTGTTACACCGTCATTATTGTCATCTTCATGGTCCAGGTGGTCTGTGTCCTTCTGGTGAGACCCCGCAGCGCCTCCGATGGGATCTGGTGGACCGTCTTCTTCATCTACACCATCTATACTCTGCTTCCAGTGCGGATGAGGGCAGCGGTTCTCAGCGGGATTATCTTATCTGCCACTCATCTCGCCATCTCTATGAAGATCAATGCAAGTGACGAATTCCTGGTCAAGCAGGTAAGAGCCCCCCTTATGTCCTACCTTATGTCCTGTCCTAGGAACACCTGTGTCTAATGGGGTGACATCCCGTGGTGCCTCCATACAGTAGATGTATTGTTGTCCCGATGTCTGGTTGTGACTATGAAGCCCCCTCGATGCACTGAGCCGCATCAGGAGATGTCACCATATCTAGAAAGGTCATCATTTTGTCATTCAGGACTCTGGAAAAGCTGGGTTGTAGCTCATCCAGCAGCTGTGATGTCACCAAACTTCCCAAGGATCCCATAGAAAATGACATGTAGTGCTGTGACCACGCCATACACTGTAACACCATCCTTACAATGTACAGTATATCACTGCAGGCATTTCTTACAGAGTAAAACAAACCATATCACCTGAACTCCTGGCCTTTTACCTTATTTGATTCGTTGTGACAAACCCCCATCAGTTTGAAAAGTACAATGTATCCTCCACTATTTCATAGTGCAGTTGGTGGCGGTAGTATTTTAATTCAGGGAGATGTCCTGTTTATCACCCAGGAGCCTCCAGATATGTTTGGTATGATGGTATTGTATGAGCACTGAACAGTGATTATCACATAGGCACTGCTTGTCAGTGGTAGGGCTGCCATCAGGGAGGGTTTAGTGTGAATGTGTTCAGAGGGCCCTGAGGAGGAGAAGGGGCTCCAAGTCACATAAAACCCTCCTCCCTTCCCACTCAATGTGCACACAGGGCTGGATTATGATTCTGTGGGGGTGCTCAAAAAATTTGCCAGTCAGGGCAAACTTCCCCAAACTTCCTAGTGGTAGCCTTGATTGTGTAAGCACTGTATGGCATTATTGTGGCACAGTAAAGTGGATATCACGTGTGTATTGTATGGTAGGGTCAGACTGGTGCTGCGTGGCTGGGGTAGGTGGCCGCTGCATGGCTGGGGGTAGGTGGCCGCTGCATGGCTGGGGGTAGGTGGCCGCTGCGTGGCTGGGGTAGGTGGCCGCTGCATGGCTGGGGTAGGTGGCCGCTGCATGGCTGGGGGTAGGTGGCCGCTGCGTGGCTGGGGTAGGTGGCCGCTGCGTGGCTGGGGTAGGTGGCCGCTGCGTGGCTGGGGTAGGTGGCCGCTGCGTGGCTGGGGTAGGTGGCCGCTGCGTGGCTGGGGTAGGTGGCCGCTGCGTGGCTGGGGTACGCGGTTATTATTTTATTATGGGGGGGGCTCTGTGCACCTTTTGTCTTGGGGTCTGGCATGCGGTGGGTCTCCTGCTCCTTCCCTCATTCTCATATTATGTTATTTATAGCGGCTGGAGGTGGAGCGCCATTCCCACCCTCCACATTCTTTTATGGTGATACAGATGAAAAAGGATTTCTCTCATGTATCTACAAGATTTCCAGGACCTCATCATCAGGATTCTTCTACTTAAAGGGGAACTCCCCCAAAGTCTTCTCAGAAGTATAGACACTAGATAGGAATCCCACACATTGCACATTTGAGGTTATCCTGCCCCCAAAAAGGTCTCGGTGTACCAGAAGAGCGACCCGAAAAGCCATTTTAGTCCCATAATCCACAACATCTGATAATCCACTATGCAGCTACAATATGATGTTGATTTGTAGGGACAACCAATCACAGCGCAGCTATAATCTTTTGAGAGCAGTTTAAGAAACGAAAGCAGAGCTGTGATTGGTTGCCTTGGGCTGTACAGACGGGCCTACTATAAATGTGAAGCCCTTCGGTATTAGTGGACTGATAATCTGGCACCTCTCTGATCCATTAGCGAGGTACCCCATTTGATTTTGATGCCATGAGTGGGTGCAGACCGGCTATGCGGGTGTCATGGCGGCTGCACATGTGATTGTGTTGTTATTTGTGACGCCGGGCCTCCTCTCGTCACATCTCGTACTGCGGTTGCCATGGCAATCTGTGTGCACTTGGCTTGCGTCCCTATCGGCTCTGTTGTGATTTCCTCCTTTCTGGTTTAACCCTCTCCCTGCCGGGGTGGTCCACAGTGATACATACAGGGACATTCCCAATAATCCGGCATCTGATAATCCAGCAGAGTATGTAAGGACATTGGCCACGTCTTCCTTCATATTACACGGACTACTCTCATACGTAGGAAACCATCAGCAATCCCATGGTATCATTTTACAGAACGCCAGATGACAGACTCTGGAAAAGCTGGGTTTATTACTCGCCATAACCCTTTTGATATTGAGTCAGATATTGTCTTATAGGGAGACGGCGACATTATGTGCTCCTCCGGGGTCTGTCCATGACTCGTCTCTAGTCAGGGCTTTCTAAGAATCCAGTGATAATTTGTGGAGCCCCCGCCATTTATAATACTGGAGTCTTCCTCATGACCCTCCTATGGTTACTATGAAGGGGGTCTCGCCTGTTTCCGCCTATAGCAGATACATGGGGTCGCCCCCCCCCAAGCCGGGAGTTTCTCTGTATTTTTACCCCTTGTATCGGCAGCATAGGCGGTGGTGGAGCCCAGGAGCAGCTGCTGGGTTAAATGTTGCTCTGGGTGTCGGAGCCAGCGCCTGTCTATCGCCCACCATCTGCTCGGGCTCAGCACACGGACTTGGCCCTGTGCTCTATTTCGATGAGATTAATAATAGCGATCTGATTATCCGTTGTTGCAGCTGGACGATCTGTGTACGGAGGGTCAGCGCCGCGCTCCGTACACTGACGCATTGTTACGCTGACACAATGGTGACGCACTCCAGCATGGCACAGCCGCCAGTGGGGCATGGTACTGCCACACAGAGACGTCCTGCGTGGACCCGACCCAAGGCATTTTCATAGCCGCGCGTGTGTCATGTTTGCATAATATATGGCACATCACATGATGAGACTACAGCGAGCAACACTGCTCACTGTGACCCCACGATCTGTGTAACCCCAACTTACTACAATACCCCTCCACCAACATCACAGTCCTTGTATCATACTCCAGAGATGCACTCACTATTCTGCTGCTGGTGCAGTCACTGTGTACATACATTACTTATCCTATACTGATCCAGAGTTACATCCTGTATTATACTCCAGAGCTGCACTCACTATTCTGCTGCTGGTGCAGTCACTGTACATACATGACATTACTTATCCTGTACTGATCCTGAGTTACATCCTGTATTATACACCAGAGCTGCACTCACTATTCTGCTGCTGGTGCAGTCACTGTGTACATAAATGACATTACTTATTCTGTACTGATCCTGAGTTACATCCTGTATTATACTCCAGATCTGCACTCACTATTCTGCTGCTGGTGCAGTCACTGTGTACATACATGGCATTACTCATCCTGTACTGATCCTGAGTTACATCCTATAGATCTTTTATTTTATATAAAAGTAAAAAAACATAACAATACAAACAAAACATAATATACAATATATACAATATCTTACCTGCTGGTCCAGCCCCATTCATATCTAGCAAAAACAATAACTTACAATACACCAAAATGAATAAAAACCAAATACCACAACCCCCACCAACCGATTATCACAACCTAAACCAAACCAATAAACAATGACAAAACACACCCACAAATAAACAAAAATGGCCATGAATATACATAAACCCACCCCACACCCTCACTGTGTACGTACATGACATTACTTATCCTGTACTGATCCTGAGTTACATCCTGTATTATACCCCAGAGCTGCACTCACTATTCTGCTGCTGGTGCAGTCACTGTGTACGTACATGACATTACTTATCCTGTACTGATCCTGAGTTACATCCTGTATTATACTCCAGAGCTGCACTCACTATTCTGCTGGTGCAGTCACTGTGTACATACATGACATTACTTATCCTGTACTGATCCTGAGTTACATCCTGTATTATACTCCAGAGCTGCACTCACTATTTTGCTGCTGGTGCAGTCACTGTGTACATACATGACATTACTTATCCTGTACTGATCCTGAGTTACATCCTGTATTACACTCCAGAGCTGCACTCACTATTCTGCTGGTGGTGCAGTCACTGTATACATACATTACTTATCCTGTACTGATCCTGAGTTACATCCTGTATTATACCCCAGAGCTGCACTCACTATTCTGCTGCTGGTGCAATCACTGTGTACATACATGACATTACTTATCCTGTACTGATCCTGATTTACATCCTGTATTCTACTCCAGAGCTACACTCACTATTGCAGTGTATACTGCAGCCTCGCTGCCCAGTGCTCTCACAGTTACATACTTCGGCTTCTATGTTTAGCTTCTCTCTGAGGATATGGAGACTTTGTTGTGGCCAGAGTCCAGCTGCTTGACATGGGAACGGCATCCCGGATCAGAACGCTGGTCAGAGGTCTCATCCTGCAAGGATTTATGTCAGGGGGATTGAGGAAACTTTCTTATTACAGGATCTGCTGAAATAGGGATACTAATATATTCATTCTTTATTATATGATCTAAAGGGCAGATTTAAAGGGACGGCAGCGTTGTTAGAGGATGAGTTAAATATCAGTCAAATCTGATGTAATAGCTGGAGGATAGATTAGGATGTTGATGTTGGGATGATGATGACGTGATGGATTGGGAACCTGCACATCTGCTATATTAAGGAGTGCGTGGATCAGATCAGGTGGAGATAACAATGTTCCTTGTATTATAATTGTGTCATAATCTGGGGATCATTGTGGGATTATCTCATTATAAACGGTAATTAGTGTGATTACTGAACCGGATGATTTCACAGATTATAGGGTTGTAGTGTGTTATGTGGGCAGCATCTGGTGACATTAGCGGGATGCTATATAGAGGTATTGTTGTTGCACTGTATAGCAGTATTATGTGGACACTGTGTGCTTGTGTATGGCGGTATAAAGACACAACTCCATTCTGGCTCTGGTTTTCATGGATCTTCTTGATAACATAGCAGCCCCCGGGCATGTACCCTGCGCTCCTCTTGTCACTTTTGGACTGTGTGTTTGTTTTTTGGTTTTTTTGCTTCTGTGCCAGTAGTGGCTCCATCATCAGCATCAGGCGTCAGCAGTAGCCAGCTCTTTTATCATCAGCACAAGCTCCGTTAGCAGTGGCTCCATCATCGGAATTGGCTCGGGCATCATCAACAGCTCCATCATCAGCACCAACTCCATCAGCAGTGGCTCCAGTATTGGCTCCGGTAACAGCAGTAGCTCCATCAACATCATCAGTGCCGTTAACAGTGGCTCCATCATCGGAATCGGCTCAGACATCAGCAGTATCTCCATCATCAGTGTCAGCGCCATCCTCACAGCACCATCTCCGTTAGCAATTGCTGCATTGGCAGTAGCTCCATCATCAGTGCCAGCTCTATTATCATCAGCCCCAGCACGGTTAGCGGTGGCTGCATCATCAGCTCGGGCATCAGCAGCAGCTCCATTAACACTGGCTCCATCATCTGCATCGGCTCAGGCATCAGCAGTAGCTCTATCATAAGTGCCAACTCTGTTAGCAGTGGCTCTGTTTATCAGGACCAGGTCAGGCATCAGCAGTAGCTGCATCATCAGTGCCAGTTCTTTCCTCATCAGCACCAGCTCTGTTAGCAGTGGCTCAGTCATCAGCCTCGGCTCAGGCATCAGCAGTTAATCCATCATCAGCGCCAGCTCCATTAGCAGTGGTTCCATCATCAGAATTGGCTCAGGCAGGAGCTCCGTCAGCATTGGCTTAGGCATCAGCAGTAGCTCCATCATCAGTGCCAGCTCCGTGAGGAGTGGCTCCATCATCAGCAATGGCTTAGGCATCAGCAGTAGCTCCATCATCAGTGCCAGCTCCGTTAGGAGTGGCTCCATCATCAGGGTTGGCTCCGGCATCATCAGCAGCTCCATCATCAGTGCCAGCTCTTTCCTTATCAGCGCCAGTTCTGTTAGCAGTGGTTCCATCATCAGAATTGGCACAGGCATCAGCAGTATCTCCATCATCAGTGTCATTGCTATCATCATCAGCCCCATCTCCGTTAGCAGTTGCTCCATCATCAGCCTTGGCTCAGACATCGGCAGTAGCTCCATCATCAGTGCCAGCTTTTTTATCATCAGTAACACTTAGCAGCGGCTCCATCATCAGCATGAGCTCAGACATCAGCAGTAGCTCCATCCTCAGCAGGTTGTAAGCATGAGGCTTGCAGTGTCCCCGGTGTGGATCCCCAGGTCTGTCTTCTGCTGTCAGTGTGGCCCCTGTGACTCGTGTAAACATGAATTCTCCGGAGCTGCGCTCAATTTAGGTTAATTAATTTTATAAATGAATCATGAGGGGAGAGGGAAGGGATGTCTGTGCCAGCGAGACGCATCATGTAGCATCACTCCTATCATTCATCTATCTCTTCTTCTCATCCTAATCTCCTGATGCATGAAAACAGACACCCTGGCAGCGCTGCGGGAGGGAAGGGGTTAATGCGGGCAAGTTGTGCCAATTTCCCATAGACGGTGTATTTGAAGGGATTTTGCAGGATCTCTGCTTGATGTCAGTGAAGAGAATGTGATGAGACAATACTGTTCATTGGTGAAGATTTGTTACAATGTAGCAGGATTGAATACAAATCCCATCCCTCTTATCCTAAAGTGTTGTTACAATGTATCAGTGCAGGCAGTCGTCAGAGCGGATGTCTCATGCTGCAGGGCCGGAGGCTGCTGTTACCCTATTGATTTATCAGGGTGTTACATAAGTGGGTGATGCGGGTGCCTGTGACCTGGGGTGGGGGATCGCTCAGGGACTGTAGCATCTTGTTCTTTCACAATCGGTTGCATCTCGGGATGGATTTTCTTGGCATCCTGGAAGAAAGAGCGGCATTCAGTGTGGACGAGCTCTCTGCCGTGTGACATCTTATGATTCATCGTCCTCCAAGATGTCTCTGACTGCTCCTCTGTATAAATCATTCAACAGAACAACCCGGGCCCCCAACCGCGCTGGGGGCCCTAAATGCCAGTTACTGACAAAGTGGATGGAGCACCCCCCTCCTCAAGACAACCCCTTTAAAAGCCAAATGCATATCTTCTCCAGTAATCCGCTTAATTAAAGGGATCCCTACAAGTAAAGGCTTCCGGAGCTCATCATTACCATGTCTCAATTATCTTTTCCTTTTTCAATAATAATGAGTAATTTATTATCCTCCCCCCCCCCCCTCCCTGTGGAGCCTGGACACTAGAATGACTTCTCTTATCTCATCTATCCCCAACATACAAGTCCTGTCCTGGAGTGGGAATAAGAGCTGAACACCTTTTTATATGCGCATATACATATTCTGTATTATACTCCTCTACTACTACTGTCCTGTACTGATCCTAAGTAACATCCTGTAGATCTTTTATTTTATATAAAAGTAAAAAACATAACAATACAAACAAAACATAACATACAATATATACAATATCTTACCTGCTGGTCCAGCCACATTCACACCTAGTTAAAACAATAACTTACAATACACCGAAATGAATAAACACCAATTACCACAACCCCCACCCAACACAAGCCACACCCGTAAATAAACAAAAATGACTATAAATATACATAAACCCACCCTACACCCTCTAATAACAAACCACCCCACACAGATCACATCCCACACCCGTTTTTTTTTTTTTTTTTAAATATATAATAACAAATACACACAACACTACACTAAACTAAATCCCTCGCCCGCACCCTCCCCTTCCCCCAGACACTGGTCTAACGTCCAAAGTTTGCGTTAAGTAGTCCAGACCAGTGCCCAGGGTCATAGAGTCCAACAGTTCGTAAATCCCACCACCATCACCCCCCTCCCAACCTAACACTAATCCCAAACCCCACTATATACAATATATACAATATATACAGTATTTACAACACAACATAAAGAAAACAGAATACAAATAAAATCTCAACAACATAAATCCAAACCACATAAAGCCCAGGTTCGGCGCCTGCAAGCCCAACATCACTATAACCTCAGAACACAAAACAAAAATCTACTGTGCAGCATCAGCCCAACACCAGGAGAGGAGATGACAGACTAAGGGACACTAAAGGAGAACCCCCTCCAAAGGAGAGAGGCCCTCCCAGTGCCCAGCCTCTCATACTCCAGAGAGCGCACCTTCACCAGGTCACCCACAATGTTCCTAACCACCTCATCCACCGGGAGGATTTTACGCTGCGTCGACACTAAACACCGTGCGTTCCACGTGTGGTACCTGACCACTAGACTAACTAGGAATAACGTGCAGCGGTCACGGCCACCCAGGCCTCTGAATGCTCCATAGGCCCACTCCGCATAGGAGAGACCGGCCAACCCGGGCCAATGGATGGAAGCGCCCACCCGGTTGTACACCTCTGTGTTAAAGGGGCACTGAAGCAGGAAGTGGTCCATGCTCTCCAGCAGGCCACCGCACTCCTCCCGGGGACAACCTCTTTCCTCAGAGCTCCTACACTTCAGATTGTCCCTCACACACAGCTTTCCATGGAAGCAGCGCCAAGCCAAGTCCCAAAACTTCAAGGGGATCCTGATGGAATTCAGCAAACTCAAACCCACCCTCAGATCCAGACTTGGGCAATCCCTGAGGGCCAGAGGCTTCTGGAAATGGGTCAACAGAACCCTCTTGTCAAGGAGTTTCCTCGACATGGTCCTGATCTCCCACATTCCCAGACCCCACCGGCGAATCACCTTCAGAACCGGGGTAGCGTAAGCCGGAAGATGCCCATGCGGTGTGCGAAGATCCTTCACTTGCCCTCCTGTCTCCCATTCCTGGAAGAAAGGCCGAAACCATCCCCTGCAGGAGTATACCCACGGAGGAGCCCTCTCTTTCCAGAGGTTTGCTACATTGATCTTAAGAAAGGTATTCACTAGGAACACCACAGGGTTGACCATACACAACCCTCCTTGTCTCCTCGTGCGGTAAGTAACCTCCCTCTTGATAAGGTTCAGCCTATTCCCCCATAACAGCTGGAAGAACAGACTGTAGACCCGAGTCCAGAGGGGTTCTGGCAACATGCACACACTGCCCAGATAAATCAGCAACGGGAGCAGGTAAGTTTTAATCAGGTTAACCCTTTCTCTGAGGGTCAAGGACCAACCCTTCCACTGGTCCACCCTCTGAGCGGCGATCTTAAGCCTGCCGTCCCAGTTTTGCATGGGGTAATCCCCCTGGCCAAATTCGATGCCGAGAACTTTGGCGGAGTCCTGGGGCCCTGGAAGAGTGTCCGGGAGATCAAAGCCTGGATCCCCCTCTCCCAGCCAGAGACTCTCACACTTATCCCCGTTGATCTTGGACCCAGAAGCATCTGAGTAGCGGTCAACCTCTGACATCACCCATTGCGCCTCCCCTCCCGAGGACACGAAAACGGTGACATCATCGGCATACGCTACCACTCTAAGAGTGGCTTCCGGTGCTGCCCGATCCATCCCGACTCCCACCAACGGCCCACGATCAACCCTCCTAAGGAATGGGTCAATCGCGAACACGTACAGTAGTGGGCTCAGAGGACAACCCTGGCGAACACCAGACCCGACCTCAAAAGAGCGGCCAATCCAACCGTTCACAAGCGGGAAACTCTCTGCCCCTGCGTACAAAACCTTAAGCCAATTGACAAACCCACCCGGCAGGCCATACCTCAGAAGGACAGACCAGAGGTACTCGTGGTTAACCCGATCAAACGCTTTTGCCTGATCCAAGGACAGCAAGTACCCCTTCCAGTTACCAGCCCTGCCCTGCTCCACTGCCTCCCGAACACAAAGCACAGCACTAAATGTACTGCGGCCTGGAACAGAGCAGTGCTGGGTCCCCGAAAGGAGCCGGGGCGCAAACTGCACCAGCCGATTAAACAGCACCTTTGCCAAAACCTTTCTGTCCGTATTGAGAAGCGCTATGGGATGCCAGTTCTCAACACGAGATCGGTCCTTACCCTTTGACAGGATGATCAGGGCTGACCTCCTCATTGACTTCGGCAGAGCGCCCGAGGAAAGACACTCATTGAATACCTCAGTCAAGAGGGGAACCAAGGCGTCCTTAAAGGTCTTATAAAACTCAGATGTTAAGCCATCCGGACCCGGCGATTTCTTGAGGGCGAGCCCTTCAATCGCCAGGCTGACTTCCTCTTCCCTGATCACTTCGGTCAAAACATCAAGAGAGGGGTCTACTCCTGGCTCAGGGACAGCTTCAGCCAGGAAATCCGACATCACATCCCGATCTAGATCCTTCCTGCCCAAGAGGTGTGAGTAGAAGGATCTGACGACCTCAAGGATCCCTGATCTGGACCTTTTCAGGGATCCCGTACTGTCAACCAGTCCTGTGACAACTTTACCATTCACTGACATCTTGCAGTTTCTGTAAGGGTCGGGCGAGCGGTATTTCCCGTAATCCCTCTCAAAAACCAAAGATGCGTGTCTATCGTACTGACACCTCTTCAGCAAGGATTTCACTCTGGAGATGTCCTCACGACTACCTCCAGTCGAGACGAGATGCTCGAGTTTCCTCCTCAGGCCCTGATACAGGCGGTACCTGTCCAGGCTCCTGAGGCTCGAGAGCTGGCGGAAGAATCTCGCCACCCTTTTCTTGAGCATCTCCCACCACTCTGACTTACTGCTACAAAGGCCCAGCAATGGTACCTGGCTCTGAAGAAAGTCCTCAAAGGATTGTCTGATCTCCGCTTCTTCCAGGAGAGACGAATTGAGCTTCCAGTAGCCTCTTCCCATCCGGGGGGTCTCTGTAACATTCAGAGAAAACAAAATTAGACAGTGGTCGGAGAACTCCACCTCAACAACAGAAACTGCTGAAGAAATGGCTTCCTCCTTTAAATAAAACCTGTCTATTCTAGACCTGCAGCTACCCCTATAATAGGTGAACCCCGCGTGGCCTGGGGTGTGCCGGATGTGGAACATCCTGTATTATACCCCAGAGCTGCACTCACTATTCTGCTGCTGGTGCAGTCACTGTGTACATACATGACATTACTTATCCTGTACTGATCCTGAGTTACATCCTGTATTACACCCCAGAGCTGCACTCACTATTCTGCTGCTGGTGCAGTCACTGTGTACATACATGACATTACTTATCCTGTACTGATCCTGAGTTACATCCTGTATTATACCCCAGAGCTGCACTCACTATTCTGCTGGTGCAGTCACTGTGTACATACATAACATTACTTATCCTGTACTGATGCTGAGTTACATCCTGTATTATACCCAGAGCTGCACTCACTATTCTGCTGCTGGTGCAGTCACTGTGTACATACATGACATTACTTATGCTGTACTGATGCTGAGTTACATCCTGTATTACACCCCAGAGCTGCACTCACTATTCTGCTGATGGTGCAGTCACTGTGTACATACATGACATTACTTATCCTGTACTGATGCTGAGTTACATCCTGTATTACACCCCAGAGCTGCACTCACTATTCTGCTGCTGGTGCAGTCACTGTGTACATACATGACATTACTTATCCTGTACTGATCCTGAGATCCGTGTGCACCCGATATCATGCATCTGTTGCTTCCCGCTCAGGTCTGCCAGTTCACCATCTTCACCACCTTTTTCCTGCATTGGTTGCGACACAATTTTAACCTTAAATCCTGCGCAACCCCCCGATTTCTGTTGAAATCCCCGTGAAAACCATGAACAGTCCGACGGAAATGCGATCCGCGGACCCTTAGTAAATAAGCCCCACTGTGTACATACATGACATTACCTATCCTGTATTCTGGATACTAGAATGTTCTCCCGTAATTGTACCAATAAACCTGAGAAGGTGAGAATATTCCATTTTTGAAGGACCTGCACAGGAATGTCATATTGAGGTCCTAAAGCCCCAAGCAGAAACATCAAAGCTTTGGAGCCTTAAACAGAAGATTGTAAATGGGGCAGATGTGTGATGTATTGGGGGGTTCTGTTGATCTGTGTAGATTGGGGTCTATAGATTTTTTTTGGTGAATAATTATTTTTGGGTCTGGGGTTACCATAAACTATTGGCTGGGATTACATGACCTACAGGTGAATGCTTTGTCTAGGGGTGTGGTCTATGTAAATGAGGTAATGTCTCCATGATATACATCTGGCGGCTCCCTTGCGCCATTCATGGTGTCTTCTATGTCTGAGGATCCCTGGAGCCCCCCTACTGCAGACACATCTGGGCTCAGACGGGGATTTTTGTCTTGTCCTTGTCTCAGATAATGTCAGATTTCCCGGATCGATGAATCATCAGTGAGATGACGATGCGTAGGTGCGAACCATCTCCAGGACTGACATATCATCTGCACCTGAGAGACTGGCGCCAAATATAATGTACAGGGCGGCACCTGTTGTGTGACATCATAGGGCTATGACACCACTCCACATACAACATCTCACAGCGCCCCGACTGACCCGAGACCCCGCTGACCCCTGATCTGATCTCATTACCCAATGTCTTATTAATGAAATGGATTGGTGGGGGGTGATGTACTTACCCCCTCTCAGGGCATCCACACCCACTGTCCACTCTGATGATCTCTCCTTCATATCACATGTGATGGTTGGGGAACAGATGACAGTCAATCTAACATTTGGAATTATGCAGTATGGTGCAAACCTACATTGAGAATGCTGTAGCTACACTGATGCAGAAACATATCTTGCTTCATTTCTGATCTGAGTGGTTTTGCTGAAAAAAACAATTATAAAATTATAATAATGAGGCTCTGTTGCTCCTTTGGCCACCCAGGCGCTTCTCCTCTTACGTTAATTATGCTCCAGCCTTGTCCTGCCTGGCATAAGCCGAGAATACGTTATCACTGTGTTCTCCCTGACAGGCAGAAGTAATCAGTTGCTGCACCACCCCCCAGTTGCTGTGTATGAGTCATCCAGCTTGGGTTGATTGATCCGGTCTGGACAGTTCAGGCAGCTCCTGTGTATATGGAAGTAATGGGGCACTTTACTTACCTGGTACGAGGAGTTCACTAAAAGTGCATTGTCTGTCTATAATGCACTGTGCTGCGATTCACGAAGATCGTGCGCCCGATATCCTGCATGTGTCGCTTCCCCGCTCAGACCGACGGAGTTCACCTTCTTCCTGGTGCATGTAAGTGCATTGTCTTGCAACAATTTGAATGTAAAATCCCACTCTCAGTGTGAGTCAGTTGCATCGTCCGACGGCATCCCCCCCCCCCCCCCGAGCAATCCCAGAGCAAAACCCTGTTAAATACCTGTCAAAGCCGTGCAAATCCCGAAAATGGTGATTAGTCAGTCGAAAGTGCAATCTGTGACTCTTGGTAAATAAGCCCCAATATGTTTATGTATACACCCAGCTTTCCCAAGGTTCTGAATTTTATAATTTGTTTTTTGAGCAGAACCACTCGGTTCAGGGAATAAACAAGATATGTTTCTGTGTCTGTGCAGCTACAGAATTCTCAGAGTATGTTTGGTTCAAAATGGATGAACACTCAGCGAATAAAGTACAATAAAGGTTAATCACAAAACCTCCAATATATAAATCAAATCAGCAGATAGGGGGTAACAATATGGAGGGCTAGGATGCTAAAATATAACTTTTATTATTGAATCACATAAAAAACCACATTGATGCGGATAAAAATAAATATGTCAAAAAAAGGGTAACACCAAGTCTCATGTAACAGATACCCAAGCGGAAGTATAAGTCTGTAAAGGCAAAGATAAGCAAAAGCACCAATCAATATGGAATAGGTTACCAAAATAAATGGTCGTCTCCTACCATGATTCAGGTGTCTCCAAGCTCAACGGGTAGGTAGTGGGGGCAACGTGGAACTATCCTGTCCCTAAGGCCACCCCTTTAACTCCTGCCCTAACATCACCGCCAGCCTGCACACACAATCTCCGGGTCCACCACCAGGACAGGAGAGGTGCAGTTTTCTCTTGAAGCATCGTTGGATAACATGCTTCACTTAACCTCACATGTCTTGATATGCTCCATGTACGTTGAGCTTGGAGACACCTGAATCATGGTAGGAGACGACCATTTATTTTGGTAAATGTGGTTTTTTTATGTGATTCAATAATAAAAGTTATATTTTAGCATCCTAGCCCTCCATATTGTTACTCACAATGGATGAAAACAAATGGTAGATTTCCTTTTTGATGAGCTTTCCATGAGGGTCTTCCAGTGTCTTACATGGGAGTCCGCTGTGTGCACAGCAGTGTCAGAATTGGACCTGGTCTTGCTTTAACCCCTCAACGCTCTGCGCCGTAGCTCTGAGGGCTGAGTCCTCTTCATACAAAGGTGGGGGTTTTTGCATTTTGCATAAAACCCCCACCGCTAATCACATATTAACCATGCGATTGCCGCTGGCAAAGTCGCCGGCGGCGTTAAAAAAACGGCGGTGCGCGGGCGCCGCCATCTTTAATGCGATCGCCACGCCCCTGAACGTCATCAGGGGGCGCCGATTGGTTGCCATGGTAGCCTCGGGTCTTCTTTTGACACGAGGCTACATGGCATCTGCAGATTCCTTACAATGAGCCAGTGGCTCATTGTAATGAATGTGCTGCAAAAATGCCATATATTGCAATACAGAAGTATTGCAGTATATGGTAGGAACGATCTGACTATCTAGGGTTAGTGTACCCTAGATGGTCAAAAAAATAGTGAAAAAAAAAAAGAAAAAAAAGAACGGATATAAAACATAATAAACAGTAAAAATCACAAACATATTAGGTATCGCCGCATCCCAAAATGCCCGATCTATCAAAATATAAAACCGGTTACGGGCGGCGGTGACCTCCGAGGCGGGAAATGGCGCCCAAATGTCCGAAATGCGACTTTTACACCTTTTTACATAACATAAAAAATGAAATAAAAATGATCAAAATGTCGCACAGACCTCAAAATGGCAGCAATAAAAACGTCGCCTCATTTTGCAAAAAATTCCACCTCATACATCTCCGTGCGCCAAAGTATGAAAAAGTTATTAGCGTCAGAAGATGGCAAAATTTTTTTTTCTTTTTTGTACACATTCGTTTAATTTTTGAAAATGTATTAAAACACAATAAAACCTATATAAATTTGGTATCACCGCGATCGCACCGAACCAAAGAATAAAGTAGGCGTGCTATTTGGAGTGAAGAGTTAAAGTCGTAAAAACTGAGCCCACAAGAACGTGACGCACGTGCGTTTTTTTTTTCAATTTTTCCACATTTGGATTTTTTTTTCAGCTTCGCGGTACACGGTATGTTAAAATAAATAACATTACGGGAAAGTAAAATTTGTTACGCACAAAATAAGCCCTCACACAGGTCTGTACACGTAAAAATGAAAAAGTTATGGATTTTTGAAGTTGGAGAGCGAGAAATGAGCCGAAAAACCCTGCGTCCTTAGGAAGCTGCGGGTGTAAAGGTGTGTCCTGCCCTGTCCAGACCCTTCTATTACTCGGCCATAGATCCCATCAGCCACTTCTATTACTCGGCCATAGATCCCATCGGACCCTTCTATTATCCGGCCATGGATCCCATCGGTGCCTTCTGTTATCCGGCCATAGATCTCATTGGACCCTTCTATTACCCGGGCCATAGATCCCATCAGACCCTTCTATTACTTGGCCATAGATCCCATCAGGTCCCTCTATTACTTGGCCGTAGATCCCATCAGCCACTTCTATTACTCGGCCATAGATCCCATCGGACCCTTCTTTTACCCGGGCCATAGATCCCATCAGACCCTTCTATTACTTGGCCATAGATCCCATCAGGTCCCTCTATTACTTGGCCGTAGATCCCATCAGCCACTTCTATTACTTGGCCATAGATCCCATCGGACCCTTCTATTGTGAATCCCCATTGGGGCTGCGTCTGGGGCACTGCCTACATGATGACTCTAGAACTTAGTGACATCTTCACGTGTCTCTTGTCTTTGCATCTTTTGCGCAGTGACCTCTCAGTTCATGGCGGCAGCGCCTATTCGTGTGCACTCTGGGTCACCTCAGGGCACGAGCAGCGGCTAAATTACTGCAATCTGGGTTTAGTAACTGGGGGACTCGGACCGGTTTACTAATTTACATCATGGATGAAAGCCAATTGTAGTTGGCCGGAGTCCACGCAGCCGCTGGCGCTTGTTTGCTGTAGATTATGGGAAGCGAGCGCTGCTCCGGAGCACCAGGGCACAGAGTGAACTCAATTCTATGATAATCAACAGAACTCCTGACATTGTGGCCGAGGATTATATCGCCATAGAGACGTTTATCAGACGCCGCTCGTCACTCCGCACCTCTGCATTTCCTCTTCACAGATTACAGTCCTCATCATTACAAATCCACAAATTATATATACACACGTCCAGCGCTCCAGGGGGATCTAACAATGAGCAGTCTAGTGTAATACAGGGGGCGTCCTAGTCTAGTGTAATACAGGGCGCGTCCAGGTCTAGTGTAACACAGGGGGCGTCCAGGTCTAGTGCAACACAGGGGGCGTCCAGGTCTAGTGCAACACAGGGGGCGTCCAGGTCTAGTGTAACACAGGGGGCGTCCAGGTCTAGTGTAACACAGGGGGCGTCCAGGTCTAGTGTAACACAGGGGGCGTCCAGGTCTAGTGTAACACAGGGGGCGTCCAGGTCTAGTGTAACACAGGGGGCGTCCTAGTCTGGTGTAACACAGGGGGCGTCCTAGTCTGGTGTAACACAGGGGGCGTCCTAGTCTGGTGTAACACAGGGGGCGTCCTAGTCTGGTGTAACACAGGGGGCGTCCTAGTCTGGTGCAATACAGGGGGCGTCCAGGTCTGGTGCAATCCAGGGGGCGTCCAGGTCTGGTGCAATCCAGGGGGCGTCCAGGTCTGGTGCAATCCAGGGGGCGTCCAGGTCTGGTGCAATCCAGGGGGCGTCCAGGTCTGGTGCAATCCAGGGGGCGTCCAGGTCTGGTGCAATCCAGGGGGCGTCCAGGTCTGGTGCAATCCAGGGGGCGTCCAGGTCTGGTGCAATCCAGGGGGCGTCCAGGTCTGGTGCAATCCAGGGGGCGTCCAGGTCTGGTGCAATCCAGGGGGCGTCCTGGTCTGGTGCAATCCAGGGGGCGTCCTGGTCTGGTGGAATGCACAGAGGATCCTAGTCTGGTGGAATACACAGAGGATCCTAGTCTGGTGGAATACACAGAGGATCCTAGTCTGGTGTGTAATACAGAGAGGGTGGAATGGCGCGTTGGTCTGCTGTGACCTGAACCTTTTTGAATGGAATCAATAAACTGCAAGTGTTTTCACTTATCCCGTGGACCTGCTGGAGCGTCCTTCCTACTGTGTCTCTGTAAGATGGCGCCACACTGTGTCCATAGGATAGCGCCACACTGTGTCCATAGGATAGCGCCACACTGTGTCCATAGGATAGCGCCACACTGTGTCCATAGGATAGCGCCACACTGTGTCCATAGGATAGCGCCACACTGTGTCGCTTGGGAAGCGCTTACCTTCACCTGGTCCAGCTCGGTGTATTCCGGCGCGTTCAGATGATTTTCAGCGCAGCAGCGCCACCTGGTGGACGGTGGAGGAACTACCTTCATAAATCCCGTCCGGACCCGAATCCTGTTCAGAGAACGCGCCGCTGGATCGCAAATGGGCCGGGTAAGTAAATCTGCCCCACTGTGTCCATAGGATAGCGCCACACTGTGTCCATAGGATAGCGCCACACTGTGACCGGATAATAGCGCCACACTGTGCCCGTAGGATAGCGCCCCACTGCCCATGTGACCCCGGAGCTCCGCCTCCCTGACTGGAATCGATTTTGCGGTTATTGGGCCTCTGCATTATTTCTCTGCCTTTTATAAAAACAATCGTATCCCGTTACCATGACAACAAATGCAGACATCACCGCAACCACCGGATCAGAGGACGGGGATTAACCCTCGCTGCTCTGCGGTATAACAGGACACATCGGGGGTCACCTGGAATTACTCCTGTCATGCAGATTTGTAAAGCTCAGGAAATAAAGAATTATTATTATTAAATCCAGCAGAAAAAGCTGATACTGCAACATATAATACTGCCATTCAGTGCATACATAACATCGCCATACAGTGCATACATAATACTGCCATACAGTGCATACATAACGTAGTCACACATAATACTGCCATACAGTGCATACATAACATCGCCATACAGTGCGTACATTATATTGCCACATAGTGCATCCATAATACTGCCATACTGTACATACATAACACTGCCACACAGTGCATACATAATACCGCCATACAATGCATCCATAAAACCGGCATTCTGTCCCATTCACTCTGCCCCCATTGATGTGCCCCCGGCCCCTGGTGATAAGTATTATGTGTGAATTTGCTTAGGGTCAGTGTGTTGTTGGAAGGTTCGGCCCAGTCTGAGGTCCGGAGCCTCTGGAAGAGGTCCTCATACTTGGCGCATTCATCTTTCCTTCCATTACACCCAGTGGTCCTGCCCCCCCCCCCATAGCCTGATGCTCCCCCCCAGTATTGGGCACTGTCCTCCCCCCCCATAGCCTGATGCTGTCCCCCCAGTATTGGGCACTGTCCCCCCCCCATAGCCTGATGCTGCCCCCCCAGTATTGGGCACTGTCCCCCCCCCCCATAGCCTGATGCTGCCCCCCCAGTATTGGGCACTGCCCCCCCCCTCCATGTGTCACTGCTGGGATTGTATGTGGAAGGTGATGAGCGGCGCCGGGTTTTCTCCACCGCTTAGAATTTACACCAAAAAGTCCAATCTTCATCTCATCAGAGCAGAGAATCTTATTCCCCATAGTCCGGATCCTTCATGTGTTTTGCACACTGTATGCGGCTTTCATATGTCTTATACTGAGGAGAAGCTTCCAGACTCTGCCATAAAGCCCCGACTGCTGGAGGCTGCAGTGATAGGAGACTCCCATCTTCCTGCTGCATCTCTGGGGCTTCTCGCACAAATGCTTAGTTTGGTTGGACAACCAGGTCCAGAAAGAGTTTTTTCTTCCATGTAAGGATTATGGGGGCCACTGTGCTCTACGGAACCTTGAGTGCTGCAGAAATTCTTTTGGAACCTTGGCCATCTCTGTGCCTTGCCACAATTCAGTCTCTGAGCTCCTTGGGCAGTTCCTTAGACCTCATGATTCTCATGTGCTCTGACATGCACTGTGAGCTGTGAGGTATAGACAGGCGTGCGCCTTTCCTTATCAAGTTCAATCAATTCAAAGGATGAACGACTGTATGCAAATGAGCCTGAGGGGCTCCAGGCTCTCTTAACACCTATGGAGCCTGGATCCCCTCGGGCTCATTTGCATAAAGTCTTTATCAATTGGCTGCGATAAAACAAAGGGGGAAAAATTTCAAGGATTCTTTCCATAAGCAATGTACATGGTGGCGGTATGAATATTAGATGTTACTGTGTGACAGCGCTGAGGGGTTCACACTTTCGGTCTCCTTACACCTGAGGGTTTGTTACGATTATATCCAGCCCCTGGGCAGCATACTGATACATTGTAACAAACTATCAGGAGAGGGGTTTGTGCTGTTGATCTGTCTAGACTGATACATTGGGGCTTATTTACTAAGGGTCCCGCGGCCGCATTTCTGTCGGGTTTTCCAACGTTTTCAGGGACAGGTATTTAGAAGACGCTTGTGTCGCACGGAATCGGATTGCTTTCATGCGACACAAATCGGGCGGAGGGCCGTCGGACTACGCGCAGGATTTAACTTCAAAATTGTGTCGCAAGCCAAGCACTTATATTCACCAGGAAGAAGAAGGTGAGCTCCGGCGGATCTGAGCAGGGAAGCGACACAGGAGGATATCGGGCGTACAATCTTAGTGTAACGCGCCGGGCTGCCTGATCGTCGGACACTCCGTACCGCGTGAACTCAAGCGGCCGGGTAAGTAAATGTGTACACATTGAAAGATACAGCAGAAAGCCTGAAGTTAACCCTTCAGGATGTGATGAAGGCTCCCAGATATTCCCTGGTAATTCCCGCGATGTCACATGTCGCTCCGTTATCAGGTGACGCAGACTCCTGCCTCATATATCATCTCAAGTCTGACGCACAGGCCCTGGGGGAAGTGGGGTTAATAATTCACTACTCCCAACATCTACATTCCAGAGATGATGGGAGTAAGATGTCTGTAACACACTGACACGAAGGCTGCAGCTCTGAGCAAATATACAGCCTTACAGGATTGTGGCTGAAACAGCACAGTGCAGTAGAATTGTGGATGCAGCTCTGGATGTGACTGGGGCGTTAAACTTCAGGTAGCGGCTAAATGGCTTGACTCTTCCTTCTCTGCGGTTTCCGAAATCCCATCCTAGACACACAGACTGGGGGTCATTTACTAAGGGCCCGAATCACTATTTTTCCCGAATATTAGCGATTTGCAATGTTTTTCCCTGAATTGCCCCGGGGTTTTGGCGCACGCAATCGGATTGTGGCGCATCGGCCCCGGCATGCACGTGACGGAAATCGGGGGGCGTGGACGTCGGAAAACCCGACAGATTCGGAAAAAACGCAGTATTTAAAAAAAAAAAAAAAAAAACTTGACACGCACTTACCTGCACCGAGGATGAGACGGTGAACTCCGGCGGACCTCGGCGGAGCAGCGACACCTGGTGGACATTGGGCGCACGACCTTAGTGAATCGCCAGAAGACCCGAATCCTCGACGGAGAACCCGTTGCTCGATCGCGACAGGACCGGGTAAGTAAATGTGCCCCACTCTCTCTCGCCCTAATCTTGCCACCATTTGAGGCTGGCCTGGGGTGGGGTCATGGTGCAGGTGCTTATCGTTACCAGGGCAGGTGCTTAATTTTAACCCTTTGTGGTATGGCTCACTCTGCACATGGATGACTAGGAACATGGCGGAGGTTTCCACATGTCCTTTTCGTTATACCGTGGAGATGATTCGTCTATGATAGGAGATAAGTCTTCATATTCTATAATCGTACGGGGGGCGTGGCCTGATGCCGAACTAGGAGGACGTGCGCCGCGGAGCTCCCGGGACCCGGCACCCTATCACCCTTCCCAGGCAGCCATCCTCCACCTGTACCCCCTCCAGCCTGCTCCCCGGTGCCGCGGGTACCTGCCTCAACACTCCGGTGCCGGTATCGCGGAGGTCTCCGGCTCCGTGCGGCCCCCCCGCACTCCAGCTCCTGCAGCTCCCACGTGCCCAGCGCGGCGGCGGGACCGTAGCCGCCCGACATCGCGGCTGCACACCGGAGCGGTGAGGGAAACCCCCCCCCCGCCTCGGGACATACGGAGCCGCTGACCCACTTGTAGGATCGCGGCAGTGCTCCAGTCACCCCTGCAGCCTGCCGGAGGCGACATTCTACTGGACTCCCCTGCGCTGCCTGAGGCCTAGGCGCGCAGGGTTAACCTCTCCCTTGCCGGACTGCAGCCAGGAATAAGGTAGGGAAGTAATTCCCCTGCTGCTGCCCACTTCTCACCTGGGGACCCCAAGCTGTGCAGCCCACCATACTCCCAGTGACCCCCTGCCCGGGTTCTGTTTTATATTAACCCTTGCAGTGCCGCTGCAATTTCCCACTTGGGCCCTGATTCTATTTCTGCTAATTACTGGACGCTAGGCTCCTCGATTGTTTATCACTGGCCCCCTCTGCCCAGACGCCATGGGTAACCGGAGGAGGACGGCTAAAATGCTCAAAACAGCGTCCGGGGTGTCTGCGCCTCCATCGGATGATGAATCCGTCCATGAAGATCCGCCATTCCAGTCCCTGGAACCCCTGGACGCGCAGGATTGCTCAACATCCCAAGCCGTTCTAGCACAGATTCAGTCGAACGCTGCCAAAAAGTTGGGGAGATTCTCCCGCACACAGCCCTGCTCTCCTCAGGGGTCCCCAAACTCCTCTCCCTCCCTCTTTGAAGGCTCCCAGAGCCCGCCACAGCTTGTAAGCTATGAAGAGGGCGCTGATCCACCTGACGTGGCCACTGAGCTGGACCGCAAATTTGCAGAGGTTCTGGCGGCCATTAACGGATGCCAATCCAAACTGGTCACCAAGGTGGATGAGCTGCGACAGGACTTTGTTCTTTTAAGACACGATGTCCATAAAGCTAAAGAGCGAATCACCGAAACTGAGCGCAGAATATCTGAGGTGGAAGATGTCCAGAGGCCTATGCCGACACAGATCAGAGAGCTTCAGCGCCAAATGTCTGCATCCATCGACAGAGCGGACGACCTTGAAAACCGCCTGCGACGGAACAACGTCAGAGTGGTTGGCCTCCCTGAAAAAGTAGAAGGGTCTGACCCTGTATCCTTTTTTGAAAATTGGCTCAAAAATTTGCTTCCTGCAGATACCTTCTCCCCGTTCTTCACAGTGGAAAGGGCCCATCGTGTGCCATCCCGCCCTGGCCCTCCAGGGGGCAATCCAAGACCCTTCCTGGCCCGGCTGCTGCACTTTAGGGACAGGGACTCTATCCTCAGGGCTGTCCGTACCAAGGGAGAAATCCTCTATGCCAACAGCAGAGTGTCCTTCTACCCTGATTTCTCTGCATCCGTCAGGAAACAACGCGCACAATTCACTGAGGTCCGTGCCCGTCTCCGTGACAAGGGGTATAAATACTCCATGATGTATCCTTCCAAGCTCCGAATTGTGGACGGACAGAAGACTCGATTCTTCACCTGCCCAACCGAAGCACTTCACTGGGCTGACGCAGCCCCTCGGGTTCCCGCTGCAAGGCCCGCACCTCCTGAGTGACTGGACTCATATATCCTTTTATCTGATGAGCTATGACATTGCTGGACTTAGTCCTGTATTGATGCTTAGGGGTCCTAAATCATTGCTCTAATTTTCTAATATTGCTTTACATTGGGGCGCACGCCTCGTATATGGTGCCCCATAACTGATGTGCTATCTCTTTTGGTCAATTTGGCCTGTGCGCCACATATGGCACTTATTTCTCTTTCCCCTCCCCTTCCCCTTCTTTGTACCTACTCCCCCCCCTCCCTTATCCTTTTACCGCTCCCCTCTACATATTACTCTTCCCTTATCCCCTCCTTTGCTCTCTTTAAACATGGCTGCCTAAATACCTCCTGTTTATATATACTCTGAGGGTTAGGGGTCCCGGGACAAATGGTGTAAGTTTGTCTTGAGTTAGGGACCACTGTTCTATTCTTTGATTGTTATTGGGTATAGGTCTGCACTACTGCTGTTAGGGTGTTAGACAGGGGGTTTATATTCTTGGGATTGTTAGTACAGTTCTGGTTATATTTGTTATGCTCACTGTTGTCTGTCTGTTTATGTCTTTGTGGTATGAAAGGATGAATGCTTGGTTGCTCACGTCTCCTTCCCCACACCCCTTTCCCTTCCGCTAAGATGTCTTCACTTAAGGTAATGAGCTGGAATGTGAGGGGACTCAACTCCAGATTCAAGAGGGCTCTGATGTTAGACGTCATTAAGCGTCAGGCCCCTCACATTGTATGTATCCAAGAGACACACCTTACGGGTCAGAAGGTCCTCTCTCTGAAGCGGGCCTGGGTGGCTAGAGGTTATCATTCCTCCTACTCTGTCTACGCCAGGGGAGTATCCATACTCATATCCAAAGCGCTTCCCATAGAGGTCATACAGGTAGCACCGGATCACTTTGGCCGGTACGTAGTCATACATTGTGCCTTGTGGGGCTTTACTTTCACTATAGTGTCGGTCTATGTCCCACCTCCCTTTGATCCAGCTGTATTGCACCTAATCTCCAGTAAACTTGCTTCTATGCCTCCTAGTCCGATCCTCTGCATTGGTGACTTCAATGCAGTCCCTAATCCCTCCCTGGATCGCACAAGCGGCCTAGACACAGGCTCGGTCCGTCTGAATGAGTGGCTCACTTCTCTAGACCTCGCCGATGTTTGGCGTAGTAAACATCCTCAAGAGAGAGAATATTCATTCTATTCCTCTGTGCACAAGAGCTTCTCTCGGATTGATCTGGCCTTTGTCTCCCCTGATATGATGCAGCACGTTGATCAAGTATCCTATTGCCCGCGCAGTGCATCTGACCACTCCGCCTTGCTTATCAATCTCCTTATAGGCCCCCCCAGCGACTCCCGCTTATGGCGCCTGCACCCGGCTTGGCTCCTGTCTCCTGCGGTCCAGAGTACTGTTAGGGCAGCGCACAGCGAGTTCTGGGATGTACACTCAACCCATCCTGATCCTCTTCTAGTCTGGGACTCGTACAAGTCCTCAGTGCGGGGAGCATTCATGTCGGGTGTAGCTGGCCATAGGAAGTTATTAAATGCGCAGGAGGAGAGGCTGACGGCCACACTGGTGACCGCAGAAAAGGAATATCTAGAGAAACCTACTCCGGGGAATAAAAAGACTTGGGCTCAGGCGCAGAGGAACCATCTAGCTGTAGTGAAGGAGCGCACCAGCAAGCGCCTGCAAGCCAGGGAAGCGTCCATCTTTGAATTCGGAGATAAAAATGGGAAGCTGCTTGCATATCTCTCGCGGGCTGAACGTCCGTGTGCTTCCGTTCCATCTATCCTTGACAGTAGCGGAGCCTTGAACACAGAACCCCGGGCCATAAACATGGTTTTTCACGAATTCTACTCTTCTCTTTACAGCTCCAAATTGTCCGCCTCTTCCGTCGAGATTTCCAGATTCCTTGACAGTCTTCCACTTTGGAGGCTCACACCGGCACAGTCATTGGAGCTTGATGCCCCGCTCTCGGCGGAGGAGGTGGAACTGGCCATCCAATCGTTGCCCCCCGGTAAGACACCTGGACTTGATGGGCTGGGAGGTGAGTGGTATAGGGATAACTGTGAGACTCTGGTCCCCCATCTCCTTAGCCTGTACTCCGATGCGCTCGACAGCGGTTCCCTCCCTGATTCTATGCGAGAGGCCCTTATTGTAGTTATTCCCAAGCCTGGTAAGGACCCTCTGCATCCCGACTCATACCGTCCAATTTCCCTCCTAAACTCAGATGTCAAAATACTAGCAAAAATTCTGGCAACAAGGCTTAATAAAGTAATATTATCCTTGGTTCACCCAGACCAGACGGGCTTTATGCCAGGGAGGGGAACTGACATAAATATTCAAAGACTACACCTGAATGTAGCAGAGGCAGAGAAGTCTTCAGACCCTGGGTTTATATTATCCTTAGATAATTGCAAGGCGTTTGATTCTGTGGAGTGGCCCTATTTGTGGACCCTCCTGCCCAGGCTGGGTATTGGCCCTCGCTTCACAGCACTGGTTAGGTTATTGTATAATGACCCTAGGGCTAGGGTAAGGACCAATCTTAATATCTCACCTACTCTCCCTATGGCCAGGGGCACTAGACAGGGTTGCCCACTATCTCCCCTCCTCTTCGCACTTGCCATTGAACCCCTTGCTGTGGCGATCCGTCACTCTGATAGCATTAAGGGCATTGCTAGAGGTTCTATCATTGAAAAGGTATCTCTCTATGCTGATGATACACTTGTATATCTTGGGGATGTGGGCCCCTCTCTGGAATCCCTTCTGTCCCTGATAGAATGCTATGGGGGGTTCTCAGGTCTCCGGGTTAACTGGGACAAATCGGCCCTCTTTCCCTTATCAGATATAGGGGTACGCTCCCTTCCCGTCCCAGTCCAGGTGGTGTCCACCTTTAAATATCTGGGAGTCCAGGTGTCACGCAAGGTTCAGGCATATACAGAGTTAAACATCACACCCCTGATAGCTGCAACGGAATCGCGCCTAAAAGCCTGGTCCACTCTCCCCTTGTCCCTATACGGGCGTATTAATATATTCAAAATGATCTTCCTCCCCAAATTTCTATACCTTTTTCATGCTTGTCCTATACTGCTTCCTAAGAGTCTGTTCAAACGCTTGGACGGCATTCTCAGGTCCTTCTACTGGCAGAGTAGCGCCCCGCGATTCAGTTTAGCGCTGCTTCAGGCTCCCAAGTCTAGGGGTGGACTGGCTGCCCCGGATCTGTATCTTTATTACCTGGCTTCCCAGCTAGTATATGCCCAGTGGTGGATAGATATAGACATGGGTAATGCAGCTACTGCACTGGCTGGTGCCCTGGTAGGTTCCTATGAGGCCCTTACAAACCTGCTGTACAGATACAAGTCCCCATCTGATACCCCACTCCCCCTACGTACGGTAGCGGTGTGCTGGCGTAGGGCACAATCCCTGGTAGAACCGAGCAGCTCTCCCCCTCTCTCGCCTAGGACTCCATTGTGGCTCAATCCGTGGCTCTCTCACTTCCTCTCCCTCCCGGGCTGGACAATGTGGGGGGCGGCGGGGGTGAAATTTGTAGGCCAGCTCTTATCCCCGGAAGCAGAGTTACTCAGCTTTAACGAGATAAGGGAGAGACATACTGTACCCACTACGGCCAGCTTCCACTACACGCAACTGCGACACGCATTCAAAGCCCAATTCGGCTCCTTCGGCCTGACAGTGAAATTCTCCAAACTAGAGACTCTGATGAGTACCCCAGACCTCCCTAAGCCACTCACTCAGTGCTATGCTCTCCTACAAGAGCAAAAGTCCAGACCGTTTGATAGAGCCCGTGAACGCTGGAGACAGGATATCCCTGACCTGTCGGATGATGACTGGAGGGAGGTCGAACTGTCCTACTTCACATCTGTAGTGAGCGCGAGGCACTTCCTGATCCAATCTAAATTCCTCCATCGAGTATACTTCACCCCTGCTAGACTATTCCGCATGGGAGCAATGCCCAATGATCTTTGCTTTCGCTGTCAGGCTGAAGTCGGATCCTTCCTGCATTGTGTCTGGTCCTGCCCTAGGGTTCATGTCTTCTGGTCCGAAGTGCTGGAGTTCCTAAATGTACACTTTGATTTCCCACGATTACTGTCTCCCTCTGTGTGTCTCCTCGGTATCATAAATGAAGTCATCAATGGCCACTATGACAAAATCTTCTTTAGGTTTGTATTATACTACGCCCGAAAAGTGGTGGTGATGACCTGGAAGGACCAGGAGCCCCCTCCATTAAAAAGATGGATATTACTTATTAACAGCGTCATTCCCCACTACCGGTCCCTGTATGTCAACAGGAAGTGTCCCCAGAAGTTTGACCGCATCTGGTCCAGATGGTGCGAGACTCCCCATACAGCCTTATAATCACGTGTGATATATACTCTTCTCCATGATGACGGAGACTGAGCGTGCTGGTGTGTGTGTGTGTGTGTGTGACTGATTGTCTATGTGTCAATAGTTATTTGTGTTGTATCAAGATGTCTGGTTACAATATCTGCTGTCACTTATCGCGGTATATCCCTTAGTTAATATTGGAACGCAATAAGATCCTGTTCATTACCACGGATGCTATTCAATTATTCTGTATTGTGGGGAAGAAAGTATGTAACAGACAATCTTGTTCTTTGGTTTGTTTATTGCAATTGTTAAAAAAAATTTTTCCAAAAAATTTGCAAAAATAAATACTTTTAAAAAAAAAAATTCTATAATCGTACGCTGCTTCCCCATGTATTTCGCCTTCTTCATGTGGGGTCCTGCGAGGCCAACATTTCTGTGCTGTGCTCAATGGGGTACACTTACTAAGGGTCTGTGGAGCGCATTTTCGCCGGGTTTCCCGGCGATTTCCGATTTTGGCGCATCGACGTTGGCTCGCACGCATCACAAATTGGGGTGCAGACCGTCGGACAACCCGAAGGATTTGGACAATGCGCGGGATTTGACATTTCGAATTGTGTCGCACTTACAAGCACCGGGAAGAAGAAGGTGAACTCCGGCTGACTTTTTCGGGAATTGCGCGGCTTGCATAGATATTTAAGAAGTGTCTGCGCTGGGATTGTGTCGCACACAAATTAGGGGCGTGCTGTCGGACGATCAGATTCGGACTGAGTACGGGATTTAACTTTCAAATTGTGTTGCACGCCCTATGTTAAAGGTGCACCAGAAAAAAGATGGTGCACTCTGTCAGACCTGAGCGGGGAAGCGGCACATGCAGGATATCGGGCGCACAGGGGGCGCCAGTCCTCGTGCATCAGGCGTGAGTTTCCTGCATTTTCCAGGTGAATTTTTTTCTTCCAAAAATGGCAATAAAATAGAAAAGTAGAGAAATTCCTGGGATTGTGTTAATTCCACATTATTCACAGATAGAATCTTCCTGTTACAGGCGCCGGGGGCTGCAGGTAACGCGTTTCCATGGAAACACAAGACTCACTTTGTCCTATGAGATCAAAATTGTCATCCCTCACGTGTGCGGATCCCGGAATATTCAGGGAATGAGCGTCAGCGGCCTACGTCATTAACCCCTCGTCTGCCAGCAGCTAGAATACAGATCATGTAGTAGATGTGTCCTGCAGTCCTATGTAACACCACAGATAACACAGTGATATCTCTGAGTACAGATCATGTAGTAGATGTGCCCTGCAGTCCTATGTAACACCACAGATAACACAGTGATATCTCTGAGTACAGATCATGTAGTAGATGTGTCCTGCAGTCCTATGTAACACTACAGATAACACTGTGATATCTCTGAGTACAGATCATGTAGTAGATGTGACCTGCAGTCCTATGTAACACCACAGATAACACAGTGATATCTCTGAGTACAGATCATGTAGTAGATGTGACCTGCAGTCCTATGTAACACCACAGATAACACAGTGATATCTCTCTGAGTACAGATCATGTAGTAGATGTGTCCTGCAGTCCTATGTAACACAAGGTATAGACCTTGTAGTCTTGGTTTATTACTTTCTCAGGGGTTGGAGCTCTCAGATAGTGTCAGGTAGAGGTCGGCTATACAGTGAGGGACAATATTGGGGATAAGCTGATTGTGAAGCATAACCCTCGGAATGGGGAGCTCAAGGATGGTCCTACCAAAATGACCTGAGCTTCCCTGCGACTATGGAAGATAAACCTTCTAGTAGGTTAGGAACACAAGATTACAGCACTATACGGAATTTAGATCAATTCCCTTTTGGAACTCAAATGTGTGACCTCCCTAAACTGCCAGACAGGAAGGAGGTGGGATACAGATCACTTGACCAGTATTTAGGGGGTGGGCTCAGTTGCTTGGAGGAGGTCAGTTTGACTAGCCCTGCCCCTGAGCTTCCCTGACACTAGGAATGTGTTGCTTGGTGGAGGGCAGTTTGACTAGCCCCGCCCCTGAGCTTCCCATTAATACCCCCTGTATAGCACAGCTGCTTTTTGGTAAGGTTAGAAGGTTGTCTTTTCTGCATGATTTATTTCTCCCCTGGTTCTCATGTTTCCACTTTCTGCTTGTTATTATTGGATAGTTTTTGGGTCCCGGGCAGCCATGTCCTTGCCACCATCTGCACTGCGGATTACAGGGAAGAATAGTTCATCGTAATCTTCATATTTTCTCTATAACATCTGGGGGCCGTGGGATTATGGTTGATAATCTCCTGGTTCTGCTTCCTCTTGTATTTGCTATAGAATATTCCAATAAGGCGGCGGCTCTCACCCAGTGCAGGACCAGCGGGACAGCCACAGGGACCAGAATTACTTCCCTTCTACTGATTTGTTATCATCAATGAACTTTTGTGGGTTTTGCTGCTCAGGACTTTTCTTGGTCAGGACTAGATACTAGGAGCTAGAAATAAATTGTTTGGGGCTAGATTACATCTAAATCTAAATCATAACTAGATCGAGACTAGAGCAGAACTAGATCAGTAGTAAACCAGGATTAGGACAGAACTAGATTAGTACTTGGTTAGAAATGGACGGTCAGGACTAGAGCAGTTCTAGGTGGACTACATGAAGACTAGTTCACGAGTAGATGAGAATGGGTTTTCGGACAGATTCTGACCTGATGGTTATACAGGTGTCAATGTGGTGCAGTGATGGCAGAGCTGGCGATGGGGGGGATGAGGAGCTGGCGGCAGTGGTGCTGGTGGAGCTGGTGATGCAGCGCTGGAGACAGGGGATGGCAGAGTTGGCGGTGCTGGTGGAGCCGGTGGCAGGAGGATGTAGACCTGGCAGCAGAGGGATGGCGGAGCTGGTGGTGGTGCTGGCGCCGGGGGGAAGGGGAGTGGGGGGATAGCAGAACTGGTGGCCGTGGTGCTGGTCATGGGGAATGCGGAGCTGGTGTCTGTGGTGCTGGCGACGTGGGATGTGGAGCTGGTGGCCGTGGTGCTGGTGGTGGTGGGGTGGCAGAGGTGGTGCTGGTGGCAGGAGGATGTAGACCTGGCAGCATGGGGATGGCGGTGCTGGCGGTAGTGCTGACGGCGCGAGGATCGCAAAGGTGGTGCTGGTGAAGGGGGGGGGAATGGGGCAGTGAGGTGCCATAGCTGATGGCGGGGGGATGCCAGAGCTGACTGTGGTGGTGCTGGCAGTGGAGGCGTCGGTGGTGCTAGTGGTGGGGGAATGGCAGACCTGGTGGTGGTGCTGGTGGCGGGAGGATGGCAAACCTGGTGGTGGTGCTGGTGGCGGGGGATGGCAGACCTGGTGGTGGTGCTGATGGTGGGGGGATGCCAGAGCTGGCGATGTGGGATGCGGAGCTGGTGTCTGTGGTGCTGGTTGCAGGGGGATGGCAGAGCTGGCGGCAAGGGACGTGGAGCTGGTGTTCGTGGTGCTGGTGGCGGGGGGGATGACAGAGCTGGTGCCGGTGATCCTGTCGGGGGCGGCACACCTCTGTTTACACCTGTACTGACACCATCACAACATAAATACAGCCGTCTCCCGGGTCCAGACTTTGCTGTGCTGGCACCTCTCAGGCCTGGGACAGGTGCCGGGGTGCTAATGAGGATCCTCGGGGGGAGGGGTTATTTAATTAGCAGGATGTTAATGATCTTCTATCCTCCTGTGGATCATCTGTCTCCAGGCTCCCGGCTTTTCATGCCTCTTCCTTCAGGGATTAGGAGTTTTATGCTGAGGGTTGTGCATTTTTGTTATTGTCTTTCTTTGGAGTCTTTTTTTGCACTTTTCCTTTAATTACTATAGATTCTTTACGTTCTGCAGTGACCAGGTGTGATCTGTGTCTTAGACAGATGATAAGATGGTACAATTATACTTGTTTTGTTGCAATCTGTGTTCTCATGAAGCAGGGGGCCCAGGATGAACATAGCGGAGCTTGTGATATGTGTAATTGTGGGAGACTATAGAAGGAGAGGAGATACCAGAGAAGGTGCAGAATAATGGGGACAGGGGGTTCAGTGTCCCCGGGGCCTCACTGGTCCATGCTAGAAGCAGCCGCCATCATCACTCAGTCACTTTGATGCCATGAAGGAAAAGTCATTGATGTTTGATGAAAGCTAAACCCTTTTATAGCTGCAGGATTATAACTGAGGAATAGTTACACAGCTGATGAGTTGTTACAGTGTATCAGTGCGTTAATCCTGGACAGAGACTTCAGGTGCTGATGTGTTACAATTTTTCCACTTTGCTGCATTGTAACAAACTATCAGCTGTGTGAAGAAGCTTAGCACATGGTAAGGTTGCTGTGTTGTTGGTCATAGCTATTCCTCCACTGATTGGGCAGTCAGCTGACTCCCTACGGACATTAGCTACGCCCAGTTGTCAATTTATTTGTACATTTTCAGGAGGAGTAAAAGAGGGAAAGCACAATAACAAGAAGTTTCCAGACAGATATGTCAGTAGCCGTGACACTTCCCCCTTAATTTTAGGTTTATGAATGGTGACGCTTCCTTTTAGGGGGGTCTGTGGCGCCTATCATCATGATGGTGGTAAATTATCCTGTCACCTTTAATCATGTCATGTAGTGATGATGATAAACCAGAGGGCACACTCATCCCCTGGGGTCACCATATAAATGATAGTCAGGTTTGGCGCTCGGCGCTGCTCCTCATCACGTTTCCCGTTATTTGTCAGTTTTTATAGTTTGGATCAGGCAGGACTCAAATCACCAAAAAAGGCCACGATCAGGAGATGAGAGGAGCAGCAGCGGCCGGCAGGGTGTGCGTGTCCCGTCGTGTTTATATAGTCAGCCGCAAAAAAAGAGAGAGAGAGGACGCCAGATTACACTGTAACAACATGACTGGACGCTGCTGCAGATGGAATCCCTTGTCCCTTGTGTGCACAGGTCCTTCCAATGTTACTACATCTCATAGGATACACTGGAGACTCTGCACACAGCACACAGGTAGTATATACAGGCAGTGTGATGTTACATCTCATAGGATACACTGGAGACTCAGCACACAGCACACAGCACACAGATAGTATAGACAGGCAGTGTGATGTTACATCTCATAGGATACACTGGAGACTCTGCACACAGCACACAGAGATAGTATAGGCAGGCAGTGTGATGTTACATCTCATAGGATACACTGGAGACTGCACACAGCACACAGATAGTATAGACAGGCAGTGTGATGTCACATCTCATAGGATACACTGGAGACTCTGCACACAGCACACACTGATAGTATAGACAGGCAGTGTGATGTTACATCTCATAGGATACACTGGAGACTCTGCACACAGCACACAGATAGTATAGACAGACAGTGTGATGTTACATCTCATAGGATACACTGGAGACTCAGCACACAGCACACAGATAGTATAGACAGGCAGTGTGATGTTACATCTCATAGGATACACTGGAGACCCTGCACACAGCACACAGGTAGTATATACAGGCAGTGTGATGTCACATCTCATAGGATACACTGGAGACCCTGCACACAGCACACAGATAGTATAGACAGGCAGTGTGATGTTACATCTCATAGTATACACTGGAGACTCAGCACACAGCACACAGATAGTATAGACAGGCAGTGTGATGTTACATCTCATAGGATACACTGGAGACTCTGCACACAGCACACAGATAGTATATACAGGCAGTGTGATGTTACATCTCATAGGATACACTGGAGACTCTGCACACAGCACACAGATAGTATAGACAGGCAATGTGATATTACATCTCATAGGATACACTGGAGACTCTGCACACAGCACACACTGATAGTATAGACAGGCAGTGTGATGTTACATCTCATAGGATACACTGGAGACTCTGCACACAGCACACAGATAGTATAGACAGACAGTGTGATGTTACATCTCATAGGATACACTGGAGACTCTGCACACAGCACACAGATAGTATAGACAGGCAATGTGATGTTACATCTCATAGGATACACTGGAGACCCTGCACACAGCACACAGATAGTATAGACAGGCAGTGTGATGTTACATCTCATAGGATACACTGGAGACTCTGCACACAGCACACACTGATAGTATAGACAGGCAATGTGATGTTACATCTCATAGGATACACTGGAGACTCTGCACACAGCACACACTGATAGTATAGACAGGCAATGTGATGTTACATCTCATAGGAGACACTGGAGACTCTGCACACAGCACACAGATAGTATAGACAGGCAGTGTGATGTTACATCTCATAGGATACACTGGAGGCTCTGCTCACAGCACACCGATAGTATAGACAGGCAGTGTGATGTTACATCTCATAGGATACACTGGAGACCCTGCACACAGCACACACTGATAGTATAGACAGGCAATGTGATGTCACGTCTCATAGGATACACTGGAGGCTCTGCACACAGCACACACAGATAGTATAGACAGGCAGTGTGATGTTACATCTTATAGGATACACTGGAGACCCTGCACACAGCACACACAGATAGTATAGACAGGCAGTGTGATGTTACATCTCATAGGATACACTGGAGACCCTGCACACAGCACACACAGATAGTATAGACAGGCAGTGTGATGTTACATCTCATAGGATACACTGGAGATCCTGCACACAGTACACACAGATAGTATAGACAGGCAGTGTGATGTTACATCTCATAGGGTACACTGGAGGCTCTGCACACAGATAGTATAGACAGGCAATGTGATGTTACATCTCATAGGATACACCGGAGACTCTGCACACAGCACACAGATAGTATATACAGGCAGTATGATGTTACATCTCATAGGATACACTGGAGGCTCTGCACACAGCACACAGATAGTATATACAGGCAGTGTGATGTTACATCTCATAGGATACACTGGAGACTCTGCACACAGCACACACAGATAGTATATACTAGCAGTGTGATGTTACATCTCATAGGATACACTGGAGACTCTGCACACAGCACACAGATAGTATAGACAGGCAGTATGATGTTACATCTCATAGGATACACTGGAGACTCTGCACACAGCACACAGATAGTATAGACAGGCAGTGTGATGTTACATCTCATAGGATACACTGGAGGCTCTGCACACAGCACAGAGATAGTATAGACAGGCAGTGTGATGTTACATCTCATAGGATACACTGGAGACTCTGCACACAGCACACAGATAGTATAGACAGGCAGTGTGATGTTACATCTCATAGGATACACTGGAGACTCTGCACACAGCACACAGATAGTATAGACAGGCAGTGTGATGTTACATCTCATAGGATACACTGGAGACTCTGCACACAGATAGTATAGACAGGCAGTGTGATGTCACATCTCATAGGATACACTGGAGACTCTGCACACAGCACACAGATAGTATAGACAGGCAGTGTGATGTTACATCTCATAGGATACACTGGAGACTCTGCACACAGATAGTATAGACAGGCAGTGTGATGTCACATCTCATAGGATACACTGGAGACTCTGCACACAGCACACACAGATAGTATAGGCAGGCAGTGTGATGTTACATCTCATAGGATACACTGGAGACTCTGCACACAGCACACAGATAGTATAGACAGGCAGTGTGATGTCACATCCCATAGGATACACTGGAGACTCTGCACACAGCACACAGATAGTATAGACAGGCAGTGTGATGTTACATCTCATAGGATACACTGGAGACTCTGCACACAGATAGTATAGACAGGCAGTGTGATGTTACATCTCATAGGATACACTGGAGACTCTGCACACAGATAGTATAGACAGGCAGTGTGATGTTACATCTCATAGGATACACTGGAGACTCTGCACACAGCACACAGATAGTATATACAGGCAGTGTGATGTTACATCTCATAGGATACACTGGAGACTCTGCACACAGCACACAGATAGTATAGACAGGCAGTGTGATGTTACATCTCATAGGATACACTGGAGACTCTGCACACAGCACACAGATAGTATAGACAGGCAGTGTGATGTTACATCTCATAGGATACACTGGAGGCTCTGCACACAGCACACACAGATAGTATAGACAGGCAGTGTGATGTTACATCTCATAGGATACACTGGAGACCCTGCATACAGCACACACAGATAGTATAGACAGGCAGTGTGATGTTACATCTCATAGGATACACTGGAGACCCTGCACACAACACACACAGATAGTATAGACAGGCAGTGTGATGTTACATCTCATAGGATACACTGGAGGCTCTGCACACAGCACACAGATAGTATAGACAGGCAGTGTGATGTTACATCTCATAGGATACACTGGAGACCCTGCACACAGCACACACAGATAGTATAGACAGGCAATGTGATGTTACATCTCATAGGATACACTGGAGGCTCTGCACACAGCACACAGATAGTATAGACAGGCAGTGTGATGTTACATCTCATAGGGTACACTGGAGGCTCTGCACACAGCACACAGATAGTATAGACAGGCAATGTGATGTTACATCTCATAGGATACACTGGAGGCTCTGCACACAGCACACAGATAGTATAGACAGGCAGTGTGATGTTACATCTCATAGGATACACTGGAGGCTCTGCACACAGCACACACAGATAGTATAGACAGGCAGTGTGATGTTACATCTCATAGGATACACTGGAGACTCTGCACACAGCACACAGATAGTATATACAGGCAGTGTGATGTTACATCTCATAGGATACACTGGAGACCCTGCACACAGCACACAGATAGTATAGACAGGCAGTGTGATGTTACATCTCATAGGATACACTGGAGACCCTGCACACAGCACACACAGATAGTATATACAGGCAGTGTGATGTTACATCTCATAGGATACACTGGAGACTCTGCACACAGCACACAGATAGTATAGACAGACAGTGTGATACTACATCTCATAGGATACACTGGAGACCCTGCACACAGATACTGTAGCATCGCACTGCCTGTCTATACTATGTTATACTCTATTCACCTCCAGAGCTGCTGCATTCACCATCTGCTCAGCGTTGACTTCATGAAAAGTTCATAAGATAAATTGAATGTGGCTTTTCCTTTTGTCGGGTGTCTCATTGGCTGCTGGGTGATATTGGGGCGACTGTGGCAGACAAGGTGTTAATGTGAATGAGATGCAGTGATGTTAGCGCAGAATAATTTATAAGGTGCGATGTGCGCAGCCCCCGGATCAAAGCCTCGCACCCGCCGCCACGCAGCTCTGATTATTTAACCCTTTCTAGTCTACAGCGAATTTTTATCAGTCAGGATTAGAACAACATCAACAATAAAGGCCGAGGATAAAAATAGCAGCGGAGTCACGGGTGATGGACAGCTCCGCAGCCGAGCGCCAATCCCATGTACGGGAAAATGAGATGTGATGGCGGGAACAGACACCGGGTGCGGGGCTCAGGGGCTCACCATCCAGGGGTCCTATACTACATCCCACACACAGGCTGTGAGGGGGGGTCCTATATTACATCCCATACACAGATAGAGGGGCAGGGGGTCCTATACTACATCCCATACACAGATAGAGGGGCAGGGGTCCTTTACTACATCCCACACACAGGCTGTGAGGGGGCAGGGGGTCCTATACTACGTCCCATACACAGATAGAGGGCGCAGGGGGTCCTATACTACATACCATACACAGATAGAGGGGGCAGGGGTCCTATACTACATCCCATACACAGGCTGTGAGGGGCAGAGGGTCCTATACTACATCCCATACACAGGCTGCGAGGGGCAGAGGGTCCTATACTACATCCCATACACAGGCTGTGAGGGGCAGGGGTCCTATACTACATCCCATACAAAGATAGAGGGGGCAGGGGGTCCTATACTACATCCCATACACAGGCTGTGAGGGGCAGGTTTGGGGTGTCTATTGTTTTGTGTTGCCGGGTTTGGGGGTCTCTATTGTTGTGTGTTGCCGGGTTTGGGGTCTCTATTGTTTTGTGTTGCCTGGTTTGGGGGTCTCTATTGTTGTGTGTTGCCGGGTTTGGGGTCTCTATTGTTTTGTGTTGCCTGGTTTGGGGGTCTCTATTGTTGTGTGTTGCCGGGTTTGGGGTCTCTATTGTTTTGTGTTGCCTGGTTTGGGGGTCTCTATTGTTGTGTGTTGCCGGGTTTGGGGGTCTCTATTGTTTTGTGTTGCCGGGTTTGGGGTCTCTATTGTTTTGTGTTGCCCGCTTTTGGTCCTCTATTGTTTTTTTATTTTTTAATCAAATTTTTTTTTTTTTTTTACATTTTATACAGAACCACATATTCCCAATTACCTCTCCCACCCTCGGACTTGTCCTCTATTGTTATTTATTGTGTGGTCTGAGAATGACTTTATACTTTTGTCTGGGGTCAGTATGATTTATTTCTAGGCTGGTGGTTGGTGGTCTTATGGTGGTGTCCGCTTGAAGTTGAATATTATAAAAATGTTGTCCACCACAGCCCACACTAGAGAGGCCTCACTAAGCAGAAGCTGACCTTGTTACTCTTAGCAACCAATCGCATTGCAGATTACATTTCTCCAGAGTGGCATGACACATAAGAGCTGTGCTCTGATTGGTTGTTATGGCAGATTTTCCCTTGTGCTCTATAGTGATGGCCTCCATGTCAGTGGTGTCATGAGTCCTGGGAAGGGGAAGAGGAGGGCAGGGTAAAGAGGGTTCAATAATTTTTTTAGGTACAAGAGAGGATTTGTGTAAGTCTATTGTGTGTACTGTTAGTCCTTCCTCACATTCCTCTGTGCTGCTGTGGTAGTTCCAATCTTTTCAGATTCTTGTCTTATTCTTCATATTATTATCCTTTCAGCTGGTGTCCAACATCCTCATCTTCTTGTGCACCAATATTGTTGGTGTTTGCACGCACTATCCAGCAGAGGTGTCCCAGAGACAAGCCTTCCAGGAGACCCGGGAATGTATCCAGGCCCGACTGCACTCCCAGCGAGAGAACCAGCAGCAGGTGAGACCCAGAGACCCCCAGTCTCCAGAGTGCAGCTCAGTAACTCAGGATCAGTGCAGGATAAGTAATGTTATTTATGTACACAGTGACTGCACCAGCAGCAGAATAGTGAGTGCAGCTCTGGGGTATAATACAGGATGTAACTCAGGATCAGTACAGGATAAGTAATGTCATGTATGTACACAGTGACTGCACCAGCAGCAGAATAGTTAGTGCAGCTCTGGGGTATAATACAGGATTTAACTCAGGATCAGTACAGGATAAGTAATGTCATGTATGTACACAGTGACTGCACCAGCAGCAGAATAGTGAGTGCAGCTCTGGGGTATAATACAGGATTTAACTCAGGATCAGTACAGGATAAGTAATGTCATGTATGTACACAGTGACTGCACCAGCAGCAGAATAGTGAGTGCAGCTCTGGGGTATAACACAGGATGTAACTCAGGATCAGTACAGGATAAGTAATGTCATGTATGTACACAGTGACTGCACCAGCAGCAGAATAGTGAGTGCAGCTCTGGGGTATAATACAGGATGTAACTCAGGATCAGTACAGGATAAGTAATGTCATGTACGTACACAGTGACTGCACCAGCAGCAGAATAGTGAGTGCAGCTCTGGGGTATAACACAGTATGTAACTCAGGATCAGTACAGGATAAAGCAATGTCATGTATGTACACAGTGACTCCTCCAGCGGAATAGTGAGTATAATACAGTCATGTATGCAGTGACGTCTTCTGCAGATTTGTATTTTGGTGTTTCATGATTTATTAGACGTCGCTGTTGTCTTTTCTCCACTCACACCCAGATCTGTCCCCTGAAAGGTCCATGCAGCTGTGTGACAGTGATTTGAGTTTCCCCTTATATTAACCCTTTGCTTTGCTGCAGGAGCGGCTGCTGTTGTCTGTTCTGCCGCGTCACGTCGCCATGGAGATGAAGGCTGATATCAACGCCAAGCAGGAAGATATGATGTTTCACAAAATCTACATCCAGAAGCACGACAACGTGAGGTAAGAGGTCACCTGGGAGCGGACATGACGGGATGCAATGGATGGGACCCCCTGGGGTCTGTACTATAATGAGGTTTATACTGAGCGTCTGTAGGATGATGAGGGTTACACTGAGGGTCTAAAGGATGCTGAGGGTTACTTTGAAGGTCTATGGTATGCTGAAAGTTATACTGAGGGTCTGTAGAATGATGAAGGTTACAATGAGAGTCTATAGGATGCTGAGGGTTATACTAAGGGTCTGTGGGATGTTGAAGGTTATACTGAGGGTCTGTAGGATGAAGAGGGTTACACTGAGGGTCTATGGGATGCTGAGGATTGCACTGATGGTCTGAAGGACGATGAGGGTTATGCTGAGGGTCTATGGAGTGATGCGGGTTACCTTGCGGGTCTGTGGGATGATGAGGGTTATACTGAGGGTCAATGGGATGATAAGGGTGATGTTAAGGATCTCCAGGATGATGAGGGTTATACTGAGGGTCTGTAGGATGATTAGGGTTATTCTGAGGGTCTTTAGGATGATGAGGGTTATACTGAGGGTCTGTAGGATGATGAGGGTTATACTGAGGGTCTGTAGGATGATGAGGGTTATACTGAGGGTCTGTAGGATGATGGGGGTTATACTGAGGGTCTGTAGGATGATGAGGATTATACTGAGGATCTGTAGGATGATGGGGGTTATACTGAGGGTCTGTAGGATGATGGGGGTTATACTAAGGGTCTGTAGGATGATGAGGATTATACTGAGGATCTGTAGGATGATAGGGGTTACGCTGCAGTCCACGTGCTGCTTCAACTTGCTCTTCTCCACCTCCCTATGACCCTGCGCTCTCCTGCCTGGTCCCTGGTGCATCATCTAAACCCCCGGAGCCCACCATATCCCCCCCATATACCCCTCCTGTGCTGTACAGGACACTCAGCATCGCTGCCTCGACCACCTCAAGCCGCCTGCTGCCTCACGTATCGCCCTATAATAAGGAATCCCCCAGAGCGCACGTATTGATCTCCTGACAGATGAAGAATCTGCTGACAAATCCCTGACACAATGGGGGTCATTTACTAAGGGCCCGATTTTCCCGACGTGTTACCCGAATATTTCCGATTTGTGCCGATTTCCCCTGAATTGCCCCGGGATTTTGGCGCATGCGAACGGATTGTGACACATCGGCGCTGGCATGCACACGACGGAAATCGGGGGGCGTGGCCGAACGAAAACCCGACGAATTTGGAAAAAACGCCGCATTTAAAACAAAAAAATCTGTCGCGGAGCTTGCACTTACCTTTACTCAGCCCAGCAGAATAGTGAGTGCAGCTCTGGGGTATAATACAGGATGTAACTCAGGATCAGTACAGGATATGTAATGTCATGTATGTACACAGTGACTGCACCAGCAGCAGAATAGTGAGTGCAGCTCTGGGGTATAATACAGGATTTAACTCAGGATCAGTACAGGATAAGTAATGTCATGTATGTACCCAGTGACTGCACCAGCAGCAGAATAGTGAGAGCAGCTCTGGGGTATAATACAGGATGTAACTCAGGATCAGTACAGGATATGTAATGTCATGTATGTACACAGTGACTGCACCAGTAGCAGAATAATGAGTGCAGCTCTGGGGTATAATACAGGATATGGATGGTGTTTGCTGAATCTCTGGAGATTTCTGTGCCTCAGTCTGATCACTCACATCTGGGCTATAACCTGTACACGGAGGATGACCCCTTCTACACGTACAATGAGACCCTCACACGTATGATTCGTATATGGACATGCCTACACCCCTTATCTGCCTGGTCACAGCAGATCAGTGATCTCCATTTTGTAAGGTTTGGTTTGTAGGTTTGACCCCTGACCTTGTGTCCTCAGGTGGCTCCCCCCCCCCTGCTTCAGCTTCCACCTATTTCCCTATAAATAGTCCTGGAGGCTGCGTCCAGCTCTGCTCATTGTACTCGCACAGCAGAGCGTAACATTCTCTCTGGGACTTCTCCGCTCTATTCATTGTGACCTTCCTGCCGTGTCTGCATAAACACCAGCACTTCCTGCATGTGTATCCCCCAACATAGCAGAGCCCCCTGGCCACGGGACCCCCTACACAGCATAGCCCCCTGGACAACAGGACCGCCAACATAGCTTAGCCCCCGGCCACTGGGACCCCCCAACATAGCAGAGCCCCACCGCCCACTGGGACCCCCTACACAGCCACCATAGGTGATCCCCCTGGCCACCAGGACCACCAACAAAGCTGAGCCCCCTGGCCACCGGGACAACCAACAAAGCTGAGCCCCCTGGCCACCGGGAGCCCCAACTTAGCTGAGCCCCTTGACCACCGGAACCCCAACATGGCTAAGCCCCCCGGCCACTGGGACCCCCAACATAGCAGAACCCCACCGCCCATGGGACCCCCTACACAGCCACCATAGGTGATCCCCCTGGCCACTGGAACCCCCAACATGGCTGAGCCCCCCGGCCACTGGGACCCCCCCAACATAGCAGAGCCCAACCACCCACTGAGACCCCCTACACAGCCATCATTGCTTAGCCCCCTGGCCATCGGGACGGCCAATATAGCTGAGACCCCTATCCACTGGGACCACCAACATAGCTGATCCCCCTGGCCACCGGGACCCCCAACAAAGCTGAGCCCCCTGGCCACCGGGAGCCCCAACATAGCTGAGCCGCCTGGCCACCGGGAGCCCCAACATAGCTGAGACCCCTGGCCACCGGGACCCCCAACATAGCTGAGCCCTCCCCCCCCAGCCACCGGGACCTCCAACATAGCAGTGCCCCCACTGGCCATCAGGACCCCCAACATAGCTGAGCCCCTTGGACACCGGGACCCTCAACATAGCTGAGCCCCCTGGACACTGGGACCCACAACATAGCAGAGCCCCCTGGCCACCGGGACCCCCAACATAGCTTTGCCCCCCAGTCTCCGGGACCCAAAACACAGCTGAGCCCCCCACCACTGGGACACAGCAGAACCGGTTACAATGCTACGTTTGCGTTAAATATATCCAGGAAATACTGATACATTGTAACAAACTGCAGCTGCAATCAACAAGAAGAGATGATGAAAAACGGAAAAGTTGCTGAAGGTTCTTTGTCTTGGGATGACAGGACGAGGACGTGGAGTCAGATGTTTCTTTAGAGGATCTTGGCGACTGCGGCGGTGGGAAGATTTATCAAAATGACGCCTGATTGTTCTTAGTTTCCATGGAGACGTGGTGGATGATATTCCAGAGACGGAAATGGTCATGTGACCTCTTAGATTATTACCTGCTGTTACATTATTATGCCCCATTCTTCTGAAATCCCCAAATACACTTACAGGATTTTATATATCGTCCTACTCACCATATACTGAAACCTCACCTTGTAGGGTCAGGACTATAACTCCCATTTTCTTATGTCACTGCAAACTCCCAGCATCCCCTGCCATCCTGTTCCTTTATCTGTCCCTCTTCCTACCTCCTGACCCTCTGCCCTGGTGAGACTCTTCCTCATCATCATTCTGCTGACTCCCTGTGGAGGGCGACAATGGTTGTACGGCCCCAACACATTCAGTGTGACAACAAGGGAAATAGTGAAGCGACCAAACATTTCCCATCCACTAATAACATGTCAGGTACAAGACACTGGAAAATGATATAATACTGATATAGTACAAGAATATAACTACTATAATACTGCCCCCTATGTACAGGAATATAACTACTATAATACTGCCTCCTATGTACAAGAATATAACTACTATAATACTGCCCCCCTATGTACAGGAATATAACTACTATAATACTGCCCCCTATGTACAAGAATATAACTACTATAATACTGCCCCTATGTACAAGAATATAACTACTATAATACTGCCCCCTATGTACAGGAATATAACTACTATAATACTGCCCCTATGTACAGGAATATAACTACTATAATACTGCCCCCCTATGTACAGGAATATAACTACTATGATACTGCCCCCTATGTACAAGAATATAACTACTATAATACTGCCCCTATGTACAAGAATATAACTACTATAATACTGCCCCCTATGTACAGGAATATAACTACTATAATACTGCCCCTATGTACAGGAATATAACTACTATAATACTGCCCCCCTATGTACAGGAATATAACTACTATAATACTGCCCCCTATGTACAAGAATATAACTACTATAATACTGCCCCCTATGTACAGGAATATAACTACTATAATACTGCCCCCTATGTACAAGAATATAACTACTATAATACTGCCCCCTATGTACAAGAATATAACTACTATAATACTGCCCCCTATGTACAGGAATATAACTACTATAATACTGCCCCCTATGTACAAGAATATAACTACTATAATACTGCCCCCTATGTACAAGAATATAACTACTATAATACTGCCCCCTATGTACAAGAATATAACTACTATAATACTGCCCCCTATGTACAAGAGTATAACTACTATAATACTGCCCCTATGTACAAGAATATAACTACTATAATACTGCCCCCTATGTACAAGAATATAACTACTATAATACTGCCCCCTATGTACAAGAATATAACTACTATAATACTGCTCCCTATGTACAAGAATATAACTACTATAATACTGCCCCCCATGTACAAGAATATAACTACTATAATACTGCCCCTATGTACAAGAATATAACTACTATAATACTGCCCCCTATGTACAAGAATATAACTACTATAATACTGCCCCCTATGTACAAGAATATAACTACTATAATACTGCCCCCTATGTACAAGAATATAACTGCTATAATACTGTCCCCTATGTACAAGAATATAACTACTATAATACTGCCCCCTATGTACAAGAATATAACTACTATAATACTGCCCCCTATGTACAGGAATATAACTATTATAATACTGCCCCCTATGTACAAGAATATAACTACTATAATACTGCTCCCTATGTACAGGAATATAACTGTTATAATGCTATGTACATTATTGATAGAAGTGAGACTTTGATTGGCTGGTTTTGATGACATCACAGAGTATGACTGTTTCTCCTCTTCTCTTCCCTGTGATTTCCCAGCATCCTCTTTGCTGACATTGAGGGCTTCACCAGTTTGGCTTCGCAGTGTACGGCGCAGGAGCTGGTCATGACGCTTAATGAACTGTTTGCCCGGTTCGATAAGTTGGCGGCGGTGAGTACATGAGCAGAAGCCATTACTCCCCCCACTTTGGAGGAGCCATCCATGGCGCAGTTAGCTGCCCCTTGGGCGTAGCCATGTTTCTGGGCGGAGTCTATAGAGCTGATCGGTGTCACATGGATTAGTGGAAAAGCTTTCTCTTGTAGGAAAACCATTGTCTGCGGATCAAAATCTTGGGCGACTGCTACTACTGTGTGTCGGGGCTCCCTGAGGCTCGCGCTGATCACGCCCACTGCTGCGTAGAAATGGGGCTGGACATGATCGAGGCGATATCGTGAGTAGATGACCCCCCAATCCCAAGAGAACAGGAAAGAAGGTGCAAGGGTCCTCATACTCCTGTGCCCTTCTGTCTCTCCTCTGCTCTGAGTAATTGCTGTAGTATTCAACCAGAAGCCTCTAACTTTAACTTAGAGCAGAGGGAAGCTATGAGAGACACCTCTCCACGTACAATACCTAAAACTGACTGCAGAGAGCACAGCAGTGTGAGGTCTGATTACACATATCTCCAGGGACAATACATAACACTGGCTGCAGAGAGCACAGAACACAGCAGTGTGAGGTCTGATTACACATCTATCCAGGGACAGTATATAACAATGGCTGCAGAGAGCACAGAGCACAGCAGTGTGAGGTCTGATTACACATCTCTCCAGGGACAATACATAACACTGGCTGCAGAGAGCACAGAGCACAGCAGTGTGAGGTCTGATTACACATCTCTCCACGCACAATACCTAAAACTGGCTGCAGAGAGCACAGCAATGTGAGGTCTGATTACACATATCTCCAGGGACAATACATAACACTGGCTGCAGAGAGCACAGAGCACAGCAGTGTGAGGTCTGATTACACATCTCTCCAGGGACAATACATAACACTGGCTGCAGAGAGCACAGAGCACAGCAGTGTGAGGTCTGATTACACATCTCTCCAGGGACAATACATAACACTTGCTGCAGAGAGCACAGAGCACAGTAGTGTGAGGTCTGATTACACATCTCTCCGGGGACAATACACAACACAGGCTGCAGAGAGCACAGAGCACAGTAGTGTGAGGTCTGATTACACATCTCTCCAGGGACATTACATAACCATGGTTGCAGAGAACACAGAGCACAACAGTGTGAGGTCTGATTACACATCTCTCCGGGGACAATACATAACACTGACTGCAGAAAGCACAGAGCACAGTAGTGTGAGGTCTGATTACACATCTCTCCAGGGACAGTACATAACACTGGCTGCAGAGAGCACAGAGCACAGCAGTGTGAGGTCTGATTACACATATCTCCAGGGACAATACATAACACTGGCTGCAGAGAGCACAGAGCACAGCAGTGTGAGGTCTGATTACACATCTCTCCAGGTACAATACATAACACTGGCTGCAGAGAGCACAGAGCACAGCAGTGTGAGGTCTGATTACACATCTCTCCACGTACAATACCTAAAACTGGCTGCAGAGAGCACAGCAGTGTGAGGTCTGATTACACATATCTCCAGGGACAATACATAACACTTGCTGCAGAGAGCACAGAGCACAGTAGTGTGAGGTCTGATTACACATCTCTCTGGGGACAATACACAACACAGGCTGCAGAGAGCACAGAGCACAGTAGTGTGAGGTCTGATTACACATCTCTCCAGGGACAATACATAACACTGGCTGCAGAGAGCACAGAGCACAGCAGTGTGATGTCTGATTACACATCTCTCCAGGGACAATACAGAACACTTGCTGCAGAGAGCACAGAGCACAGCAGTGTGAGGTCTGATTACACAACTCTCCAGGGACAATACATAACACTGGCTGCAGAGAGCACAGAGCACAGTAGTGTGAGGTCTGATTACACATCTCTCCAGGGACAGTACATAACACTGGCTGCAGAGAGCACAGAGCACAGCAGTGTGATGTCTGATTACACATCTCTCCAGGGACATTACATAACCATGGTTGCAGAGAACACAGAGCACAACAGTGTGAGGTCTGATTACACATCTCTCCGGGGACAATACATAACACTGACTGCAGAAAGCACAGAGCACAGTAGTGTGAGGTCTGATTACACATCTCTCCAGGGACAATACATAACACTGGCTGCAGAGAGCACAGAGCACAGCAGTGTGAGGTCTGATTACACATCTCTCCAGGGACAATACATAACACTGGCTGCAGAGAGCACAGAGCACAGCAGTGTGAGGTCTGATTACACATCTCTCCACGTACAATACCTAAAACTGGCTGCAGAGAGCACAGCAGTGTGAGGTCTGATTACACATATCTCCAGGGACAATACATAACACTTGCTGCAGAGAGCACAGAGCACAGTAGTGTGAGGTCTGATTACACATCTCTCTGGGGACAATACACAACACAGGCTGCAGAGAGCACAGAGCACAGTAGTGTGAGGTCTGATTACACATCTCTCCAGGGACAATACATAACACTGGCTGCAGAGAGCACAGAGCACAGCAGTGTGATGTCTGATTACACATCTCTCCAGGGACAATACAGAACACTTGCTGCAGAGAGCACAGAGCACAGCAGTGTGAGGTCTGATTACACAACTCTCCAGGGACAATACATAACACTGGCTGCAGAGAGCACAGAGCACAGTAGTGTGAGGTCTGATTACACATCTCTCCAGGGACAGTACATAACACTGGCTGCAGAGAGCACAGAGCACAGCAGTGTGATGTCTGATTACACATCTCTCCAGGGACAATACAGAACACTTGCTGTAGAGAGCACAGAGCACAGCAGTGTGAGGTCTGATTACACAACTCTCCAGGGACAATACATAACACTGGCTGCAGAGAGCACAGCAGTCTGAGGTCTGATTACACATCTCTCCAGGGACAATACATAACACTGGCTGCAGAGAGCACAGAGCACAGCAGTGTGAGGTCTGATTACACATCTCTCCAGGGACAATACCTAACACTGGCTGCAGAGAGCACAGAGCACAGCAGTGTGAGGTCTGATTACACATCTCTCCAGGGACAATACCCAACACTGGCTGCAGAGAGCACAGAGCACAGAAGTGTGAGGTCTGATTACACTTCTCTTCCGCACAGAGCACAGCAGTGTGAGGATGTGTTCCCAACCTTATTGAAGTTCCTCTTTTTGTTGTCTTGCATGGGATACTACAGAGATTAATCTATGATGACATTTGATTTTATGACTCTCCACGCGCACAGCTCTGCTACATCTGTACATGTCATACACCGAATGCGTCTGCTGCAGTGCTGGGCACGGGAGACATTTACAGGCGCAGCAGGAACACAATTCGTGCAGGGAGATAAGAGGAGAGTGACGGCCATTGTGTCACCTGACCAGCACCTATGATGTCTCTCGTGGCATCTCTCCTGTCTGTACAGTGACTCTGTGTGTATTGTGTCTCCCCCTGCAGGCTGGTGAGGGAAGTGACAGGTGTCAACGTCAACATGCGAGTAGGAATACACAGCGGCCGGGTGCACTGCGGGGTCCTGGGGCTGCGGAAATGGCAGTTTGATGTGTGGTCTAATGACGTCACACTGGCCAATCACATGGAAGCAGGAGGCAAAGCTGGGTAAGTGTGAAGCATGAGGTTATCATCCCCATCACCCCAGACCCCAGGAGCTCACAATCTAATTTCCCCACCACACAATGGGGCAGATTTACTTACCCGGTCCATTCGCGATCCAGCGGCACATTCTCTGCAGTGGATTCGGCCAGGATTCACTAAGGCAGTTCCTCCGACGTCCACCAGGTGGCGCTGCTGCGCTGAATTTCCCCGGAATGCACCATGCCGGACCGAGTGAAGGCAAGCGCGAGTCCCGCAACACTTTTTTTTTTTTTAAATGCGGCAGTTTTTCCGAATCTGAAGGGTTTTCGTACGACCACGCCCTCCGATTTCCGCCGCGTGCATGCCAGCGCTGATGCGCCACAATCTGATCGCGTGCGCCAAAATCCCGGGGCAATTCAGGGAAAATCGGCGCAAATCAGAAATATTCGGGTAACACGTCGGGAAAACGCGAATCGGGCCCTTAGTAAATGACCCCCAATGTATTTCTCCCATCATCCCTGACCCAGGAGCTCACAATCTAATCTCCTATCACACAAAATGGTACACATTTACTAAGAGCAGTATATTATGTAGAGGAAACAGAACAGGTGCGCTCACCACCAGGTGCTCAATCCAGGAAAGAGTCTTCCACTTTCACAAGCAAATGCAAGTCCAAAAAAAAGGAATTTGATTGGCACTCACCAGCTCTGTTAAAAATAATTCAGCTGCAAAAATGAATAACAATCTTACGCGTTTCAGACACTAAGGTACTTAATCATAGATATCAATATCAATGATTAAGGACCTTAGTGTCTGAAACGCGTAAGATTGTTATTCGTGTGTACTCTGTGCATGGAGTGTACTATGTGCAGTGTGTACTATGTACAGTGTCCTGTGTACTATGTGCAGTGTGTATTATGTGTCCTGTGTACTATGTGCAGTGTGTACTGTGTAGTGTGTACTATGTGCAGGGGGTGTACTGTTTGCAGTGTGCTGTGTACTATGTGCAGTGTGTACTATGTACAGTGTCCTGTGTACTCTGTGCAGTGTGTACTCTGTGCATGGAATGTACTATGTGCAGTGTGTACTATGTACAGTGTCCTGTGTACTATATGCAGTGTGTATTATGTGTCCTGTGTACTATGTGCAGTGTGTACTGTGTAGTGTGTACTATGTGCAGGGGGTGTACTGTTTGCAGTGTCCTGTGTACTATGTGCAGTGTGTACTCTGTGCATGGAGTGTACTATGTGCAGTGTCCTGTGTACTATGTGCATTGTGTACTCTGTGCATGGAGTGTACTATGTGCAGTGTGTACTATGTACAGTGTCCTGTGTACTATGTGCAGTGTGTATTATGTGTCCTGTGTACTATGTGCAGTGTGTACTATTTGTAGGGGGGATGTACTATGTGCAGGGGGTGTACTATTTGCAGTGTCCTGTGTACTATGTGCAGTGTGTACTATGTGCAGTGTGTACTCTGTGCATGAAGTGTACTATGTGCAGTGTCCTGTGTACTATGTGCAGTGTGTACTGTGTAGTGTGTACTATGTGCAGGTGGTGTACTATGTGCAGTGTCCTGTGTATAGTGCAGGAGGATTCCTGGTGCACGTTCTTCATGAATCTGGTGCTCCCTGCACTGCAGCAATTTTTTGGGGGGCCCTTTTACCATGGGGTGGCGACACATTTCTGTCAGACTCTGCATTGAAAAATGTGGATCAGGGTCCGACTGAGCACCGGGCGCCCCTTTATGTGCAGCACGGACACTTTATATACCTGTACAAGGAGTTTACAATGAAAGGAACCTGCAAACTTTCGCCAATGTCCATTTGGTGTCGGGGTGCCCCGGGTGGGGGAGTTGCAGTGAAGTAGTGTTGACCTCCTGACCCTTTTTAACCCTCGCCCTGCTTGTTATTGCCGCCCGTCCGGTTCATTATTGATGTGACTGTTCGATTTTTGGACGTCTGATTGATAGGAGGCGATGAGCGGCAGGAAAAGTCAGCGCGGGGTCAGCGCCATGAATATCAGCCGCGCTGGGTTCTTCATTTACATGTTAATTTCCCCGAAATATAATATTTCAATCAAAAAGTGATTTGGGATAATTTTTGCGCGACTGTGACGGAGGTGGATGGAATAATGTGACAATTAATGTGCAAATAATCGGATCATTATGGGTGTCATGGGTCGGGTCACAGCTCTGCTGGATAATTCCTGATAACAGGGAGGCAGGATAATACTTGGACTGATACATTGTAACAAACTATGAACACTGCTGATGTCTTTAGCTCACAGACGATTGTCTAGACTGACACATTGTAGCAAACCCTCAGCAGCATCAGATGTTAGGTTCCCCTCCTCACGATGACCGTGCTCTTTCCTTTTCAGCCGCATTCACATTACGAAGGCGACTCTGAATTACCTGAACGGAGATTACGAGGTGGAGCCCGGCACCGGGGGAGAGCGCAACCCGTATCTGAAGAAGCACAACATCGAGACCTTCCTGATCGTCCGCTGCAGCCAGAAGAGGGTGAGACCCTGCCCTGTGACTGGGTGATATCCAATATGGCCGCCTGGTCGCTGGACATGCACCTGTATGTGCCCCCCCGCTATGTCTCTCTCATACAGAAGAGCGGCCCCCGTAGCCCCCCAGATCCCTTATCAGGGCAGATCGTACCCTCACGTCACCCCCAGCAATGTGGGGTCTCAGAATTGCACCTGCAGATGGTGAATGTGGGGGGGCTCGGGCTGGAGAGTGTCCCCCACATCATGCTAGAGCCCCCCTATATCACGCTGACTGCAGGGCCCCCCGACCCTTATTGGGGCCCCTTTAAACCCTTGGTTTAGTTTCTCGCTGGATATAATGAAACACAAACATCGTTATTAAATTACAGGATCCGAGTCCTCGGGATTATTAGTTTATAGGGCGAGATCTCTGCCAAGGGAAACATCACCCTCCATGCTCCAGTGCCCCCTCCCCTGTCCCTGTGTGACTCTATGCACTGCAGGGGGACCCCAGTCCTAGCAAGGTATTGGGGTAGCAGAAATGAAGTCTGGAGGGGGGGGGGCAGGGGCTCTAGCACTCTGTATACTGGGGGGCAGGGGCTCCGGCACTCTGTATATGGTGGGCAGGGGCTCTGGCACTCTGTACATGGTGGGCAGGGGCTCTGGCACTCTGTACATGGTGGGCAGGGTCTCTGGCACTCTGTACATGGGGGTCAGGGGCTCTGGACTCTGTACATGGTGGGCAGGGGCTCTGGCACTCTGTACATGGGGTTCAGGGGCTCTGGCACTTTGTACATGGGGTTCAGGGGCTCTGGCACTCTGTACATGGGGGCAGATGCTCTGGCATTCTGTATATGGGGGGCAGGGGCTCTGGCACTCTGTACATGGGGTTCAGGGGCTCTGGCACTCTGTACATTGGGTTCAGGGGCTCTGGCACTCTGTACAAGGGGTTCAGGGGCTCTGGCACTCTGTACACGGGGGGCAGGGGCTCTGGCACTCTGTACATGGTGGGCAGAGGCTCTGGCACTCTGTACATGGGGGGGGGACAGGGGCTCTGGCACTCTGTACATGGTGGGCAGAGGCTCTGGCACTCTGTACATGGGGGGGCAGCAGGGGCTCTGGCACTCTGTACATGGGGGGGGCAGGGGCTCTGGCACTCTGTACATGAAGGCAGGGGCTCTGGCACTCTGAACATGGTGGGCAGGGGCTCTGGCACTCTGTACACGGGGGGCAGAGGCTCTGGCACTCTGTACATGGGGGGCAGAGGCTCTAGCACTCTGTACATGGGGGGGGCAGCAGGGGCTCTGGCACTCTGTACATGGGGGGGGGCAGGGGCTCTGGCACTCTGTACATGAAGGCAGGGGCTCTGGCACTCTGAACATGGTGGGCAGGGGCTCTGGCACTCTGTACACGGGGGGCAGAGGCTCTGGCACTCTGTACATGGGGGGCAGAGGCTCTAGCACTCTGTACATGGGGGAGGGGGCAGGGGCTCTGGCACTCTGTACATGAAGGCAGGGGCTCTGGCACTCTGTACACGGAGGGCAGGGGCTCTGGCACTCTGTACATGGTGGGCAGAGGCTCTGGCACTCTGTACATGGTGGGCAGGGTTTGGGTCTTTATTTACAGCCGTTCATTTCTGTATTGTAGAAGGAAGAGAAGGCGATGATCGCAAAGATGAATCGGCAGAGGACTAACTCTATCGGGCACAACCCGGCGCACTGGGGGGTAGAGCGAAACTTCTACAACCACCTGGGGACCAACCAAGTGTCCAAAGAGATGAAAAGGATGGTACGTGGGGTGTTAGTTCACTGGTCTCTATCTGCACCCCTATACACACCTCCCCAAACCTGTGCACCCCTATACACACCTCCAAGAACCTGTGCACCCCTATACACACCTCCAAGAACCTCTGCCCCCTATACACACCTCCCCAAATCTGTGCACCCCTATATACACCTCCAGGAACCTGTGCATCCCCATACACATCTCCCCAAACCTGTGCACCCCTATACACACCTCCCCAAACCTGTACACCCCTATACACACCTCCAGTAACCTGTGCACCCCCATACACACCTCCCCAAACCTGTGCACCCCTATACACATCTCCAGGAACCTTTGAACCCCTATACACATCTCCAGGAACCTGTGCACCCCCATACACACCTCCCCAAACCTGTGCACCCCTATACACATCTCCAGGAACCTGTGGACCCCTATACACATCTCCAGGAACCTGTGCACCCCTATACACACCTCCCCAAACCTGAGAACCCTATACACACCTCCAGTAACCAGTGCACCCCTATACGTGCCTCCAGGAACCTGTGCACCGCTATACTCACTTCCAGGAGCTTGTGCACCCCTTTACACACCTCCAGGAACCTGTGCACCCCTATAGATTTGTGTCCAAATCATTGACCCCCCCCCCCCCCCTCCCAGTTTTATGGCTTATTCTTCGCTTCTAATTGAGTTTTTTCTTCTGTTTTCCAGGGATTTGAAGATCCAAAAGACAAGTAAGAGCCCCACCCCCTCCTAAACCCTCGATTCCCATATACCGCCATAGTTATCTGTTATCTGCCTCTAGGGCCAACGACTGGAGGAGCCCCCATATCACAGGGGGACCGCCACCAGTCCGACACATTGTAACAAATGATCAGAATATTATAATACCGCCAATCATCATACAACAGCCCCCTCTGCTGTCCAAGAGAGACACTGCTTTTCCTCTGTGCCGTCTGATAGGTAGATGGAGTGAAAGACGACTATCAGGGGCTTGTTTGTAGTCTGTTACCATGGAGACACATAGCAAGATATTAGCTTTATGTATTCTGTCAAGAGACCAGGCTAAAGAGAAGGTGGAGTAATACATGTCCCCACCCCCTTGTCTGTTTACACATTGGGGCAGATTTATCAAGCTGTCTGAAAATCAGAATATTTCTGGTAGCCCATGGCAACCAATCACAGCTCCCCTTTAAAATATTCATGAGCACTGGTAAAATTAAAGTTGAGCTGTGATTGGTTGCCATGGGCAACTAGAAATATTCTGACGTCCAGACAGGTTGATAAATCTGCCCCATTATGTCTGATCTGTAAGGAACATTCAGGAGAACATGAATCCTGAGGATGAAGTGGATGAATTTCTGGGTCGCGCCATCGATGCTCGGAGTATTGACCGCCTGCGCTCAGAACACGTCCGGAAAATACTGCTGACATTCCGGGAACCCGACCTGGAGAAGAAGGTTATTATACACCACCACTAGGGGGAGCTCACTACATACAGATTATACACCACCACTAGGAGGAGATCACTACATACAGATTATACACCACCACTAGGGAGAGCTCACTACATACAGATTACACACCACCACTAGGGGGAGTTCACTACATACAGATTATACACCACCACTAGGGGGAGCTCACTACATACAGATTATACACTACCACTAGGGGGAGATCACTACATATAGATTATACACCACCACTAGGGGGAGATCTCTACATACAGATTATACACCACCACTAAGGGGAGCTCACTACATACAGATTATACACCACCACTAAGGGGAGCTCACTACATACAGATTATACACCACCACTAGGAGGAGATCACTACATACAGATTATACACCACCACTAGGGGGGGCTCACTACATACAGATTATACACCACCACTAGGGGGAGATCACTACATACAGAGTATACATCACCACTAGGAGGAGATCACTACATACAGATTATACACCACCGCTAGGGGGAGATCACTACATACAGATTATACACCACCACTAGGGGGAGCTCACTTCATACACATTATACACCACCACTAGGGGGAGATCACTACATACAGATTATACACCACCACTAGGAGGAGATCACTACATACAGATTATACACCACCACTAGGGGGTGATCACTACATACAGATTATACACCACCACTAGGGGGAGCTCACTACATACAGATTCTACACCACCACTAAGGGGAGATCACTACATACAGATTATACACCACCACTAGGAGGAGCTCACTACATACAGATTATACACCACCACTAGGGGGAGCTCACTACATACAGATTATACACCACCACTAGGGGGAGCTCACTACATACAGATTATACACCACCACTAGGGGGAGCTCACTACATACACATTATACACCACCACTAGGAGGAGATCACTACATACAGATTATACACCACCACTAGGGGAGGGTCACTACATACAGATTATACACCACTACTAGGGGGAGATCACTACATACAGATTATACACCACCACTAGGAGGAGATCACTACATACAGAATATACACCACCACTAGGGGGAGCTCACTACATACAGATTATACACCACCACTAGGGGGAGATCACTACATACAGATTATACACCACCACTAGGGGGAGATCACTACATACAGATTATACACCACCACTAGGGGGACATCACTACATACAGATTATACACCACCACTAGGGGGAGATCACTACATACAGATTATACACCACCACTAGGGGGAGCTCACTACATACAGATTATACACCACCACTAGGAGGAGATCACTACATACAGATTATACACCACCACTAGGGGGAGCTCACTACATACAGATTATACACCACCACTAGGGGGAGATCACTACATACAGATTATACACCACCACTAGGAGGAGATCACTACATACAGATTATACACCACCACTAGGGGGAGATCACTACATACAGATTATACACCACCACTAGGGGGACATCACTACATACAGATTATACACCACCACTAGGGGGAGATCACTACATACAGATTATACACCACCACTAGGGGGAGCTCACTACATACAGATTATACACCACCACTAGGAGGAGATCACTACATACAGATTATACACCACCACTAGGGGGAGCTCACTACATACAGATTATACACCACCACTAGGGGGAGATCACTACATACAGATTATACACCACCACTAGGGGGAGATCACTACATACAGATTATACACCACCTCTAGGGGGAGATCACTACATACAGATTATATACCACCACTAGGAGGAGATCACTACATACATATTATACACCACCACTAGGGGGAGATCACTACATACAGATTATATACCACCACTAGGAAGAGATCACTACATACAGATTATACACCACCACTATGGGGAGATCACTACATACAGATTATACACCACCACTATGGGGAGATCACTACATACAGATTATACACCACCACTAGGAAGAGATCACTACATACAGATTATACACCACCACTATGGGGAGATCACTACATACAGATTATACACCACCACTAGGGGGAGCTCACTACATACAGATTATACATCACCACTAGGAGGAGCTCACTACATACAGATTATACACCACCTCTAGGGGGAGCTCACTACATACAGATTATACACCACCACTAGGGGAGGGTCACTACATACAGATTATACACCACTACTAGGGGGAGATCACTACATACAGATTATACACCACCACTAGGAGGAGATCACTACATACAGATTATACACCACCACTAGGAAGAGATCACTACATACAGATTATACACCACCACTATGGGGACATCACTACATACAGATTATACACCACCACTAGGGGGACATCACTACATACAGATTATACACCACCACTAGGGGGAGATCACTACATACAGATTATACACCACCACTAGGAGGAGATCACTACATACAGATTATACACCACCACTAGGGGGAGCTCACTACATACAGATTATACACCACCACTAGGGGGAGATCACTACATACAGATTATACACCACCACTAGGGGGAGATCACTACATACAGATTATACACCACCTCTAGGGGGAAATCACTACATATAGATTATATACCACCACTAGGAGGAGATCACTACATACATATTATACACCACCACTAGGGGGAGCTCACTACATACAGATTATACACCACCACTAGGGGGAGCTCACTACATACAGATTATACACCACCACTAGGGGGAGATCACTACATACAGATTATACACCATCACTAGGAAGAGATCACTACATACAGATTATACACCACCACTAGGGGGAGATCACTACATACAGATTATATACCACCACTAGGAAGAGATCACTACATACAGATTATACACCACCACTAGGGGGAGCTCACTACATACAGATTATACATCACCACTAGGAGGAGCTCACTACATACAGATTATACACCACCTCTAGGGGGAGCTCACTTCATACAGATTATACACCACCACTAGGGGGAGCTCACTACATACAGATTATACACCACCACTAGGGGGAGCTCACTACATACAGATTATACACCACCACTAGGAGGAGCTCACTACATACAGATTATACACCACCACTATGGGGAGATCACTACATACAGATTATACACCACCACTAGGGGGAGATCACTACATACAGATTATACACCACCACTAGGGGGAGATCACTACATACACATTATACACCACCACTAGGGGGGAGCTCACTACATACAGATTATACACCACCACTAGGAGGAGCTCACTACATACATATTATACACCACCACTAGGGGGAGATCACTACATACAGATTATACACCACCACTAGGAGGAGATCACTACATACAGATTATACACCACCACTAGGAGGAGCTCACTACATACAGATTATACACCACCACTAGGGGGGGATCACTACATACAGATTATACACCACCACTAGGGAGAGATCACTACATACAGATTATACACCACCACTAGGAGGAGATCACTACATACAGATTATATACCACCACTAGGAGGAGATCACTACATACATATTATACACCACCACTAGGGGGAGATCACTACATACAGATTATACATCACCACTAGGGGGAGCTCACTACATACAGATTATACACCACCACTAGGGAGAGCTCACTACATACAGATTCTACACCACCACTAGGGGGAGATCACTACATACACATTATACACCACCACTAGGGGGAGCTCACTACATACAGATTATACACCACCACTAGGGGGAGCTCACTACATACAGATTATACACCACCACTAGGGGGAGATCACTACATACAGATTATACACCACCACTAGGAGGAGATCTCTACATACAGATTATACACCACCACTAGGGGGCGCTCACTACATACAGATTATACACCACCACTAGGGGGAGATTGCTACATACAGATTATACACCACCACTAGGGGGAGATCACTACATACAGGTTATACACCACCACTAGGGGGAGATCACTACATACAGATTATACACCACCACTAGGGGGCGCTCACTACATACAGATTATATACCACCACTAGGGGGAGATCACTACATACAGATTATACACCACCACTAGGGGGCGCTCACTACATACAGATTATACACCACCACTAGGGGGAGATTGCTACATACAGATTATACACCACCACTAGGGGGAGATCACTACATACAGATTATACACCACCACTAGGGGGCGCTCACTACATACAGATTATACACCACCACTAGGGGGAGATCACTACATACAGATTATACACCACCACTAGGGGGAGATCACTACATACAGATTATACACCACCACTAGGAGGAGATCACTACATACAGATTATACACCACCACTAGGGGGAGATCACTACATACATATTATACACCACCACTAGGGGGAGATCACTACATACAGATTATACACCACCACTAGGGGGAGATCACTACATACAGATTATACACCACCACTAGGGGGAGCTCATTACATACAGATTATACACCACCACTAGGGGTAGCTCACTACATACAGATTATACACCACCACTAGGGGGAGATCACTACATACAGATTATACACCACCACTAGGGGGAGATCACTACATGCACACTTCCTCTGCTCTCTTTGACTTTAACCCTTTGTTGTCTTTGCAGTATTCCCGGCAGGTTGATGATCGCTTTGGCGCTTACGTTGCTTGTGCGTTTATCGTCTTCCTATTCGTGTGTTTCGTGCAGATCCTGATTGTTCCGCAGTGAGTAGGTTTATCTCTTCTCCCCTGTGAGAGCAGCTCAGTTATAGTTAGAGCTGAAATACAACAATATGAGACCCCCACCCCTGGGGGTCTTCTCGTGTATCCTTAGCCCCTCTCTCTGTGATTGCAGCTCCACCTTCATGCTGGGCTTCTATGTCTCCTGCTTCCTCATCCTGATCCTTGTGCTGAGCGTCTCCCTCATCTACTCCTGTATTAAGGTAAGTGGTGGCCCCTCCATCCCTTCCCCGGCTACATCAGCCCTTCCCCCAGCACTGCAGCCCCTCCCTTAGCATCGCAGCCCCCTCCCCCAGCTCCGCAGCCCTTCCCTCAGTAGCGCAGCCTTTCCCCCAGCTCCCCAGCCCCTTTCCCAGCACTGCAGCCCCTCCCCCAATACCACCACCCTTCCTTCAGTACCCCAGCTCTTCCCTCAGTACCACAGACCACCTCTCAGTAGCGCAGCCCCTCCTCCACCACCACAGCCCTTCTCTCAGTACCCCGGCCCTTCTCTCTGTACCCCGGCCCTTCTCTCTGTACCCCGGCCCTTTTCTCAGTCCCCCGGCCCTTCTCTCAGTACCCCGGCCCTTCTCTCAGTAGTGCGGTCCTTCTCTCTGTACCCCGGCCCTTCCCTCAGTACCCCGGCCCTTCTCTCAGTACCCCGGCCCTTCTCTCTGTACCCCGGCCCTTCTCTCTGTACCCCGGCCCTTCTCTCAGTACCCCGGCCCTTCTCTCAGTACCCCGGCCCTTCTCTCAGTACCCCGGCCCTTCTCTCTGTACCTCGGCCCTTCTCTCTGTACCTCGGCCCTTCTCTCAGTACCCCGGCCCTTCTCTCTGTACCCCGGCCCTTCTCTCAGTACCCCGGCCCTTCTCTCTGTACCCCGGCCCTTCTCTCAGTACCCCGGCCCTTCTCTCAGTACCCCGGCCCTTCTCTCAGTACCCCGGCCCTTCTCTCAGTACCCCGGCCCTTCTCTCAGTACCCCGGCCCTTCTCTCAGTACCCCGGCCCTTCTCTCTGTACCCCGGCCCTTCTGTCTGTACCCCGGCCCTTCTCTCAGTACCCCGGCCCTTCTCTCAGTACCCCGGCCCTTCTCTCAGTACCCCGGCCCTTCTCTCAGTACCCCGGCCCTTCTCTCAGTAGTGCGGTCCTTCTCTCAGTACCCCGGCCCTTCTCTCAGTAGTGCAGTCCTTCCCTCAGTACCCCGGTCCTTCTCTCAGTACCCCAGCCCTTATCTCAGTACCCCGGCCCTTCTCTCAGTACCCCTGCCCTTGTCTCAGTAGTGCGGTCCTTCTCTCAGTACCCCGGCCCTTCTCTCAGTAGTGCAGTCCTTCCCTCAGTACCCCGGTCCTTCTCTCAGTACCCCAGCCCTTATCTCAGTACCCCGGCCCTTGTCTCAGTAGTGCGGTCCTTCCCTCAGTACCCCGGCCCTTCTCTCAGTACCCCTGCCCTTGTCTCAGTAGTGCGGTCCTTCCCTCAGTACCCCGGCCCTTCTCTCAGTACCCCGGCCCTTCCCTCAGTACCCCGGCCCTTCTCTCAGTACCCCGGCCCTTCTCTCAGTACCCCGGCCCTTCTCTCAGTACCCCGGCCCTTCTCTCAGTACCCCGGCCCTACTCTCAGTACCCCGGCCCTTCTCTCAGTACCCCGGCCCTTCTCTCAGTACCCCGGCCCTTCTCTCAGTACCCCGGCCCTTCTCTCAGTAGTGCGGTCCTTCCCTCAGTACCCCGGCCCTTCCCTCAGTACCCCGGCCCTTCTCTCAGTACCCCGGCCCTTCTCTCAGTACCCCGGCCCTTCTCTCAGTACCCCGGCCCTTCTCTCAGTACCCCGGCCCTTCTCTCAGTACCCCGGCCCTTCTCTCAGTACCCCGGCCCTTCTCTCAGTACCCCGGCCCTTCTCTCAGTACCCCGGCCCTTCCCTCAGTACCCCGGCCCTTCCCTCAGTACCCCGGCCCTTCTCTCAGTACCCCGGCCCTTCTCTCAGTAGCGCAGCCCTTCCCTCAGTAGTACAGCATTTCCCTCAGTAGCGCAGCCCTTCCCTCAGTAGTACAGCATTTCCCTCAGTAGCGCAGCCCTTCCCTCAGTAGTACGGCATTTCCCTCAGTAGTACGGCATTTCCCTCAGTAGCGCGGCACTTCCCTCAGTAGTACAGCACTTCCCTCAGTAGCACAGCATTTCCCTCAGTAGTACAGCATTTCCCTCAGTAGCGCAGCCCTTACCTCAGTAGTACAGCATTTCCCTCAGTAGCGCAGCCCTTCCCTCAGTAGTACAGCATTTCCCTCAGTAGCGCGCCCCTTCCCTCAGTAGTACAGCATTTCCCTCAGTAGCGCAGCCCTTCCCTCAGTAGGACAGCATTTCCCTCAGTAGTACGGCATTTCCCTCAGTAGCGCAGCCCTTCCTTCAGTAGCACAGCATTTCCCTCAGTAGTACAGCATTTCCCTCAGTAGCGCAGCCCTTCCCTCAGTAGTACAGCATTTCCCTCAGTAGTACAGCATTTCCCTCAGTAGTACAGCATTTCCCTCAGTAGCGCAGCCCTTACCTCAGTAGTACAGCATTTCCCTCAGTAGCGCAGCCCTTCCCTCAGTAGTACAGCATTTCCCTCAGTAGCGCGCCCCTTCCCTCAGTAGCGTGCCCCTTCCCTCAGTAACGCAGCCCTTCCCTCAGTAGCGGAGCCATTCTCTCGGTAGCGCAGCATTTCTCTTGGTAGCGCAGCCCTTCCCTCGGTAGCGCAGCATTTCTCTCGGTAGCGCAGCCGTTGCACACAGCAGGACGTGAGACTAACTCGCTTATATGAGGAAACACTTGTTACAATGTGTCAGGGAAGGTAAGGTCCATCAGCCTGGCAAACTGTAACTGGGACTAACATGATTAGACTGTAAGCTCTTGGGCCCAGCGTCACCTCCTCTGCTTCCTTCCTGCAGCTCTTTCCATCTCCGCTCCAGACTTTGTCTAAGAAGATTGTACAGTCTCGGACTAACAGCACAGCGGTGGGGATCTGCACCATCATCCTCGTCTTCCTCTCCTCATTCATTAACATGGTAAGATTGGACACAGCTGAGGATCTGTCACAGTGGCTCAGACTCAGGTCACATCCAAAGCTCCACATCAGATTCTATGCTGCATTCACAGATCGGCTCTTACATCATGTGTTATACTCCAGTCACCCCCATAGCTGCGGTGACAGATCGGCTCTTACATCATGTTTTATACTCCAGTCACCCCCAGAGCTGCAGTCTCAGATCTGCTCTTACATCATGTGTTATACTCCAGTCACCCCCAGAGCTGCAGTCACAGATCTGCTCTTACATCATGTGTTATACTCCAGTCACCCCCAGAGCTGCAGTCACAGATCTGCTCTTACATCATGTGTTATACTCCAGTCACCCCCAGAGCTGCGGTCATAGATCGGCTCTTACATCATGTGTTATAATCCAGTCCCCGCAGAGCTGCGGTCACAGATCTGCTCTTACATCATGTGTTATACTCTAGTCACCCCCAGAGCTGCGGTAATAGATCGGCTCTTACATTATGGGGTCATTTACTAAGGGCCCGATTCGCGTTTTCCCGACGTGTTACCCGAATATTTCCGATTTGCGCCGATTTTCCCTGAATTGCCCCGGGATTTTGCCGCATGCGATCGGATTGTGGCGCATCGGCGCTGGCATGCACGCGGCGGAAATCGGGGGGCGTGGCCGAACAAAAACCCGACGGATTTGGAAAAACCGTCGCATTTAAAAAAAAAAAAAGTGTTGCTGGACACGCCCTTACCTGCACCCAGCGGAGGACGGCGAACTTGAGTGCATTCCGGCGGGCCTCGGGGAACTTCAGCGCAGCAACGCCACCTGGTGGACGTCGGAGGAACTACCTTAGTGAATCCTGGCCGGACCCGAATCCACCACAGAGAAAGCGCCGCTAGATCGCGAATGGACCGGGTAAGTAAATCTGCCCCTATGTGTTATACTCCAGTCACCCCTAGAGCTGCATCATGTGTTATACTCCAGTCATCCCCAGAGCTGCGGTCACCTCTGTCTTCCTTCCATCCTTGCAGTTCACGTGCAGCAGGACGGATCTGCGGAGATGTCTGGCTGTGGAGCACAATGTCCCCCTGAACAGTGTAACCCCATGTCTGGTGACCGCCCTGAACTACAGCCTGAGCACGGAGCGCGGCTTCTGTGGGGACCCGGCCCCCAGCTGTAACTTTCCAGAGGTAATGCCGGACCCCTGTAGCCGGAGATATCCTGAACACCAGGAGAAGACAGAGGGGTGCGGACAGATGGGTGTAGACAGACCTTTACCATTATCCCTGCAGCCGCGAGGCAGTGGCGACATGCAGGGGGCGGGGCCTCTTCCTGTATCACGGTCCCTGGTGACGCCCATTATACATGACTTGTATTGGGAGACGTTTTGGGGCTCAGGGAGAGCTCACACTTCGGCTTCTGTGGCTGGAGACATTTTCACTCTGTATTTCGTGAGTTATTAATGCAGGACAATAAATATTTAGCTTTTTATAGTAATTATAGTGATCACTTTCTTTAAAGGGAACCTTTCACCACATTTTCACATAAACAGCTAGTGACAGGTTCCTATAGAGCCCTAGTAACAGCAGCCGCTACATCCTCCATGCTGCTGCTGGGATTTCATGCGCTCAGATATGTGCATGGAGTACAGTTTGCTAATGTTAGGAGGCTAAAGGACCTGTGATGATGTCAGCCTGGTCACATGACATTAGCCCACGCCCTCTGCCTCGCTCTAGATATCTCTGGATATGACTCTGATCTGAGGAAAACAATTTTTTGATAAAACATCTAGTGGCAGGTTCCTATAGCGCCCTGACACCTTCTATATGTAAAAATGTGATGACACGTTCACTTTTAACGCAACATTTTGTGTTGCTATGAATGTGACTCCCCCTGCTGGTCAGTGCTGATCCTGCAGCTGCAGTCCTCACACTGCTCTGTTCTCTCCCTGCAGTACTTCACCGCCTGCATCCTCCTCACACTGCTGTTCTCTCCCTGCATCCTCCTCACACTGCTGTTCTCTCCCTGCATCCTCCTCACACTGCTGTTCTCTCCCTGCATCCTCCTCACACTGCTGTTCTCTCCCTGCAGCCTTCTCACACTGCTGTTCTCTCCCTGCATCCACCTCACACTGCTGTTCTCTCCCTGCATCCTCCTCACACTGCTGTTCTCTCCCTGCATCCTCCTCACACTGCTGCTCTCTACCTTCATCCTCCTCACACTGCTGCTCTCTACCTGCAGCCTCATCACACTACTGTTCTCTCCCTGCATCCTCCTCACACTGCTGTTCTCTCCCTGTATCCTCCTCACACTGCTGTTCTCTCCCTGCATCCTCCTCACACTGCTGTTCTCTACCTGCATCCCCCTCACACTGCTGTTCTCTCCCTGCATCCTCCTCACACTGCTGTTCTCTCCCTGCATCCTCCTCACACTGCTGTTCTATCCCTGCAGTACTTCACCTCCTGCATCCTCCTCACACTACTGTTCTCTCCCTGCATCCTCCTCACACTGCTGTTCTCTCCCTGCATCCTCCTCACACTGCTGTTCTCTCCCTGTATCCTCCTCACACTGCTGTTCTCTCCCTGCATCCTCCTCACACTGCTGTTCTCTCCCTGCAGCCTCATCACACTGCTGTTCTCTCCCTGCAGCCTCATCACACTGCTGTTCTCTCCCTGCATCCTCCTCACACTGCTGCTCTCTACCTTCATCCACCTCACACTGCTGCTCTCTACCTTCATCCTCCTCACACTGCTGCTCTCTACCTGCATCCCCCTCACACTGCTGTTCTATCCCTGCAGTACTTCACCTCCTGCATCCTCCTCACACTACTGTTCTCTCCTTGCATCCTCCTCACACTGTTGTTCTCTCCCTGCAGTACTCCATGTCCTGCTGCCTCCTCACACTGCTGTTCTCTCCCTGCAGTACTCCATGTCCTGCTGCCTCCTCACACTGCTGTTCTCTCCCTGCAGTACTCCATGTCCTGCTGCCTCCTCACACTGCTGTTCTCTCTCGGCAGTACTCCATGTCCTGCTGCCTCCTCACACTGTTGTTCTCTCCCTGCAGTACTTCACCTCCTGCATCCTCCTCACACTGCTGTTCTCTCCCTGCAGTACTCCATGTCCTGCTGCCTCCTCACACTGTTGTTCTCTCCCTGCAGTACTTCACCGCCTGCATCCTCCTCACACTGCTGTTCTCTCCCTGCATCCTCCTCACACTGCTGTTCTCTCCCTGCATCCTCCTCACACTGCTGTTCTCTCCCTGCATCCTCCTCACACTGCTGTTCTCTCCCTGCAGCCTCCTCACACTGCTGTTCTATCCCTGCATCCACCTCACACTGCTGTTCTCTCCCTGCATCCTCCTCACACTGCTGCTCTCTACCTTCATCCTCCTCACACTGCTGTTCTCTCCCTGCATCCTCCTCACACTGCTGTTCTCTCCCTGCATCCTCCTCACACTGCTGTTCTCTCCCTGCATCCTCCTCACACTGCTGCTCTCTACCTTCATCCTCCTCACACTGCTGCTCTCTACCTGCACACCTCACACTGCTGTTCTATCCCTGCAGTACTTCACCGCCTGCATCCTCCTCACACTGCTGTTCTCTCCCTGCATCTTCCTCACACTGCTGTTCTCTCCCTGCATCCTCCTCACACTGCTGTTCTCTCCCTGCATCCTCCTCACACTGCTGTTCTCTCCCTGCATCCTCCTCACACTGCTGTTCTCTCCCTGCATCCTCCTCACACTGCTGTTCTCTCCCTGCATCCTCCTCACACTGCTGTTCTCTCCCTGCATCCTCCTCACACTGCTGTTCTCTCCCTGCATCCTCCTCACACTGCTGCTCTCTACCTTCATCCTCCTCACACTGCTGCTCTCTACCTGCATCCCCCTCACACTGCTGTTCTATCCCTGCAGTACTTCACCTCCTGCATCCTCCTCACACTGCTGTTCTCTCCTTGCATCCTCCTCACACTGCTGTTCTCTCCCTGCAGTACTCCATGTCCTGCTGCCTCCTCACACTGCTGTTCTCTCCCTGCAGTACTCCATGTCCTGCTGCCTCCTCACACTGCTGTTCTCTCCCTGCAGTACTCCCATGTCCTGCTGCCTCCTCACACTGCTGTTCTCTCCCTGCAGTACTCCCATGTCCTGCTGCCTCCTCACACTGCTGTTCTCTCCCTGCAGTACTCCATGTCCTGCTGCCTCCTCACACTGCTGTTCTCTCCCTGCAGTACTCCATGTCCTGCTGCCTCCTCACACTGTTGTTCTCTGCCTGCAGTACTTCACCTCCTGCATCCTCCTCACACTGCTGTTCTCTCCCTGCAGTACTCCATGTCCTGCTGCCTCCTCACACTGCTCTGTTCTCTCCCTGCAGTACTTCACCTCCTGCATCCTCCTCAGCCTCCTCGCCTGCTCGGTCTTTCTCCAGATCAGCAGCATTGGGAAGCTCATCCTCCTGCTGATCATGGACCTGGTCTACGTCCTGATAGTGGAGATCCCGCAGGTGGCGCTCTTCGACAATGCAGATCTGTTGGTGGCGGCCAATGGGATGTGAGTAGAACTATTGGGGCGATCTGCTAGTTCAGGGCTGTTTGGGGTGGGAGACTCGTCTTGCTCCCGGTGTAATGCAGTGTATGGGGGGGGGGGGCGCCCTCTGGTGAGGAAGTGGTGGTACAGCGGTTACTAATCCTCTCTTCTTGTCTTCTAGTGATTTATCCAACTCCACCACAAACTGGTAAGAGAATGACCCGTGTGATACTGGATTATATCACACGCATGTTATACGGGATTAGATTACATGTTATATGGGATTATATTAAACACGTGTTATGCGGGACTAGATTACACGCGTGTTATACGGGATTAGATTACACACATTATACATGATTAGATTACACGCGTGTTATGCGGGATTAGATTACACGCGTGTTATGCGGGATTAGATTACACGCGTGTTATATGGAATTAGATTACATGCATGTTATACGGGATTAGATTACACACATGTTATGCGGGATTAGATTACACATGTGTTATGCGGGATTATATTACACGTATGGTATACGGGATTAGATTACACGCGTGTTATGCGGGATTAGATTACACACGTGTATTATACGGGATTAGATTACACACGTGTATTATACGGGATTAGATTACACACGTGATATGCGGGATTAGATTACACACGTGTTATGCGGGATTAGATTACACGTGTGTTATGCGGGATTAGATTACACGTGTGTTATGCGGGATTAGATTACACGCATGTTATACAGGATTAGATTACACGCGTGTTATGCGGGATTAGATTACACGTGTGTTATACCGGATTAAAATAGATTATGCCGGGGGCCTGTATCATGTTATTCTGTCCTTTTATTTTATTCAACCTCTGACCCTGGAGATTTATTCATCAATTTATCACGATTTTCAGAACTTGCAACTTTGCGAATCATAGATCACACAGACGCATCACACAGACGCATCACACAGACGCATGTATCACATCAGGTTCTGATGACCTGTGACCGCAGCAGAGGTCATGACCCTGACCCCATCTCCTTGTATCTGGCAGTACGGACGCCGCTCCCAGAGTCACCCTGAAGATCACTACTCCCATCATCATCAGCGTCTTTGTGCTGGCGCTCTACCTCCATGCGCAGCAGGTGGAGTCCACGGCACGGCTGGATTTCCTCTGGAAGTTGCAGGTACAAGGGGGGGCCACGGCATCACACACTGACCACAGGGGGCGCTGTGTCTGACGTGTCCCTTGTGTATCCCAGGCCACGGAGGAGAAGGAGGAGATGGAGGAGCTGCAGGCCTACAACCGCCGCCTGCTGCACAACATTCTCCCCAAGGACGTGGCTGCGCATTTCCTGGCGCGGGAGCGACGCAACGATGAGCTGTACTACCAGTCCTGCGAGTGCGTCGCCGTCATGTTCGCTTCCATCAGCAACTTCTCAGAATTCTACGTGGAGCTTGAGGCAAATAACGAGGGCGTGGAGTGTCTGCGCCTCCTCAACGAGATCATTGCCGACTTTGATGAGGTAATAGTGCGGGGGTGAGGACAGGGATCATGCACACAGTGATGTCACAGTACAGTATAATACAGCAATGTAACAGGGCATGTATAGCGCACACATCGACGTCACGGCGCACGTATAAGGCAGACAGTGATGTCACAGCCCATTTATAATGCACACAGTGATGTCACAGCCCATTTATAACGCACACAGTGATGTCACAGCCCATTTATAACGCACACAGTGACGTCACAGCGCAGTATAACGCACACAGCGATGTCACAGCGCAGTATAACGCACACAGTGAAGTCACAGCGCATGTATAACGCACGCAGTGATGTCACAGCGCACGTATAACGCACACAGTGATGTCACAGCCCAGGTATAACGCACACAGTGATGTCACAGCCCAGTATAACGCACACAGTGATGTCACAACGCAGTATAACGCACACAGTGATGTCACAGCCCGGTATAATGCACACAATGATGTCACAGCGCACGTATAACGCACACAGTGATGTCACAGCGCAGTATAACGCACACAGTGATGTCACAGCGCAGTATAATGCACACAGTGATGTCACAGCCCAGGTATAAAGCACACAGTGATGTCACGGCGCACGTATAACGCACACAGTGATGTCACAGCGCACGTATAACGCACACAGTGATGTCACAACGCAGTATAACGCACACAGTGACGTCACGGCGCACGTATAACGCACACAGTGACGTCACGGCGCAGTATAACGCACACAGTGACGTCACGGCGCACGTATAACGCACACAGTGACGTCACGGCGCACGTATAACGCACACAGTGACGTCACGGCGCACGTATAACGCACACAGTGACGTCACGGCGCACGTATAACGCACACAGTGACGTCACGGCGCACGTATAACGCACACAGTGACGTCACGGCGCACGTATAACGCACACAGTGACGTCACGGCGCACGTATAACGCACACAGTGACGTCACGGCGCACGTATAACGCACACAGTGACGTCACGGCGCACGTATAACGCACACAGTGACGTCACGGCGCACGTATAACGCACACAGTGACGTCACGGCGCACGTATAACGCACACAGTGACGTCACGGCGCACGTATAACGCACACAGTGACGTCACGGCGCACGTATAACGCACACAGTGACGTCACGGCGCACGTATAACGCACACAGTGACGTCACGGCGCACGTATAACGCACACAGTGACGTCACGGCGCACGTATAACGCACACAGTGACGTCACGGCGCACGTATAAGGCACACAGTGACGTCACGGCGCACGTATACCGCACACAGTGACGTCACATCGCACGTATACCGCACACAGTGACGTCACATCGCACGTATAACGCACACAGTGACGTCACAGCGCAGTATAACGCACACAGTGACGTCACAGCGCAGTATAACGCACACAGTGACGTCACAGCGCACGTATAACGCACACAGTGACGTCACAGCGCACGTATAACGCACACAGTGACGTCACAGCGCACGTATAACGCACACAGTGACGTCACAGCGCACGTATAACGCACACAGTGACGTCACAGCGCAGTATAACGCACACAGTGACGTCACAGCGCAGTATAACGCACACAGTGACGTCACAGCGCAGTATAACGCACACAGTGACGTCACAGCGCAGTATAACGCACACAGTGACGTCACAGCGCAGTATAACGCACACAGTGACGTCACAGCGCACGTATAATGCACACAGTGACGTCACAGCGCACGTATAATGCACACAGTGACGTCACAGCGCACGTATAATGCACACAGTGATGTCACAGCGCACGTATAATGCACACAGTGATGTCACAGCGCATGTATAATACGCAGGGTTATTTAGCTGTTGTGTTTGGCTCCTGAGTCTCCTTACTTATGGCACCATCTAGTGGTGGCCTGATGTAACTGCCTCCTCGGTTACAGATCATCAGTGAGGACGAGTTTCGGCAGCTGGAGAAGATCAAGACCATCGGCAGCACCTACATGGCGGCGTCAGGACTCAACGACACGACCTACGACAAGGCGGGAAAGTCCCACATCAAAGCCCTGGCCGACTACGCCATGAGACTGATGGATCAGATGAAATACATCAACGAGCATTCATTCAACAACTTCCAGATGAAGATAGGTGCGTGCAGAGCGGGATCATACAGAGAAGTAGGGGATCATACAGAGCAGGAGGAGGGGAACATACAGAGCAGGAGGAGGGGAACATACAGAGCAGGAGGAGGGGAACATACAGAGCAGGAGGAGGGGAACAGGAACATACAGAGCAGGAGGAGGGGAACATACAGAGCAGGAGGAGGGGAACATACAGAGCAGGAGAGGAGGGGATCATACAGAGCAGGAGGAGGGGGATCATACAGAGCAGGAGGAGGATGGGATCATACAGAGCAGGAGGAGGGGAACATACAGAGCAGGAGGAGTAGGAGGATGGGATCATACAGAGCAGGAGGAGGGGAACATACAGAGCAGGAGGAGTAGGAGGATGGGATCATACAGAGCAGGATGAGGGGAACATACAGAGCAGGAGGAGTAGGAGGATGGGATCATACAGAGCAGGAGGAGGAGGATGGGATCATACAGAGCAGGAGGAGGAGGATGGGATCATACAGAGCAGGAGGAGGAGGAGGGGATCATACAGAGCAGGAGGAGGAGGAGGGGATCATACAGAGAGAGCAGGAGGAGGGGATCATACAGAGAGAGCAGGAGGAGGGGATCATACAGAGAGAGCAGGAGGAGGGGATCATACAGAGCAGCAGGAGGAGGAGGATGGGATCATACAGAGCAGGAGGATGGGATCATACAGAGCAGGAGGAGGGGAACATGCAAAGCAGGAGGAGGGGATCATACAAAACAGCAGGAGGAGGGGAACATACAGAGCAGGAGGAGGAGGGGATCATACAGAGGAGGAGGAGGGGATCATACAGAGGAGGAGGAGGGGATCATACAGAGGAGGAGGAGGGGATCATACAGAGCAGGAGGAGGGGATCATACAGAGCAGGAGGGGATCATACAGAGCAGGAGGAGGGGATCATACAGAGCAGGAGGAGGGGATCATACAGAGCAGGAGGAGGGGATCATACAGAGCAGGAGGAGGGGATCATACAGAGCAGGAGGAGGGGATCATACAGAGCAGGAGGAGGGGATCATACAGAGCAGGAGGAGGAGGAGGGGAACATACAGAGGAGGAGGGGAACATACAAAACAGCAGGAGGAGGGGAACATACAGAGCAGGAGGAGGGGAACATACAGAGCAGGAGGAGGAGGATGAGATCATACAGAGCAGGAGGATGGGAACATACAGAGCAGGAGGAGGAGGATGGGATCATACAGAGCAGGAGGAGGGAAACATACAGAGCAGGAGGAGGAGGAGGGGATCATACAAAACAGCAGGAGGAGGGGAACATACAGAGCAGGAGGAGGGGATCATACAGGTGATCTGTCAAATGTTAATCCACAGGACTGAACATGGGGCCGGTGGTTGCTGGGGTGATTGGAGCCCGGAAACCCCAGTACGATATTTGGGGAAACACGGTAAATGTGGCGAGCCGCATGGACAGCACAGGGGTCCCTGAGAGGATACAGGTAGGTGCTGCTCAGGTGTGTGTACATGTGTGGGTGAGGTGGGTGCTGCTCAGGTGTGTGTTCATGTGTGGGTGAGGTGGGTGCTGCTCAGGTGTGTGTACATGTGCGGGTGCTGCTCAGGTAGGTACATGTGAGGCTGAGGTGTACATGTGCGGGTGAGGTAGGTGCTGTAGGTAGGTAGAGGCTGAGCTGTGGTTACTGTTGCAGGTGACATCGGACCTTCAGCAGGTCCTGTCGGGCTGTAACTACTCCCTGGAGTGCCGGGGGGTGGTCAAGGTCAAAGGTAAAGGAGAAATGACGACCTACTTCCTGAATCACGGCCCCTCCAGCAGTTAGCGCAACGGGAGAAGCTCCGCCCTCACCGAGCATCGGAGCCACGGGCACAGAGCCACGAGGCTGCCAGCGGCTCCAGCACCAAAGATCCGGATCCTCGTAGGGAGCAGCGCAGGACGGGATTATTTATTACAGCCGCTCATTGATTTCCTCTATGAAGGAAGGACGACAGGAATGTATGCTGGTACCAGACCCGATGCTGCAGGGGCCACCGGAACCGTCCACGGGGAACACCCCCTCCCCCGGCACCAGCAATGGATCAGGACGTCTCTTAATCCGGATGGGAATATTCTGGTTTCTGCCCTGTAACACGTAAACCTGACATGAACCTGTTGCCATAGAGATCAGTGTGGCCCCTCCCCCCACGGGTCACAGGTTCACCTCCGCCCCGGGAAGATCTGCACTTTTTGTAATTTTATTTTGTAATATTTTTGCCTGGGAAAAAAAAACCCTAAACCACAGATGATATATTTTGTAAATTGTATACAAAGGACGAGAGCAACCGACCCGCATCCACCCTGTACAGAACCAGGCGCCGCTCATCTCCTCCGGTGTTACTCTGGTTACAGACGCGGCAGCTTTACAGGAGGCACAGTATATACCGCACAGTGACCTGCTCCCCGTATACCGTAATATACCGCATCATGTAACATAAGTAATACACCGCGCACCGTAACATGCGTAATATACTACAGCACACCGTAACATATGTAATACACAGCGCACCGTAACACGGGTAATACACCGCACACCGTAATATACCGCACACGGTAACATATGTAATACACAGCGCACCGTAACACGGGTAATACACCGCGCACCATAACGCGCGTAATACACCACGCACCGTAACACGCGTAATACACCACGCACCGTAACACGCGTACTGCTGCAGGCGTCTGCTGGCAGTGAAGGGGTTACTGCCTCCTGTGAAGCCGCCAGGTCTCTCATTACGCTTCCGCACGTCTCTAGAGATTTCTGGGACTTTTCTTGTAATATTTATATTGCACATATTTAAACAGCACCATCTGGGCCACACCCCCGCGGGACCGCAGGCCCCTCCCCCGCACTGCACCGGGGCATCACTCACATCGGCGACGTCTTTTGTTGGTTATTTGGTGCAGCGTTGATTTCCCATGGAAACTACATCTACATTAAATGCTGTTTTACTGGAGTCAGTGCAGACGAGTAGTCACTGGAGGGGGGAGGGGGCAAGGACCCAACATTTCATACTCTAATCCCATCTAGAGCTGCACAAAAAATTACTGTAGCTGCTTCCCTGTAGATGGCAGGAGCAGATTTGATGTTACTAATGAAGACACAATGGGGCAGATTCATCAAGCAGTCCTATTGGCAACCAATCACAGCTCCCTTTTAAAATATTCATGAGCACTGGTAAAATGAAAGCTGAGCTGTGATTGGTTGCCATGGGCAAGTACAGTCATGGCCATAAGTTTTCAGAATGACACAAATATTATATTGTCACATGATGTGTTGCCCTCTGGTTTGTCAGATGTTTTTATCACATACAGAAATACAAGTAGAGATAACCATGGTTAACAGAAGAGAAACAATGATGTCAGCCTCTAGACAGATTGATCTCCAGCCCTGTCCTCATCAGCACCCGCACCTGTGTTACTGGAGACATCACTGACACCATGGCAGCTGCTCCTTTTAAGGCGCCTGCAATGAAGTTGAAATGTGTTTTTGGGGAAAAAGTTCATTTTCTAGGCAAATATTGACTTTGTAATTAATTGTTGTTAATCTGATCCCTCTGTATAACATTCTGGAGTATATGCAAATTGCCATTATAAAACCCGATGCAGTAGACTTTGTAAAACTTAACATTTGTATCATTCTCAAAACTTATGGCCATGAATGTAGAAATATTGTGACTTTCAGAAAGCTTGATATACTGCCCCAATGTTCAAGAAGCAAAGACCCTGGAGGTGACATTCGACCTCCACAACCCCTCCGGGGGGCGCTCCCTCTCCGGGGGGGGATATAGCACATACATGTACTGGTAATACTCCCCTCCTCCTCCGGGGGGCGCTCCCTCTCCGGGGGGATATAGCACATACATGTACTGGTAATGCTCCCCTCCTCCTCCGGGGGGCGCTCCCTCTCCGGGGGGATATAGCACATACATGTACTGGTAATGCTCCCCTCCTCCTCCGGGGGGCGCTCCCTCTCCGGGGGGATATAGCACATACATGTACTGGTAATGCTCCCCTCCTCCTCCGGGGGGCGCTCCCTCTCCGGGGGGATATAGCACATACATGTACTGGTAATGCTCCCCTCCTCCTCCGGGGGGCGCTCCCTCTCCGGGGGGATATAGCACATACATGTACTGGTAATGCTCCCCTCCTCCTCCGGGGGGCGCTCCCTCTCCGGGGGGATATAGCACATACATGTACTGGTAATGCTCCCCTCCTCCTCCGGGGGGCGCTCCCTCTCCGGGGGGATATAGCACATACATGTACTGGTAATGCTCCCCTCCTCCTCCGGGGGGCGCTCCCTCTCCGGGGGGATATAGCACATACATGTACTGGTAATACTCCCCTCCTCCTCCGGGGGGCGCTCCCTCTCCGGGGGGATATAGCACATACATGTACTGGTAATGCTCCCCTCCTCCTCCGGGGGGCGCTCCCTCTCCGGGGGGATATAGCACATACATGTACTGGTAATACTCCCCTCCTCCTCCGGGGGGCGCTCCCTCTCCGGGGGGATATAGCACATACATGTACTGGTAATACTCCCCTCCTCCTCCGGGGGGCGCTCCCTCTCCGGGGGGATATAGCACATACATGTACTGGTAATACTCCCCTCCTCCTCCGGGGGGCATAGCACATACATGTACTGGTAATACTCCCCTCCTCCTCCGGGGGGCGCTCCCTCTCCGGGGGGATATAGCACATACATGTACTGGTAATACTCCCTCCTCCTCCGGGGGGCGATCCCTCTCCGGGGGGATATAGCACATACATGTACTGGTAATAGTCCCTCCTCCTCCAGGGGGCGCTCCCTCTCCGGGGGGATATAGCACATACATGTACTGGTAATAGTCCCTCCTCCTCCGGGGGGCATAGCACATACATGTACTGGTAATACTCCCCTCCTCCTCCGGGGGGCGCTCCCTCTCCGGGGGGATATAGCACATACATGTACTGGTAATACTCCCTCCTCCTCCGGGGGGCGCTCCCTCTCCGGGGGGATATAGCACATACATGTACTGGTAATAGTCCCTCCTCCTCCAGGGGGCGCTCCCTCTCCGGGGGGATATAGCACATACATGTACTGGTAATAGTCCCTCCTCCTCCGGGGGGCGCTCCCTCTCCGGGGGGATATAGCACATACATGTACTGGTAATACTCCCCTCCTCCTCCGGGGGGCGCTCCCTCTCCGGGGGGATATAGCACATACATGTACTGGTAATACTCCCCTCCTCCTCCAGGGGGCGCTCCCTCTCCGGGGGGATATAGCACATACATGTACTGGTAATACTCCCTCCTCCTCCGGGGGGCGCTCCCTCTCCGGGGGGATATAGCACATACATGTACTGGTAATACTCCCCTCCTCCTCCGGGGGGCGCTCCCTCTCCGGGGGGATATAGCACATACATGTACTGGTAATACTCCCTCCTCCTCCGGGGGGCGCTCCCTCTCCGGGGGGATATAGCACATACATGTACTGGTAATGCTCCCCTCCTCCTCCGGGGGGCGCTCCCTCTCCGGGGGGATATAGCACATACATGTACTGGTAATACTCCCTCCTCCTCCGGGGGGCGCTCCCTCTCCGGGGGGATATAGCACATACATGTACTGGTAATACTCCCCTCCTCCTCCGGGGGGCGCTCCCTCTCCGGGGGGATATAGCACATACATGTACTGGTAATACTCCCCTCCTCCTCCGGGGGGCGCTCCCTCTCCGGGGGGATATAGCACATACATGTACTGGTAATACTCCCTCCTCCTCCGGGGGGCGCTCCCTCTCCGGGGGGATATAGCACATACATGTACTGGTAATACTCCCTCCTCCTCCGGGGGCGCTCTCTCTTTGGGGACACGTAGCACAGGACGAGATCTGAACACATTTGGTTTATTGTTACAATGTCGCTGCCTTACAAAGGCAATAACGTAAAAGGAAAATTACACCGAGTGCAGCAACTGTGCCGCAACCGCTCCTGTGTGAAGTCACAGAGGCAAATAAAAGGCAGGTATGAGGACTCAGCCCCGCCCCCAGCAGCAGAGGGCGGGGTCAGACGTTATAGTCGGGCGATTTACTCTGTGGCTGTCGCAGTCGGATCTGCAGGGTGGTGACCGCTCCGACAGTGACGTGGAAGAAGAGCTGCCACAGCGTCCGCTGCTCATGCACGTACAAGTTACACAGGCAGAGCAGCCCGAACGCCAGGAACGACTTCATATTCCTCCAACTCGTGCAGCACAAGAACAGGTAACACTGAAACAGAAAGACAGACCCTCAACATCTGCACAGAGCAACAGAAAAGACCAGCACAAGGGGCCGAAGATGTAAAATCGGACCGGCCATGTAACCCACTGGGGAAAATCCCAGGGGCCGACTGGCCTGGGGCTAGTGGTGGTGTATAATCTGTATGTAGTGATCTCCCCCTAGTGGTGGTGTATAATCTGTATGTAGTGATCTCCCCCTAGTGGTGGTGTATAATCTGTATGTAGTGAGCTCCCCCTAGTGGTGGTGTATTATCTGTATGTAGTGATCTCCCCCTAGTGGTGGTGTATAATGTGTATGTAGTGATCTCCCCCTAGTGGTGGTGTATAATGTGTATGTAGCGATCTCCCCCTAGTGGTGGTGTATAATGTGTATGTAGCGATCTCCCCCTAGTGGTGGTGTATAATGTGTATGTAGCGATCTCCCCCTAGTGGTGGTGTATAATCTGTATGTAGTGAGCTCCCCCTAGTGGTGGTGTATAATCTGTATGTAGTGATCTCCCCCTAGTGGTGGTGTATAATCTGTATGTAGTGATCTCCCCCTAGTGGTGGTGTATAATCTGTATGTAGTGAGCTCCCCCTAGTGGTGGTGTATAATCTGTATGTAGTGATCTCCTCCTAGTGGTGGTGTATAATGTGTATGTAGTGAGCTCCCCCTAGTGGTGGCGTATAATCTGTATGTAGTGATCTCCCCCTAGTGGTGGCGTATAATCTGTATGTAGTGAGCTCCTCCTAGTGGTGATGTATAATCTGTATGTAGTGATCTCCCCCTAGTGGTGGTGTATAATCTGTATGTAGTGATCTCCTCCTAGTGGTGGTGTATAATGTGTATGTAGTGAGCTCCCCCTAGTGGTGGTGTATAATCTGTATGTAGTGAGCTCCCCCTAGTGGTGGCGTATAATCTGTATGTAGTGAGCTCCTCCTAGTGGTGATGTATAATCTGTATGTAGTGATCTCCCCCTAGTGGTGGTGTATAATCTGTATGTAGGGATCTCCTCCTAGTGGTGGTATATAATCTGTATGTAGTGAGCTCCCCCTAGTGGTGGTGTAGAATCTGTATGTAGTGATCTCCCCCTAGTGGTGGTGTATAATCTGTATGTAGTGATCTCCCCCTAGTGGTGGTGTATAATCTTTATGTAGTGAGCTCCCCCTAGTGGTGGTGTATAATCTGTATGTAGTGATCTCACCCTAGTGGTGGTGTATAATCTGTATGTAGTGATCTCCCCCTAGTGGTGGTGTATAATCTGTATGTAGTGATCTCCCCCTAGTGGTGGTGTACAATCTGTATGTAGTGATCTCCTCCTAGTGGTGGTGTATAATCTGTATGTAGTGATCTCCCCCTAGTGGTGGTGTATAATCTGTATGTAGTGATCTCCCCCTAGTGGTGGTGTATAATCTGTATGTAGTGATCTCCCCCTAGTGGTGGTGTATAATCTGTATGTAGTGATCTCCCCCTAGTGGTGGTGTATAATCTGTATGTAGTGATCTCCCCCTAGTGGTGGTGTATAATCTGTATGTAGCGAGCTCCCCCTAGTGGTGGTGTATAATCTGTATGTAGCAATCTCCCCCTAGTGGTGGTGTATAATCTGTATGTAGTGAGCGCCCCCTAGTGGTGGTGTATAATCTGTATGTAGTGATCTCCCCCTAGTGGTGGTGTATAATCTGTATGCAGTGATCTCCTCCTAGTGGTGGTGTATAATCTGTATGTAGTGAGCTTCCCCTAGTGGTGGTGTATAATCTGTATGTAGTGATCTCCCCCTAGTGGTGGTGTATAATCTGTATGTAGTGACCTCCCATTAGTGGTGGAGCATAATCTGTATGTAGTGATCTCCCCCTAGTGGTGGTGTATAATCTGTATGTAGTGAGCTCCCCCTAGTGGTGGTGTATAATCTGTATGTAGTGAGCTCCCCCTAGTGGTGGTGTATAATCTGTATGTAGTGATCTCCCCCTAGTGGTGGTGTATAATCTGTATGTAGTGAGCTCCCCCTAGTGGTGGTGTATAATCTGTATGTAGTGACCTCCCCCTAGTGGTGGAGCATAATCTGTGATGTCTGTGCTGTTACCTGGTACAGGCAGGCGGCTGTTCCTAAGAAGAAGGCAATGACACAGCTGACATCTTCATCGCTCTGCAATACAAACAGTGACAGTAAGGCCCTGGTGTCCCTGGCTGGGTGGGATGTATAGCTATATGTCCTTATAGACAACTATAGGCGCCCGGCGGTGGCTCTGTACCCTGCACGTGGAGGAGACGCTCCATCCTTCCCTGTATGTACAGCTGGGGGCTATGGAGAGGGGAGGGCTGAGAAGAGCGCTCCTCCACACTTCCAGCCCCCCCCTTCACCTTCGGCAATTATAACCCCCTGCATGCTCCATTCACTTCTATGGGAGTATGGAGGTCAGAGGAATCTATGTGCATGCTGGGAGTTGTAGTGGTGGCCACAGACGAAACGTAGTAGAGTTACCCTGTACAGGCCACCTCTATGCTGTGCACCATTTCTCTATAGGGGGTATAGTTATATGACTAGAAGGATGACGCCCCCTATGGCCCGGATGCAGTACCTGCAGGAGACTCTCCATGGAGTGGAATCCCCGGATGAGGTTGAGTCCGGCGCACAGGAGGCTGAGCAGACACGAGATGATCCCGGGCAGGGTGAGGGGCTCCAGCCTCTGGTGGGGGGCTGCAGAGAGAGACAAGAGACCCTACAATCATGAGGTGATGTCCTACAGAGCGCTGCCACCAGCAGAGGGGGCTGTACTGTAGTCTCATGTCCCCTCCCCCTGTAAAGCTCATCAGGGACCCCCTCACCGATGCCCTTGTAGGGGGGGTCTCTGCGGTGGTTGATCCCGTTCTCCAGGCCCAGCTCCTGCAGGGAGATGTGGTAGGGGGGCCGCAGCCGGATCTCTGTCTGCATGTCAGCGAGGTTCACCCTGGTGGTCAGCGACCGCGGGTTGTTGTATCTCTGCTTCGTCTTCTGGATGAAATTATCTGTGTGGGTAAAGACGTAATTTACTAGAAAGTATCCGGACCCCTATCTGGCGGCAGGACCCCGCACATCTGTGTGCACCCCCTGCTCTCCATGTGTCATCCTGCAGCAGGACCCTGCATCTGTGTGCACCTCCTGCTCTCCATGTGTCCTACTGCAGCAAGACCCCACACATCTGTGTGCACCCCCTGCTCTCCATGTGTCCTACTGCAGCAGGACCCCTCACATCTGTGTGCACCCCCTGCTCTCCATGTGTCCTACTGCAGCAGGACCCCTCACATCTGTGTGCACCCCCTGCTCTCCATGTGTCCTACTGCAGCAGGACCCCTCACATCTGTGTGCACCCCCTGCTCTCCATGTCTCATACTTTAGCAGGACCCCTCACATCTGTGTGCACCCCCTGCTCTCCATGTGTCCTACTTCAGCAGGACCCCTCACATTTGTGTGCACCCCCTGCTCTCCATGTGTCATCCTGCAGCAGGACCCCTCACATCTGTGTGCACCCCCTGCTCTCCATGTGTCATCCTGCAGCAGGACCCCTCACATCTGTGTGCACCCCCTGCTCTCCATGTGTCCAACTGCAGCAGGACCCCTCACATCTGTGTGCACCCCCTGCTCTCCATGTGTCCAACTGCAGCAGGACCCCGCAAATCTGTGTGCACCCCCTGCTCTCCATGTGTCATCCTGCAGCAGGACCCTTCACATCTGTGTGCACCCCCTGCTCTCCATGTGCCCTACTGCAGCAGGACCCCGCACATCTGTGTGCACCCCCTACTTTCCATGTGTCATACTACAGCAGGACCCCGCACATCTGTGTGCACCCCCTGCTCTCCATGTGTCATACTACAGCAGGACCCCTCACATCTGCGTGCACCCCCTGCTCTCCATGTGTCATACTACAGCAGGACCCCGCACATCTGTGTGCACCCCCTGCTCTCCATGTGCCCTACTGCAGCAGGACCCCGCACATCTGTGTGCACCCCCTGCTCTCCATGTGTCATCCTGCAGCAGGACCCCGCACATCTGTGTGCACCCCCTGCTCTCCATGTGTCATACTACAGCAGGACCCCTCACATCTGTGTGCACCCCCTGCTCTCCATGTGTCATCCTGCAGCAGGACCCCTCACATCTGTGTGCACCCCCTGCTCTCCATGTGTCATACTACAGCAGGACCCCTCACATCTGTGTGCACCCCCTGCTCTCCATGTGTCATCCTGCAGCAGGACCCCTCACATCTGTGTGCACCCCCTGCTCTCCATGTGTCATCCTGCAGCAGGACCCCTCACATCTGTGTGCACCCCCTGCTCTCCATGTGTCATCCTGCAGCAGGACCCCTCACATCTGTGTGCACCCCCTGCTCTCCATGTGTCATACTACAGCAGGACCCCACACATCTGTGTGCGCCCCCAGAACATGCAATGCCCCCTGCTCTCTATATATTATACTGCTGCACGGATATCACTCACCAAACTCGATGAAGGAGTAGGGGCGGATGGCGGAGTTGATGTGCAGCATCTCGTATGTGCTGATGAACTCTCTCTGCAGCTCATCCAGGAAGCAGAAGGCGAGGACACTGGGATAACTCTCCGAGCACAACATCATGTAGCTGACCCCCAGCGAGCTGATGAAACTGCAACGGGACAGGGGGCACACACATCCGTCATTTACAAACACTGCAGGACTACAAGAAGCAGCACTACCGGGGAGATACAGAGGTGTAATGATGGGGGGATATATATAGAGGTGCAATGATGGGGGGGGGATATATAGAGGTGTAATGATGGGGGGATATATAGATGTGTAATGATGGGGGGATATATAGAGGTGTAATGATGGGGGGATATATAGAGGTGTAATGATGGGGGATATATATAGAGGTGTAACGATGGGGGGATATATAGAGGTGTGACGATGGGGGGATACATAGAGGTGTGACGATGGGGGGATATATAGAGGTGTGACGATGGGGGGATATATAGAGGTGTGACGATGGGGGGATATATAGAGGTGTGACGATGGGGGGATATATAGAGGTGTAATGATGGGGGGATATATAGAGGTGTAATGATGGGGGGATATATAGAGGTGTAATGATGGGGGGATATATAGAGGTGTAATGATGGGGGGTATATAGAGGTGTAATGATGGGGGATATATAGAGGTGGTGGGGGGATATATAGAGGTGTAATGATGGGGGGGATATATAGAGGTGTGATGATGGGGGGATATAGAGGTGTGAATGATGGGGGGGGGGGATATATAGAGGTGTAATGATGGGGGGATATATAGAGGTGTAATGATGGGGGGATATATAGAGGTGTGATGATGGGGGATATGATATATAGAGGTGTGATGATGGGGGATATATAGAGGTGTGATGATGGGGGGGATATATAGAGGTGTAATGATGGGGGGATATATAGAGGTGTAATGATGGGGGGATATATAGAGGTGTAATGATGGGGGATATATAGAGGTGTGATGATGGGGGATATATAGAGGTGTAATGATGGGGGATATATAGAGGTGTAATGATGGGGGGGATATATAGAGGTGTAATGATGGGGGGATATATAGAGGTGTAATGATGGGGGATATATAGAGGTGTAATGATGGGGGGATATATAGAGTGTAATGATGGGGGGGATATATAGAGGTGTAATGATGGGGGGATATATAGAGGGTGATGATGGGGGATATATAGAGTGTAATGATGGGGGAATATAATGATGAACCCTTTATCCATCAGTTTTTCACACACTCTTATACCATCATGTTTTCACACACTTCTTAGTCATCATTTTTTTTCACACACTCTTAACTTTACTCTTATTACCATCATTGTTTCACACACTCTTATACCATCAGTTTTCACACACTCTTATACCACATTTTCACACACTCTTATTACCATCATTTTTTCACACACTCTTATACCATCATTTTTCACACAACTCTTATTACCATCATTTTCACACATCTTATACCATCAGTTTTTCACACCTCTTATACATCATTTTCACACACTCTTATACCATCAGTTTTTCACTCACTCTTATACCATCATTTTTCACACACGTCTTATACCATCATTTCACACACTCTTATCCATCATTTTTCACACACTCTTATACCATCAGTTTTCACACACTCTGATACCATCTTTTTCACACACTCTTATACCATCATTTTTCACACACTCTTATACCATCATTTTTCACACACTCTTATACCCATCATTTTTCACACACTCTTATTACCATCATTTCACACACTCTTATTACCATCATTTTTCACACACTCTTATTACCATCAATTTTCACACACTCTTATTACATCATTTTTTTTTCACACACTCTTATACCAGCATTTTTCACACACTCTTATACCATCATTTTCACACAACACCCCCTATCTATCCACCCCCCCCCTTCTTCTTCTTCCCCTCTCTCTCACCCACCCTTATCTCAAAACACACCCCCCCACCAACCCCCACACACACACCACCCCACCAACCCCACACACACACCCCCCCACCAATCCTCTCCACACACACGACCCCCTCACCAATCCCCCACCACACACACGCCCCCCATCCAACCCC